>NW_026898540.1:0-600000 GCF_033153095.1 Gastrolobium bilobum
ATTAAAGAATTGATTTTGACTTTCTCAAATTCATTTTCTCTACAGAAAAGATATCTGTTTTAAGTATGCCACTTACAAACTCCATCTTTTTTAGTTTCAACAAATAAAATATGAAACAGAGATTGAAATGCAAAAGATAAAAATAAATCTGTATGACAGTTTTAAACACACCTTTTCGTGAAATAGTTTTCTAGTCTCTCCTCTTGTTGATGGAGTAGGATAGAATCCAGTAAATTGAGGTAAAGATTGTAGTATCAAAGAGCGTAATTCCGGAAACTCAAGTCGCTCAGTGTCGCTTCGGGTTTCCACAGGGACAATCTGCTTCAAAGAGTTACATCCAGAAACTTCAATTGTTTCAAGAACAATTAGAAGTCTAACCACAGAAATGAAGAAGATACTCTCTAGTTTACTACACTGATAAATCTTGACAATTTTCAATTTACCAAATGAGAATGCTGAAAGTTTACATGAGCATATTTCAAATAAGTTCTTGAGATCATAGAGATACAATGACTCCAATTTAGGAAAAGCCTCCTCAGGTTGCTTCCTGTCTGTTGGGTTGATGAGAGATTGAATGTCGAAATTGCTTACAATGGACAAATGTTTTAGACATGGAAATCCTTTCAAATTCAAACTATAAAACATATCTTCAAATCCATTTAGGTCTTCTAACAACAAATTCTCAACTCCGTCAAACAACATCTTGATACCCACTTGAGAATGAATGTCAAAGCTATCATTTAACTGTATTGCCAAAAATCTTGATGTTTCATACTTCTCTGTCATCTTGAAATCTATCTCTAAAGATGCCTTCAAATCTCCAATAATAATCTTGTAACTATATAACTTGTCAAAGAATAAGTTGTTTGGCAAATGATCAATATTTGGGATTTGCATTTCCAAAGTTGTCAACAGATTCAGATGCCTTAACTCAGAAAGACTAGCATGTTCACTTTGATCTGTTTGTTCTTCAATGTTCCATTGAATCAATGTGTTTCCAATATACAGCTCTTCTAAACTAATCAAACTGTTTATTACATTGGATGGAATTTTTTGAAGTTTGGAGCAATTACTGATGTCAAAAATTTGAAGCTTTGTTAACTCCTTCAATTCAGCAGGCAATTTATCAATATCAGATCTCGAAAAACTAAGAATTCTTAAGTTTTTCAACTCGCCTATATAGGCTAGTTTCTCACCTAGTGTGCATTCCTCCAAACAAAGCATTCTGAGCTTCGTAAGGTATCTAATTGTCCAAGGTAAGGGTGATAGATCAAAACCAGTTAATATCAACACTTTGAGTTCTTTCATTCCTTCGAAAAAGTTGTCTGGTAACTTCACACGTGGATAACCATTGTCAACATGGAAGAATCTAAGTTGGGGGCAATTCATCATTCTAGGAAACTCGCCAATGATATCACAATGTTGTAAGGAAATAGCAGCGTACCTTTTAAGTTGATCCTCATCAGGCCATTCATCTATTTTTCCCTTTGTCATTGTAAATACATGCTTCTCCTCAAATGCTATTGACAAAGCCCCACTGCGAACAATATCTTGCATGGTGAAATGATCATTTGAATAACTATCAGACAATAAACCAGACTCTTTTAGCTTTCCGACCAATGCATATACTCTATCTTTGGCTTCCTTTACTGAGTAGATTCCATGAAGAAAACCCAAACCAATGCAGGATCTCACCAAGTTCGTAATTAATGCATCATGACCCATACGAGCACAAAGTAAGAAATTATATTTGAGCTCCTCGTTTTCTAAAAGATCATAACTCAACTTTGTAGAAAATTCAGCCGCTCCTATTAACCTTTTCCCTTCAAGCTCTCGGTTAATATTCTCCCATACCGAGCGGCTCTGATTTTTTAATGCCCTTGCAGTTGTAACTATTGACATTGGCAGCCCATTACATTTCTCGGTAATTTGAGCTGCTAATATTTCCAAATAAGAATTTGTACCATCTATTCCAGCCTTTTTCTTGAACAACTTCTCTGCTTCCTTTTCCTTTAAGACTTCCACAGAGAAAATAGAGTTTTCCTTCCCTTCCATATGACTTTTTAACACTTGTTTACTCTCAGAGATCATCAAAACTTTGCACCCTGTGTAATGACTAAGAGTTTCTCCTGTTTTCATCTTATTGGAATCACTGGGGAGTTTTTTGGATTTCATCATATTGAGAGCACTAGGTTCTACTGTCATCATATTGTGAGCCACATGGGATTTTTCCATTTCAGTCATATTGTGAGCCCGGGGGGATTTCCTTTCATCACCATCGAATGGAATCCCCAGCATAGTGAAGTCAATTTCTGCCCAAAGATCATCCAGGATTATAAGGGTGCTTTCTTTCTCGTTCTTTAATCTCTCTTGTATTCGAGCAGCTCTTGCAATGTCACTTTCCTCATCCAATTTCATCCCCAGTATGTCAGCAATTTGGCCTTGGATTTTTCTTATGTCAGCATTCCTTGTTATGCTTGCCATGGTGACTACATCGAACATCTTAGCTTCCAAGGCTTCCTTAGCAACTCTTTTGACCAAACTGGTTTTGCCCACACCACTCAACCCATAAACTCCAATCATTCTAACATTCGGGTCTTCCAAAGCAGCCTTAATCTTGTTCACAGTTTCATCTCTTGAGGGAAAGCTTTCATAACCAACATTAGTAAAAAAGGCAACCATGGAGGGTGGACCAAGCCAATAAGAAACTGCATCATGCTTTGCTTTTTGCTCTAGTTCATTAACCTTCCTTGTAATATTAAATGCTTTTTTGCTAAGATGATACCTTATCCCGGGCTTAGGAAGGAAACCACTTGTAGAGAAGTCAAACACTGCATGTTTATTGCATTCGTCCCCATCAAAATCTTCATAATCAGAAATTATTTTCTCCACCCCTTCTATCCATTCTTTAACTACATCTGCAAATCTTCTTCCATATCGGTTTTCTTCCTCCTTAACTTTATGTTGAACTACATCTCTCGCCTTCTTGAGATTTTGAACACAAACTTTTAGTTCTGCAACTCTTGCCTCGTATTGCAATAACGGAATCAAAAAAATTTCCTTTATCCATGCCTTGGTCCGAGGTGACATCAGGAATTGAAAAACAAGTTGTAGAGGGTCCATCTCTCATCATTCACTTGACTTTATTGAGCTCTATATCAACCACATCTTCTGCACGCACGTAAACAAGATTGTAATATTAAATACGATGAATAAAAGAATAAATGTAAATTAATTAAATTAAATTAATAGATGAGGTGGGTTTATCATTTCAAATATTTTTATCGAAGACCTAAATTAATAAGAAACAAACAACTTTTATATATATATATATATATATATATATATATTGAAAGGGGAAAGTTATATTTACAAACTTTTTGTTTACAAACTACACTAAGTATGACCGGTCATACTTAGTGTAATTTGTAAAAAAAATTTGTAAACGGATCCTTCCTCGTATTGATATTGCCTGAGTTTTTGAAAAGTTTGTTCGAGATGCTGGACGTGGTTTGTCATATCAAATGACTTGACAATCATATCATCAATGTATACTTCCACATTTTTGCCCAGCTGATCCTCAAACACCCTATTCATCATCCTTTGATAAGTTGCCCCTGAGTTTTTAACCCCAAATGGCATCACATTGTAGCAGTAGTTGGCCTTTTCAGAAATAAAGGCGGTTTTTCTTGATCTCCTGGGTACATTGGAATCTGGTTGTAACCAGAATATGCATCCATGAAAGACAGTAATTGAAATCCAGTCGAGTTGTCTACCAGCTGATCTATGTTGGGCATAGGGTAGGAGTCTTTTGGGCAGACCTTGTTCAAGTTCGTATAATCAGTACAGACTCTCCACTTCCTGTTTGGTTTTTTTACCATCACCACGTTTGCCAGCCATGTTGTATATTGTATTTCCCGAATGAACCCCGCATCCAAACTCCTTCACATGTTCTTCCAGGACTTGTCTCCTTTCCGGTCCCAACTTCCTTTTCTTTTGAGAAACCGGTGTGGATCCGGGGTAAACTGCCAACTTGTGGCAGCAAAAGGCAGGGACTATCCCTGGGATCTCTGATGATCTCCAAGCAAATACATTCGTGTTGTTTTTGAGGAACCCGGCTAACTTTTGCTTGATCCGAGGATCTATAGTTTTACCAATTCGGGTAAACTGACCAGGTTCATTCCCCAATGCAAGATCTTCTAATTCTCCATCGGGTTCAGGTCTCGGGATTACTTCTTCTCTCATGTCTAGTTCAACCACGTTGACCAGCTTCCTTGAGTGTTGAGGAATTGTGTTCTTACCGAGCCCTGGGAGAATCCGGGGTGGACTCGAATGTCCGCCTTGATTTTCTTTGACGGTGTCAAAGTAGCAGCCCTGGGATTCCTTCTGATCGCCACAAACAGTAATTATTTCATTCTTATTGCTTACCATTTTTATCTTCTGGTGTTTTGTAGAAACCAGCATGTCCCACTGGTGTATGGTTGGTCTTCCCAGAATTATATTATATTCTGATGGGAAATCAGCCACTATGAATCTAACTCGTTCTGATTTGAACGCCTCTTTTGTTCCCAATGTCCACCTGAGATCGATGTAGCCTTTAGAAGGTGTATGTTCTCCATTAAAAGCTATCAGTGTTGTTTTGCAAGGTTTGAGGTCCTCCTCATCCAAGTTCCTCTTTTTGAAAGCGTCCTAGAGTATGATGTCGGCACTACTCCCTGCATCCACGAAAATCTTCTTAACCGGCAATTTACCAAGGTCCCAGCAATGACTAGTCCGTCTACATGTCCCGGCAACACACCATGCATGTCCTCTTTTGTAAAATACAAAAGGGGAGGGTTCGTCTTGGTCAGATCTTCCTTGAACTTAGGACGATCCCGAATGGAGAGTACCTCTTTCAAGTACTTTCTCCTGGCACTTACGGTGTCCCCTCCTCCCCCCAGGGCTCCACTAATTACATTACAGTCAAATTCCACTTCCGGGAACTCATCCCGGTTATAATCGTTTTTCTGATTCCTTTCCTCCTTGTTTTTCTTTTCAGGAGCCAGGCTTTTACTTCTATTTCTGTTTCCCGACTTTCTTTTGTTATTTTTGGAACCCTGGATTTTGATCACATATTGGCGTAACCTTCCATCTCGAACGAATTTCTCCATAGCATCTCAGAGATCCCAGCATTGGTCAGTGGTATGACCCGGTCCGTCATGAAATGCACAATATTTGGACTTGTCCAAACCTCCTCTGTCGAATATGGGCCGGGGTCTCTCCACCTTCTTCATTTCCGTCATCGCCGTTTCCCTCCAGATTTGAGAGCGTGGCGCATTCAGCGGTGTGTACTTTTCGTATCTTCCAACTCGATCCCGGCCATCCGGGATTCGGGTCCTAGACTCCTTTTTCTTGTTTTCAACCCGTTCCTTTCCTTTCGGGGCCGGGCTTCTCCTTCTTGGGCTAATTCTTTTGCCCTCGTCAGATTGCGCATTGGCAATTTCCATTTGCTCAAGTTCGAGGTATTTTTTCGAACGAGTTCAGAATTCTTCCAACGTTTTCACTGGGTCTTTATAGACCGACTTGGCTAGCCTGGATGTACCATCCAAACCAGCCACAATGAGATGTACGTGGACATTTTCTTGTAAACCCGGCACTTGCAATGCAGCGTCCTTGAACCGATTGAGGTATCTCTTGAGGGTTTCTCCGGGTTGTTGATGTATCTTTCCAAGTGAGAACTCGGACTTCTGGTGCTTCTTACTTGTTGCAAAGTTTAAGAGGAACTTTTCCCCAAATTACTCAAAAGACCCAATGGAGTTGGCAGGCAAGATAGAGAACCATGCCTGCGCAGCCCTAGTCAGGGTTATAGCAAATATCTGAGATATAAGAGGCTCGTCTATTCCTCGGATGTACATGTCCGTATCGAAAGCATCAATATGGACCTGCGGGTCCTGACTTCCATCATATTTCGGTAGTCGTGCTGAATCAAAGTCTTCTGGGAAGGGTGCATTCAAAATCTCCCCAGTAAAGGGGTTGTTGTTATACTGCCCCCTATTGTATTTTCTTCTGTAGGCACCCGATTCCACCCGTCCTCGAACTATCTGAGCATCTCGGCTAGGGCGGGTTCCGTCCTGGCGATTATGCCCATTTGCTTCTGTTGAAGCATTTTGAATTATGGGCTGCAGAGGAGCGTTTTGTCCTTCCAACACCTGGTTTTCCAGGTTCGGATTCATCGTGTTCACCGGATTAGGCCTTTCACGGTTTTCCACTTCTATAACCCGATTCTGATGAACCGAGTTTCGATTTCCTTCCCGGCCATTGACATCCTAGCCTTCGTTTCTTCCAGTTCACCCCATTAAGCGTTGTTCTAGGTCTCGCATTCCCCTGGCACTTTCCTCTCGTATTGTTCGGAAATCCTGTTGCCGCTGGAGGTTATTGCGATCTTCCAACTCTACCATTCGCTGCATAATTGAAGCGAATGCATTCTGAGCCAGCCGAGTATCTGGATCGGCTGACTGGGCAATACGTGCAGCAAGATCCCCGGGGTGCTGGGGAGGGTTGTTCCTCACTGGAGCCATGACTGGATAAGGACCTCTATCACGACGCGCTGGAGTGGAAGCGGTGTCGGAGACATCTTCGCTGACATGGACGTGATCATAATCCACGTCGTTCCCTAGCTGGTTCTGAGGCTGATTTACCTCTTCCAAGACTGGATCCAGCGGTTGATTCTGATTTTGGGGTAACTGCTGGCTACTGCTCCTTGTTTGGATTGCCATCCTTCGTCGGATTGGTGGAAACTTCAAATTCAAAGAAAAATTTTCCCACAGACGGCGCCAATGTTCTGTCCTTGGGACAAAGATGTCCAGCCCAATAGGCTGGTATGTTACTTTTGGATCTAATGCCCTCTCCAAGGTATCTATGAAGGAGATACCCTTGAGTCAAGCAGATCACTGTGCACAGAATACTATAACGGCGTTAGCCAATGGAGTGTGTGTGTGCGCACAGTGACAGCATAACAGTAAGAGAGAGAGCGTAACATACTTTTAGGGTTTACCTTGTATTTATAGAGGTTACCTGTGGGTAGCGTGGATGGGCCTTTGGTGCCTCTGGTGAGGGCTCAGGCCTGCTTGCTATGTTGTCGTATTAGGATTAGAATCGTTGATGGAGATCTATCCATGATTAGTATTGATTCATATCTTGGATTGCCCCTTGTTGGGCTTATCACTTGACGGGCCCCTTATATGGGTCCATAACAGTCTGCTATGCACTTATACTAACATAGTATACCTTGTCAAGGTATTTCATCAATGGCCTTTAAAAAGATTTGAAATAAATATAAAACATAAGTATTCTCTCTCATTTTTTTAATGTTACAAGGTAAATCACATTATTTATTTATTGATATAATTTTTTAAGATATCATGATTTTAAAAAATAATAATATCCTTTTTAAAAGATTTAAACGGTATAGATGAAAAAAAAATCGAATTTAGACCTTTTTTTCTATAAAAATATCCTTCAGACAAAAGAAAATGCAAGCTTTAATAAAAATAATTTTAAAAAAAATAACTGACACAAAGAACTTTTCTGCAAAACTTTTTTAAAAAATAATTTTGTTAAATTCTTCTTTTATTTTTACAATTAAAAAAATCGAGTAAAATTCAATAGAATAAAATTAGGATACGAGAAGTGAAGTTATGAGGAGTTTGGGTTGGGAAAAAAATCAAATATTTTCAGCGCTACAAGGAACTGTGAAGTACATTTTTTATTAAATATGACAAAATGTAATATATTTATATTATTTCTATATTTATGATTATTCTATTTAAATCCTATTTTTTTCTGTGTGTATAAGGGAGTACATCTTCGGATAACACTCAAAATTTGATCCAAATATAGAGCTTTGAAAGGGAAAAGGGGAATTCAACTAGGAGATATTTCCACCAAATATATTTTTGAGAAGAGAAACCGGTGGATGTAACTCGGTTGGCAAAGATTCCCACCAAAAACAATTTTAGAGACGGAAGAAGTTTTAATTGTGATTAAGCCTCGATTCAGGATTAATCCTATAGCCAGAATAAAGAATTGAATCTTGAAGGGATATCGAGAAACAAGTCACCTCAACAAGATAATATATATATATATATATATATATATATATATATATATATAACACATCGAGGGATAGAAACATACATAACTCAGGGTAGTTTGAGAGTTTTGGGGATATATAAAATGCTAGTGGGAGAGTCTTGTAAATTGTAGATAGTGACGCCGCTTTTCCTTCAAGCTATAATTTTTATTTTAAAAAAAAAAGTTGTGATATATTTGTTTATTTATTTTGGAAGCAATAAAGGTAACATGGAGAACGAAAAGTCTCAAAATACGTGGAGGGAATGGATCCTCAAGAAAATGTTTGCCCTCAAAATTCTAATCAATAGTGATAAAAAAAATGTATTAAAATAAAAAGTGAGAAAAGTAAATTAGCTTTATACCTAAATACTTGATTCTCACGCAATCCATTTGCCAACCAGGGATCTGAAATGAACCACACACGTTAGTGATATGGTGGAGGGCCAAAAACACACCACTTAAGCTTGCAAAAGTTTGAACCTAATTACCTCTGTAGAATGAAGAAAGAAACCCAGAGAGATTCCTTTAAAAAAGATGAAGTTGCAGCACCAGCGAACTCCTTGAAAAAGATGCAACCTTTAAGACGCAGCAGGGAGGAAAAAGTTATAAAACCCTTCCCATCATCACATCAAAGCACTGAGATCTAAAAATGAAGTTGCAAATATCAATGCACATTGAGATTTGTAGCACAAATCCGGAGATAAGAGCAATCGGGATTTGTAGTTGTTATTCGTTTAATTTCTCCATTTGAATATTAAAAAATGAATGTGATTCATCGGTGAGAAGGAAAGGTTTGAGAATTTCACTTCTCCCTTGCAAAATGAATTTTCTTAAGATATTTTCTTTTTCCCAAATTTTAAAATGACATTATTTTAAAATTACAAGATATAATTTTATCTCGTATGATACAAGAAATAGTAATGACTAAACATTTTAATTTAAGAGTTTAATGTTTTTATTTTTATTGTAGAAACTTTTTTTCTACCACACTCACATAAAAGTGAGTAGGTCCCCAGAAAAAAAAACTTTGCAAACAAAAAATAGAAATATTTTTCCCTTAATTTAATTATGCAAAATTGAATTTCATTTAAAGAAAAAAATTACAAATTTAATAAATATATCATATCTACAATTTTAAATTACATCAATATTTTACTTATAGTTTATAAAAAAAATTTAGTAATTACGATAATGAAATGTCTTTTTATTTGTAAGTAAAATTTTATATTTACTAGAAATTAAATTCAAAATTTATTCAAACTACATAACATAATATAGCAGCAATTTATTACTTTGGCCAACAGTTAACTATCATAAGTTATGAAATGGAGGATATCAAATGTAAAAAATGCATTACCATTTAGAATGGATCAGTTTTACGAATCGTCATGTCCTAGAAATCAACCGAATGAAGCATAAGCTTACTTTGACTTCTGCAAGAAAACTGTAATATAGAATAAGAGTCAACTAAAATCATTTAATCATAATACATTGTTTACATTATGATATGGTGTTTCAGCAAATAAGATATAAAACTATAAAAGCTAGCTTGTTCTTTGTTCAATCACATGCTATATATATATGGAGCTTAACATTCTAAGCAGCAAACATTTCTGACGATAGACGAACATGCATTGTGTAATAATTATCTTTTGTTAAAGAATCCCAATATGCAAGATAAGTAAGACAGAAACAAACCTCAGCTTCAAATCCTGTGGATCAACAACAACCAGAAGCTGTGTAGAATCCTTCCTATTCCTACACGCTACACAAATATTTCGTATTTAAAATCATTTTCAGTTACTTTCCATCTTGAAAAAATAACTGTTTTAATTCTTTTATACAAATTATTTTTGTTTTATTGACATTAAATAATCAATATTGTATTTACAAAAAAAAAAAAATAATCAATATTGTATCATCTACCCAATCATTTCAAAATAATTAACCAAGGTAAATTAGCTTAACAAATAAAAACATTTTCTTATCGTCATATTTATCAATTTTGTAGAGAAGATAAACGTCAAATTATACATTCTAGTAAATTGAATGGAGCGCATTATTCAAGAAACAAATATTTCTAGTAGTAGCTGATCAATAAGACAAAAACGAACCTCAACTTCAAATGCGGTGGATCAAGTGGCGACTGGTCTTTAACTTAACCATTGTGAAGGCAACAAAAACTACTAGAAGCTCTGAGTAAAAGAAGAAAGCTTCAATCCAGCAGTGGCCAAGAAGGACTATAAAATCCTTCACTTCAAAGCATTGAGATGCCTTTGAAAATGAAGTTGCAGAAATCTAGCATAAATCTAGCATTTGCTTTGAAGTAATAGAGAAATATAAGAATTTATCAATTTCATCAATTCGATCCTCTAATTCTGTTCACGTTCACATGCTACAACCCGTCAATAGCGGACAAATGCATTGAAATCTAGTTTTATTATAATTGTTGTTGTAGTCATTACAAACAGGAAATATATATTAAATAGTTCAACTTGCTTCAAAAATCAAAAGGACTATTTGTCCTATAGTGTTACAAGTTGTCAATATTAAACTTTTTAAGTGTGATCTATGTATCTTGTAGCCTGTGTTAATCATTTAATTCTTCTTCACACATGACTACCTCAAACGACTTCTCAAATAGTCTCAGAAAACTTTATAAGATCCGCAAAGCTCGGATGAGCACTGATACATTTGACTTTAGTCGTTACATGTACAAGCTAAGGTTAGAGTATAATAGTTAGTTAGTAGATGGTTAGAAAATAATTGTTCTGTTAGACTGTTGTTAGTATTCAGTTAGAAATAATCTTCAGCAATCAAGCATATTGCTTATAAACAAGCCCTTTGTACATGTTCTTTCATTCAATCAATCAGTAATCAAGTTTTCCAGTTTGATAGGAGATGAACCCCTGAACCAGAACAAGCAAGAAAGGAGATAGAGAAAACAAGGATAAACTGAAAAAACTTGATTCCTGATTGATTGAATGAAAGAACATGTATACAAAGGGTTTATTTATAAACATGCTTGATTGCTGTAGATTACTCTGAATACTAACAATAGTCTAACAGAACAATTATTTACTAATGTTAGAAAATAGTATAAACAGTTAGAAATACTCTCATTCAACAGCTTAAGGTTTTGAGTTGAAGTGATTCTTTACACGGTATCAGAGCCTAAGTGACTACAAGGTCGCGAGTTCGATCCTCACCACCCCACTTTCTAGTGGAATTAAAATAAACACAAGATAAAAAAAAATTGGGTCTGTGTAATACTCACGATTCAAGCCCAGAAGGCTCTTGCGTGAGGGGATGTGTTAGAAAATAGTGTAAACCATTAAAAAGGCCCTCACTCAACACCCTAAGATTTTGGGTTGAAGTGGTTCTTTACACCTGACCACCTAACTAACCATCTACTAACTAACTATTGTAAACTAACCTTAGCTTGTACACGTAACAATAGCCCAATTTTACAAGTAGGTCTAATAAGCCAGCCACACATGTAAACAACGTAGTAATAAAAAATATATGTTCCTAAGGTGTGTCTAAGATCTAACAAATTCAATAAAAATTAAAAAAAGTAAAATTTAAAAATTAAAAACCAAATAAATGAAAAAATTGGGAAAAATTCAAAAAAATTAATTAAATTGGATAAGAGTTGAAAAAAAATCAATTCAATCCAAATCGAATTGAAATTTGATACTTATATTTTAAAATTAATAGTTTACTTAAGAGATTGTCATTATTATATCTCAAGTCATACTTAATTTCCTTATTTTGATTTGGACAAGTATTATTGGATTAACAGTTAATTTATTTAGAATATAAATTTTTATGTTGGTCTATTATAATGAATCATTTTAATTTTTTTTTTTTTTTGTATTTTGATGAACTAGTTTAGACTTGAATTTGATGTATCATGATGCAATTAAATTTTTAAAATGTTCTAATTCAAAACTAAAAAACAGGTGAACTTATTTATATTGAATCAAATATATCAGATTTACATTCTAAACAATTTGATTGATTATATTGTTAAAAAATTAATTGAATCGACTAATCTTTCCGCAACACTCATAATAACCATCATGGATTATAAAAACTAACGATCCAAAAGTCAAAATAAAAGCACCTGACTTAAATATGTATTAATTCAAAATTATTTTGTTATGCTTAATATGAGCTTATCTTTCCATTGTGTTTTATCCAGGATGTATAACAATACAAACAAACACATCTAAATATAAATATAAATATAAAAGAAACTCTTTACTAATATATATATATATATAGGGGTTTACATTTCTGCAGCTGCTGTACGTGCAGCAATCAAATACTTGCCATATATGAACTTAAAGCATTGAATGCAGGGAATCATAACCATACAAAGGATGAAAGCATTGAATGTGGAGAATCATAACCATACATCTGCCGTTGTTGTACGTAAAGCGGCTGCAAAAAATGATTTTATCATATATATATATGGGGTTTACATTTCTGCAGCTGCTGTACGTGTAGCAATCAAATACTTGTCATATATATACTTGAAAGCATTAAATGTGGGGAATCATAACAATACAAAGGATAAAAGCATAAAATGTGGGGAATCATAACCATACACCTATCGTTGTTGTACGTAAAGCGGCTGCAGAAATGATTATATATATATATGGGACTGGATCAACTTACACCGGTGTAAGATCAACGACTCTGATTTGTAAGCATGTGACATCATTGATCTTTTTTGATCCAACGACTCTCAGATGAGGTGTCAAACTTCAAATTTGATACTAGTGTCAAAAGATCCTACCTTATGTATATATATACACACTTCAAAGCACGGACACGTTCGGTGAAAATTGCGTGTCGGACACGTGTCCGATACGGACACGCTTCGACATGCTCGGACACGCGTCTGACACGCGGTCAACATTTGGGGACACGCGATCAACTCTCCGACGCGTTCTAACACGTTTTTCCGACACGCAGTCAACTTTTTCCGACACGGGGTCAACGCTCTGACACGTTTTTTTTTTTAAATCTTAATTTTATTTTGTTAACTAAATATAAAAGAAATAATTTATAAATTAATTTTTTTCTGTTGTGAAATTTGACATGAAAAATCAACAAAGTACGAAAAATTATTTATATTTATGTTATGAAATTTAAATATTTGATTGGTTATATGACTTATTATAGACTCTTAAATGTATTAAATATAAATTATATTTTATATTTTAAAATTTTATTTAATATCAAAATGTGTCCCAACGTGTCGAAATATGACATTTTTTAGAATTAATGTGTCGGCGTGTCGTGTCGTGTTGTGTCTCGTGTCCGTGTCCGTGTCTGTGCATCATAGTATATATATATATATATATATATATATATATATATATATATATATGGTGTTTACATTTCTGCAGCTGTTGTATGTGCAGCAATCAAATACTTGCCATATATATACTTGAAAGCATTAAATGCTGGGAATCATAACCATACAAAAGATAAAAGCATTAAACGTGAAGAATCATAACCATACACATGTCGTTATTGTACGTAAAGTGACTGCAGAAACGATTTTACCTATATATATATATTGAACCGGATCAATTTTCACCGGTATATGAATAATAAGTCTAACACTCAACTTTAACTGTAGATTTCCTACAATCAACGACTGCAGTTGATTGGGTTATTTTTATTTAATTATTAATTCTCAATAAATTACAACTGCCATATTTATAAAAATCAACTGTTAAGATTGAATTTAAAATTTATTATTCTTATATTGGTGTAAGAAGATCCTGCCTATATATATATATATATATATATATATATATATATATATATATATATATATAATAAATATATACTTATTATATGTGATAATATAAATTATAGAAAAGTAAATTACTGAAATATATATTGTTGAATTATAAATCAGTAAATAAATCTATATATGCATATAATTATAAAGTGCGAAATTATAAATTGCAGAAATATAAATTGCAAAAATATAATTGTTGTGATATAAATTGTTGAAATATAAAGTGAAAAATTATAATTTACAAAAATGTAAACTGCTACAATAAATAACATAAAATAAATTGGAACAATGTATAAAAAAAAGGGAACATAGTTTTTCATCGAGACCGGTTAAGGGAAGAAGAGGACAAGTAAAATAAATAACAAAATAGCACTTCCATGAAGTTTATATTTTAGATGTAAGAAAGAAGTTATGCTCACCTGGCTTAGTATTTACTTTTACCTTCCTTATTATAAATTTTCCTTACTCTAAAAATTTCTTTATTTTTCTTCCCTTCTTTCTCACTAGAGTTTTAAATTCTAGAAAAGTCTTAATTTTCAACGGAAATTTTCGACGGAAATTATTCCGTCAAAATTAGAGGTGGAATTTTCGACGAAAATCGTATTTCGTCGATGTTTTCATTAGTCTATACTCTATCTCATGGGCATTTTTGTACACATAATTAAATTATGATAATTTGATTTTGATATTTAATCAAATTTTATTATATTTGTTTATAAGGTACAAAACATAAATTGATATTAAATTTGTAGAGAGAAATTAAAAAAAAAAATCGACGGAAAAGCGAATTCGTCAAAAATTTATAGAACAGTTTTTGACGGAATTTCATTCATTTTTCGTCTAAAATTTTCGACGGAATTTATTTTCTGTCGAAAATTATTTCAAGATTTTTCAACGGAATTTGTTTTTCGTCGAAAATTATTACCAGATTTTTCAACGGAATTTCAAAAAAATTTCGTCGAAAATTTTCAACGAAATTTATTTTTCGTCGAAATTAATTCAAGATTTTTCTACGGAATTTTATTCATTTTCCGTCGAATTTTTTATACGGAATTTGTTTTTCGTCGAAAATTATTACCAGATTTTTCGACGGAATTTCATTCATTTTTTGTCCAAAATTTTCGACGGAATTTGTTTTCCGTCGAAAATTATTACAAGATTTTTCGACGGAATTTCATTCATTTTTCGTCGAAAATTTTCAACGAAATTTGTTTTTCGTCAAAAATTATTACCAAATTTTTCGACGAAATTTCATTCATTTTCGATGAAAATAATGTCCGTCGACAATTTTTGACAGAATCGCTAATTCCGTCGAAAAAATCGTTACCAACGAAGATATACACCACGGCTACATTTCCGTCGGTAAAAGGCTTTTTTAGTAGTGTTTCTCTAAATTCTCAAAATCATCCACTTCTTGATTTCTCTCAATTTTAAAAGCAATGACTAATAAATCATCTAGTCTCTGTCCATAAGAAATATATTACCATGCCAATTGTAAAATTAATATGGAAAAAGTAAAATATTATCTACCTCTTGGTTTTTAGAATTTCTTCATGTATAAAAAAAATATTATTTACCTAATAATCATAAACTAAAACATTCCCACGTGGAATGTCTTGAAATTTTTATTATGAAAATTTATGATTGATTTATATATTTTTGTAATTTTATTTATAATAATTTATGATTAATTTATATATTTTTGGAGTGTTATTTGTAATAATTTATGATTGATTTTTTTTTTTGGTAAATAATTAATTTATATAATTTTGGAGTGTAGTTTTTGATAATTTACGATTGATTTTTATATTTTTGAAGTGTTGTTTGTAATAGTTAATTTATGATTGATTTATATATTTTTGGAATATTGTTTACAATAATTTATGATTGAGTTATATATTTTGGTGTATTGTATAATTGTAATAATAATTTTGTGATTGATTTATTATTATTATTATCATTATTATTATCATCAACATCATTAGCATCATTATCATTATTATTGTTATTATTATTATTAGGGTTTTACTACAACCAACATGGCATAACCAAAGTCATCCAAAACTTTGTCAAGACTCAAACAAGGGAAGGATGGACCCTCCGTGATTATCTCGTCAGGTTCAACATAGTATTATTACAAATTACGGATTTACAACCGAAAGTGAAACTCCACCTACTATAGTCACCAAACTAAATCCAGGCGAACTCATTATCTCCCTAGCAAAAAGGGATTATATTAACCTAGAGGATTTCTAAAATGCCAAGAACGAGTAAGAAGAGCAAGCCAGTATTAAGAAGAAAAAAACTTTGACCACTCATTTGCATGTTAAAGTATGAATCGATAAAGCCAAATGAGCAAAGGGAAGTATGATGACTACACCCCCTGAATTCCCCAAGAGAAAGGATAATCTATGTCCCCAAGGAGAGTGAAAAGGCCACCCCACTAAAAGTCGTCTGTGTAACGGCCTAACATTTTTTTAAAATAAAGACATAGTCGCCACCAATTTTATTTGATTTGAAAAAAATGGGAAAGCCTTCATATCTCGCTAAAAATTGGTATTTTGATTTCGGGAATCTAATTATGCAGAGAATAATGGAAACTTAATTTCACTGCACCTTTACTACATCCATATAAAATGGTTACTTTAAGTTAATTGTGCAAACATTTAATAATTTTAAAATATTTTCTCAACCCCCAAATAATATGAACAACAAGATTATAACCAAAATAAAATAAAATAAATCATTTTGGCAAATAATTTAACAGAAAATTTTTGGTCTGGCGTATCTCCTGGTACAATAAGGATCTCCAAGCTATGTCGTTCTTTGGCAAATATTTGTGTGTTGGTTAATTTTAATTTTTAAATATTTTAAAAGAAATCATTTACTTTTTAGAAAAAGGAATCCATCATTGTTTAGAGTTGAAGATATCATAGCTATAGGTAAACTCTACTGAAATTACAACTCTTGAGAATGACGATCCACACAATCAACATTGTAGATCGTTGTTAGGATTTTCAAGAAAAAAAATAATAAATAGATGGTGGACTAATTTTTACTTTTGAATTTTTGAAAAGGAATTTTATTTGAGAAAATTTACAACACACAAGATTTAAGATAACACAGCTATACAGAAACCTTTTATGATATCTACAACACTTTGGCAAGTACCTTGGCATTCCGTTTCACCATAGAAGAATGTCAAGAGCCTTCCTCTCCCATGTCATGGACAATGAATAATCGGTTGAATACTTGGTGCCATCATTCCCTGTCCCTAGCTGGTCGAATCACTCTAGCTAAATCAGTGATCTCTGCCCTTGTAACATCCCTGTCTCGAGTCGGTTCAATAAACATGATTATGATACAAACAGAAACAACGGAAGACTTAACTTATGAAAATACGGGCTAACTTTTTCGTTTTCTAGTTTAATTCTTTTTCGGAGAAAATGAAAATCGGACAGAGTAACCTCTGTAAATAGGACAACTGGGGTTTTCCAATCTCACTCTCAAGAGTTCATGATAGACAGTTTATACAGCATATTAATCCAGAAGTACTAGACATCCAAATATAGTCACTTGCCCATCCATGGGCGCATACATAGTTTGGCTCCGTGCCACTAATCTAACAACATGTAATCCAATATATAAGCATAACTGAATACTACATAGTCATATCAACATGTCTGAATACACAAATGTACATGCATCAAACTGAAGGACATGTACAAGACATATACATGTCATATACAAAATAAAGGATCCAACATCATGATCCATCAAATGCGGAAATACTAAATAATATAAATGCACTCCAAAAAGGTTAATAGCCTACAGCTACTCAAAAACTGATCTGTCCCAACGCCTCAACCACGGGTCGCGTCCCTGACTAGTGAGGACTCACCGGGGATCTGGGCACCTGAAATGATGTCCCCAAAGAGGGGTGAGATAACAATCTCAATAAGCTCCAGGTTTATAGAGAATTCTCCATACCCCTGACTCACTCCTGCATGAAAGTCAGATACAGAGTATACAATGCACATATAACAGAACAAAGCATATATCCATATCATATCAGAGGCGTACGTCGTCGTTCCCAAGGGAGGACCCCAAGCAGAAATTAACGCATGTGTTCCCAAGGGAGGACCTCAAGAGGAACCAGAACATGTCAAAGGTGTACATCGTCAATCTCAGGGAAATCCCAAGAAGACATCAGTGTACCATACCATCAATACAGAAATCATATCAGAACAAGTCATATCATGTTATCAAATAACTCTATATGAATGCATCTATACAAAGCATCAACACAACTGTCATACAATCTAACCATAGTTCACTAACTATGGTGGAGCACTCAGGCAGGAAAAGACTCCTTAAACATAGAGCTTAGCTCTTGAAGCTTTACCAATACGCTTACTTGTGGCACAAGTTACTTATATTGCTTTAATATGATTCTGATCCTTTTTAGTCACTAGGCACACCTAGAGAAGAATCCACAACAAAATTCAATAAAATGATCCAATGCCATGTTTCCTACATAAGGCATACATTTTATCGTTTATATTCATTTCTTTATATTTTTGCCAATCCTATGCCAATACTCAAGTCTAGACCATTTTATAATCGTTAGCGCTCTTTAATTTAATCAATATAAATCATGCCATTTTTCTTCAAAAGGCCTCGGACATACCCTTAGGGGATCAAGGTATTTTTTCAACAATTTTTCAAGCCATTTCACTTCTTAACTCATCAATTTCATACATGGAAATACAATACATTTTATTAAAATAAAATGTAACCACATCTACCCCTAGACCACCTCCTAGGCCGAAATCCAAGGGGAGAAACCAAGGTTTTCTCTTCTTTTTCATTTCATTTTCTTCACTTATTTTCACAACTTACACATACACATATATATATATTCATCAAGTTCCAATTAAATCTTGTAATGACAAGTCCCTCCAAAGCCCCCAAGGCCAAAACATAAGGGCAATTATTCATAGGATTTTCCCCCTTTTGCATTCTTACCAACTCATCAAATTTCCACTTTCCCAACACATTAAACCTTCCCAATACATAATGTAAACTTTTACAATTAACACCCTAATTACTCTCACAAGGCCGAGGCATAGGGGAAGAGAGACATGAAATTTTTTTCAACTTTTTTAACATACAAATGCTTATTTTCCATTCCTATATCCAAAACATCTTCATCAATTCAAATTTTAAACTACTTTATTTCCCACCCAAAATATGATCATAAAGTTCATGGCTTAAATCATCAAAATAATACCATGGAAATAGAGGTTTATTACCTCCAATCACTTGAACAAAGCCTAGAGAACCATCTCCAAGCAAAGCTCCTTCAAAAATGCAATTTCTCCTCTTTGATGAATAATGACACGAAAATGGGGGGAGGAAGAAATCCTCACACAAGCAAGTATAGCTCAAATTGATCGGTGGAATGGATTCATTGGACTTTTTCCTATGATTTTCATGTGTGGCATCATGCCTTTTGGTGACCAAATGAGTGGAAATCAAAGGAAGAAAAAAAGAAACCCTAACCCTTCATCTCCATGGCAGCCGCGGGTTTGGGAGGGGAAGAAGGAGAGAGAAATGTGAGTGAATAGTGATTTTAAGTCACTTAAGGGTTTTAAGCACATGTGACTTTTTAACCGGTTGTTTTTCTATCGCGTATTTTAACTTAAACTGACCTGGAACTAACTTAAAGCTACGGACATATTTTTATTTTTCTAAAGTCATTTACATTAATTTTTATTTCTTAAGGAATAATATTCCTAATTCACAGTATGGTTTCTGCACCGTTTTTTTAACGAAATGCACTGTGAATCACTAACTGTACATAGTTTACTTACGAAACTTAAAACTTATACACTTATCATTCTTGGGCCTATTATGACTTGTATGGCATATATTGGACTTTCTCATTCTTATTTCATCAATTATTTGTTTCCGGACTCTACCGATTGCTTAAACAGCAGTACAAAATACCCGGTAGAAAACACTATTCACGAGATTTTCACGAAAAGTGTTAGACTATACAATTTTTCGTTCTGAACTCATTTTTGGCGTCAGAATTGTCAAATTATGTCTCTAAAATCATTTTACTCATTTTAGCTCTACCAGTTAATTCACAAGAATGCAGATCATCCGACAAAACACACTATTCATAACCTAGTCATGATTACAGTCAAAATACTCAAAATCACGCTCTGAATCTAATTATATCATTTAAATCCTTAAATTAAATCTCTAATTAAGATTTACCAGTTAGGGTCATTATAGCCCTCCCCACGTACACAATGCAATCTGTTTATCTTCCTATGAAGTTGTGTGATGATCTAGACGAGAAGTTTCATCTGGGGTTCCACAGATGATCTTAGAAAACCTCATCTTGTAAATTGGGATACCCTATGCTCCCCCAAGGATTATGGCAAAATTGGTTTGAGGCAGTCTAGACTCATGAACAAATACATGATAATGAAGGTTGGTCATGGTATCTTAACGAAAAGAGATTCTCTCTGGGTGAGAGTCGTTCGTAACACATATGGTCTAGGGGACGATCTAGTCCCTACTCTTAAAAGAAACCCAGTGAAATCCAATCTTTGGAAACAATTTATGAGGTACTGGCCGGATGTCTTGGATGGATCTAGAATTCTAATAGGGAATGGTAGAACAACTAGGTTCTGGATTGATAGTTGGGTTCCTAGCCTAAATACCTTGTTGTCTGCTACAACGAGTCCTGTGCCGGAGGAGTGCTTAAGCTAAAGTGTGGATAAGTATGTGGATTATTACGGTTGCTGGAGCTGGAACTTGTTTAAGGACCTACTCCCTGATCAGGTGATTAACCTAATAGCTGGCTTAACTCCCCCACCCCCTCCAAAGACCTTTGGAACCTTGCTTGGGATTGGAATAGTCCTCATAGAGTTCAACTTTTAATCTAGCTCCTCCTCCATAACAAGCTGATCACAAATGACCAGAGATGTAGAAGGATTATGTCTGACTTTGCTACTTGTATGAGATGTGATAACCCTCTAGAAGACAGACTCCATGTGGTGAGGGATTGTGTGTGTGCTCACAAAGTCTGGGAGATGATAATCCCTCTGGAGAATCATATTACTTTCTTTAACCTTCCCTTTGACAGATGGCTTGAGACTTATCTTTAGAAGAATGTTGGGCCTTCCATGTGGAACAATAGAAGAATTTGGTTTGGGGTTTCTTTCTAAACCTTTGGCAAGACCGAAACAATTATGTCTTCAATGAAGCAGTGCCTAACCCCCTAAGCACTTTCCTTTTCATAAAATCACAAGTAGAGAATATTACTTTAGCAGACAACTTGCTTGGTTCTGCGTTCTTAAATACCACTAGAAGAACTGAAGCCTTTATCACCTAGAAGTTCCCTCCGGAGGGTTGGATTAAAACCAACTCTGATGGCTCTAGCTCTCTTGATGGCCGCAGATCTTCGTGTGGAGGTGCGTTACGAGATGCAAGTAGTAGTTGGGTTGTGGGATATAGAAAATATACGGGTTATGGTAATGCACTCCTTACTGAATTAAAATGATTGCTTTTGGGTTTAGAGATCACATGGGATAGAGGCTACATGAGAGTTTGGCTTGAGAGTGATTCATCAGTAGTTGTTGATCTATCTATGAAAGGGTGCTCTAATGGCCAACCTGTTACGTTTTACAGAGAACAACCCAAGATTTATCACAATCAGCAGAGAAAATAGAGACACAACCACTCTTTTGTATTATTCAGATGCAAAATAACACTCATAAACAGAGTTTGATTCATCTTAAAGGAAAGTTACATCAAAACTAAACCCAGCAAATTACAATGGAAATGAAAAGATAACCGTGAGACAATTATAGAGGTCCCACACTCTCCTAAGCAATTGCTTCTTCCATATTCAGCTCCCCTCTCCATTCCTTCCCACGCTCTATATAACCAACTCATGGCACAACATGCACTAGTCAGTTAAGGGGTATTCTTGTGACTTCCTACTGCTGACGTGGCATTATCATCTGAGAGCTGCTCTTCTGAAGCATTTGGGCCTTGCTTATCTTTGATCCATACACGTCTTGCTTTGTCCCTTGTGCACATCTTGGGCCTGATTGTATCAATACTCCCCCCCATTTGTACAACCTTGTCCTCAAGGTTGACTTGAGGAAACTGACTGTTGATAACTGTAAATTCCTACCACGAATTTTCAAATGTTGGTAAATGACACCATTTAATCAACACTTGAACTGTGTTTTGGACAGAACGCCTCACGCCCAAAATAGCTTCAGGTTCTATTTTTAATTCCCAATTATCATTAAGGACCGAGGGGAGAGGTTGGATAACAGCAGCTGCCTTGACTGCCTTCTTAAGTAAACTAACATGAAAACAGGATGTACCTGACACCCAGATGGGAGGTGTAAACGGTAAGCTGCCTCCCCAACCCGTTCCAGCACTTGGTAGGGGCCATAGAAACGTGGGCTAAGCTTCTCATTGGTGCGTCTAGCAATCGTTTTAAGACGATAGGGTTGGATTTTGAGGTAAACCCAATCCCCCACAGCATATTGGACTTCTCTACGGTGTTGGTCAGCAAAGTGCTTCATGCGATCCTGTGCCTTGAGGATGTGATGCTGCAGATCTTGCAAGATGACATCCCGCTCTGCTAATGATTGGGAGACAGCATCAACCGAAGGAATAAACGTCCCACACTTGAACAAAGTAGGTGGATCCCTGCCATACAAAGCTCTAAATGGGGTCATGCCCGTTGTATCCTTGAATGTTGTATTGTACCAAAATTCAGCCCAAGGAACCCATTTGGGCCATTCCTTGGGTTTGGTGCAGCAAAAACAGCATAGATAGGCCTCTAAACAGCGGTTAACGACCTCCGTCTGGCCATTGGTTTGCGGATGATACGTTGTGCTATAACGGAGCTTGGTAGCTGCACACTTGAAAAGTTCAGTCCAAAAGTGACTTAAAAATACCCTTTCACGGTTTGAAGTAATAGTAGCAGGAAAACCATGTAACCATACGATCTCCTTGACAAATAATTCAGCCACTTCCTTAGCCGTATAGGGATGTTTGAGGGGAATGAAGTGAGAATATTTGGTGAGCCGGTCAACTACCACCAACAAAGTATCCACTCCCCTTGATTTTGGGAGCCCCCCAATGAAGTCTAAAGAGATATCCTCCCAAACTTGAGTTGGAACGGGTAGTGGCTGTAACAGCCCAGCCGGAGTCAGATTGAGGGACTTACACTGTTGACAGATAGCACAACCTGCGACATACTCCTTTATATCCTTCCTCATCCCTTCCCAATAGACTACTTCAGCCAACCGTTTGTATGTGCGAAAGTACCCTGAGTGTCCACCAACCCCAGAATCATGGTACTCTTGCAATAAGGAAGGGATAAACTGAGAGGACTTTGGGAAAACCAACCTGCCATTATAAAAGAGCTTCCCTCCCTTCCTGGAGAATCCCTTATGCGCATCAGGTACGATCAGCAAGTCCTGGAAGATCCCCTGCAGCCTTGCATCGTGCTGTATCTCTTTTTCTAACTCATCCAATTCAGACCACTGCACTGTAGATAAAGCTGCAAAAATCATTTGCCTAGACAAGGTATCAGCTACTTGGTTATCCTTCCCTGGTTGGTATTGAATTTCAAAGTCAAACCCCATCAGTTTTGATATCCATTTTTGTTGATTTTCACTCAGGATGTGCTGCTTAGTAAGGAATTGTAAGCTCCTTTGGTTTGTCTTGATGATGAAATGATTACCCATGAGGTAATGTCTCCATTTCTTGACTGCAAATACTATGGCCATAAGTTCTTTCTCATAGACAGATTTGGTCTGAGCTTGAGTAGAGAATCCTTGACTCATAAATGCAATCGGTTTATTATCTTGAGTGATGACTGCTCCAATCCCCTTCCCTGACGCGTCAGTGACAACTGTGAATTGCTTGCTGAAATCTGGTAAAGCTAACACCGGTACTGAGTGTAACAGCCCCAAACCCTGTAGCAGGATATTGTCCGCTTTGCCCCGCGCACAAGCACCGTCAAGCTCACGGTTTTACGTTTTGGGTTACCCCCAAAAGGCCTCCTACAAGGAAAGGTATCCACACCCTTATTTAAGGCATGCTTCGTTCCCCTCTCCAACCGATGTGGGACATTACATCCTCCCCCACTGGGAATACAGCGTCCCCGTTGTACACACCGGTCCAGGGCCAGGCTCTGATACCAAATGTAACAGCCCCAAACCCTGTAGCAGGATATTGTCCGCTTTGCCCCGCGCACAAGCACCGTCGAGCTCACGGTTTTACGTTTGGGTTACCCCCAAAAGGCCTCCTACAAGGAAAGGTATCCACACCCTTATTTAAGGCATGCTTCGTTCCCCTCTCCAACCGATGTGGGACATTACACTGAGCTCATCATCACTTTCAATTGTTGGAAACTGTCCTCTGCCTCCTTATTCCATTGAAAACCATCTTTCCGCAATAACTCCGTAAGTGGTTTTGCTACTTTCCCAAAATCCTTCACGAACTTCCTATAATATCCGGTTAGCCCCAGGAAACCTCTCAACCCTTTGACACACATGGGTTTCGGCCAAGCCACCATGGCTTTTATTTTTTTCGGGTCAGCTTTGACCCCTGCAGCAGACACACAGTGTCCTAAGTACTCGATAAAACTCCTGCCAAAGCTGCATTTTTTTTATTTGCTACTAACTGATGCTGCCTCAATACCCCAAAGATGCTTCTCAAATGACCCAGGTGTTCCCCCTTATTCCTGCTGTATATTAAAATATCATCAAAAAACACGAGTGCAAACTTCCTCAAGAATGGGCGAAGGATTTCATTCATCAGAGCTTGGAATGTGGAGGGAGCATTGGTCAAGCCAAACGGCATGACCACATACTCATAGTGGCCTTCATGCGTTCGAAAGGCTGTTTTCGGGATATCTGCTACCCTCATTCTGATCTGGTGGTACCCTGCCTTTAAATCCAGCTTCGAATAAACCTGTGACCCGCCCAACTCATCCAGAAACTCATCCACCATTGGCATAGGAAACTTGTCTGGTATGGTAATTTTGTTTAAGGCCCTATAATCCACACATACTCGCCAACTCCCATCCTTCTTCTTAACCAGAATAACAGGACTCGAGTACGGACTTGTGCTATGACGTATCATGCCATTTTTGAACAGCTCAGCTACCAACAACTCAATTTCAGTTTTCTGGCAATGGGGATACCTGAATGGACGGATATTGGGCACCATGCTCCCTGGTTTGAGGTGTATTGCATGATCAATTGCTCGGGCTGGTGGCAGCTCTTTGGGTTCCTGGAAAACCTCCGCGAAGTCAGAAAGCAACGGCTCAATCTCAGCCCACTGTGTTTCTTCCTCCCGAGCCTCTTCTTCAGTTGAGCTGACAAAAAATCCATGTGCCTGATTCTTTAGGGCCTTAGTGATGGATCTGTAAGAAGCCTTCGACCTAGACAGCGACGGATCTCCCTTAATGGTTGTCTCCTTCCCCCTCTCTCCATATTTAACAGTCATCTCTTTGAAGTTTGCTTTAATTTCCCCCAATTGAGTGAGCCATTCTAACCCCAACACTACATCAGCGCTACCCAATTCAAAGAGATACAAATCTTGTTTGATTTGTGTCCCCTGAATATTGATGTCGACCTTGTGGCACACCCCTTTGCAACCCACTTTACATCCATTTCCGATTTCTACCTGATAAGATGGAGTATCAGTTATGTCCAGTCCCAATTTTTCCACCACCTCCCTCTTTATAAAATTGCTGGATGCCCCACAATCCACCATGACCACCACCTGCTGACCCCTGATCTCACCCCACACCTTAAGTGTTTGGCTTGAAGAGAGCCCTAATAGGCTTTGTAGAGAGAGTAGAAGCGGTTTCTCCAACTCACCAGTGTCTACAACCGGAATCTCCTCAACTTCTTCTCCTTCTCTCTCACCATCTTCCCTAATTTCATCGTCCACCAACAGAAAATGCAACTGACGGACCTGGCACTTGTGGTTGGAGTGCCAACGATCCCCACACTTGAAGCACAGCCCCTTGTTTTGATGATCACGCCATTCTGCGGTTGACAGCCTCCTCACCTGACCGGAATCATTTTCTCCGGTACGGATCTCAGCACCTGGGGTCATCGTCTTCGTGTTCGTTCCTTCGCTAGGGCTCCCACGAGCTGCATTCCCTTGACCCACACTCGTTTGGCTAGATCCGGTAGACGATTGGTTTGAATTAACCCTGTTGCTCGCTCCTGAGGTTGCGTTTTGGGTTGTCCATGACTTATTCTCAGTTGGGCCTGCATTTCTTGTTTGGCCCACTGAAAACCGGTTGGGTCTAGTAGACCAATTTCGCCCCAAAGGCCCTAGTCCCTCTTCCTTCCAAGCCGTGTTACGTCTCTCCACCTTGATAGATAGCTTCATCATCTCTGTAAGACTGAGCTCCGGCAACATAAGCAATTCTTCCCTGATACTGGTACGAACTCCGTTGAGCCATGCTCCTTTGAGATTATCTTCATCTTCGAAACAAAAAGCCCCAACCATCTTCTCAAATTGGGCACGAAATTCAGTCCCGCTCCCGTCTTGTTTAACGGTGTACAAGGCCCTGTATGGGTTATCCAGGGCCTCCGATTGAAACCGACTGAGTAGTTCTCGCCGGAAAACTCCCCACGTCACGTTTGGATGGCTTGCCTCCCACCAATGGAACCAGTGAAGAGCCTCCCCTTCCAACACAACCAACACCGAATTTACTTTCTTAGCCTCGGTGACCCCATTAACCACAAAATAACGTTCCACTTTACTCAACCACCCAAAGGCATCCTCCCCTGCGAATGTGGGAACCCCTAGGCGTCAGTGAGGAGGTACATTCATATTAAATCTCCTCCCGTTCCTTCTTTCGTAGTGACCTGAACCCTCCTCATCATCATTTTCTCCGTCGTGAGATTGTCCGCGTCTTCTCGCAGCCAGCTCATCTAACCGAAGGAGTATATCGGTCATGCCCAATTCGTTTGCTCCCAGTCTACGCAGCAGCTCGTCATGTCTAGCGTCACTTGGGTCTAGCCTCAACAGAACTTCTTCCTGCCTCGCACACCCTCTGCGCAATCCTTCCTCAATTAAATCCATTCGATGTTCCATTTGTCGCGTGATTACCATACCATAGAGCTCCAAGATCGGAGCTCTGATACCAATTTGTTACGTTTTACAGAGAACAACCCAAGATTTATCACAATCAACAGAGAAAATAAAGACACAACCACTCTTTTGTATTATTCAGATGCAAAATAACACTCATAAACAAAGTTTGATTCATCTTAAAGGAAAGTTACATCAAAACTAAACCCAGCAAATTACAATGGAAATGAAAAGATAACCGTGAGACAATTATAGAGGTCCCACACTCTCCTAAGCAATTGCTTCTTCCATATTCAGCTCCCCTCTCCATTCCTTCCCACGCTCTATATAACCAACTCATGGCACAGCATGCACTAGTCAGTTAAGGGGTATTCTTGTGACTTCCTACTGCTGACGTGGCATTATCATCTGAGAGCTGCTCTTCTGAAGCATTTGGGCCTTGCTTATCTTTGATCCATACACGTCTTGCTTTGTCCCTTGTGTACATCTTGGGCCTGATTGTATCATTCTGTATTATTGTCAATCGGATCCAAGCTCTTATCAACAAGGAGTGGACTGTGGAAGTGTCGCACACTCTCAGAGAAGGGAATGTTCTTGCGGATTAGATGGCATCCAGTGCTACCTACCTAACTTGGGATGTGAAAATTCTTGAGGCCCCTCCTGTGGAGTGCATGAACCTAATTTTGAGAGACCAAATGAGGGTGTCTATCCCCAGACTGGTCTGTTGCTAGTTGTTTGTGCTTTTGTTTCCTTTGCTTCCAAAAAAAAAAAATACACTTTGAGGATGGAAGACCATATGACAACGTTGTGAATCGTTGTGTTGATTTACTTTTAGAGTTAATTTAAAAAAAATTAACAATTATTTTTCTTTTTTTGTTTAAAAAATATACACGTGCACACACACACATATTCTTCTTTCAAGAGACACAAACTTTTATTTAACTTAAGGAACATTAAATAAAATAAAAAGGGAGTTATTTAATATCACGTGTAAGTACTGATTGAAAAAGATAAGAAAAGGAAGGAAAGGAAAAAAGAAAAAATTATGGCGCCACATTTAATTTTCATGCACCTTTTATTTCTCGAAAGGAAATGATGTACACCAAGAGAATATGTTCAAATAACTTTAATGCTAAGATGGTCAGCTACACTTCACTTTTGACTTCCATTCAAACTCATGTTACCCATGGTCCTTCAACATGTGAAAATAAATTTCATTATATTGGTAGTCACAAGGGAGTTCTACTAATACTTAAAAGACATAAATTAAAGGCATTGAAACATATTCACTCGCACAACAAACCAATTATGATTCTATCCTTCATCTATACTAATTCAGATTTAGAGCAAGCCTTTTGACAACCAGGAACTGTCATGTGATATCCCAAAAAATACTTGAAGAGAAACTCATGTTAATGGCACAATTTTGTCAATATGGAATTCAAATCCTTAGAAGATTTCCCTCGAGTCCAAAACCATTTTTTTGCATTTTAAAATAGATTTTTTTTAAAGAAAATTCTCATCATTTATCATGAAACCAGTGCCTCTTTAATACCTCAAGATGCATTCAAGCACTTGGTCTAATTGACTAATTCAACCTATTTATTTAATTAGAAAACTAATTTTATTTGAGAAAACCAGTTTTAATTTTATGTCTTCAAGAACCAAATAAAAATCTCGTGTCTTTCCAATACCAGCATGCTTCTAGCCTTTCATCAAAGATGACACAATGTGTGCTTTACTCCTATCATTGACAGCACCTTCAATTGCCACAAAACAGGGTAACAAATAATATTCTCATACATGGGAGTTTTAGACGTATGTCATACATGATAAAATTTTACTCACTTGCAAGTTTCAAATTTTAATGGACAAGTAAAACAGAGAGGTTGGCATGCTAAAGAGGAAATCATGGGTCAGGCAATTCATCGAACAATTTATGCTCGATCAAACAAAATAGATTACCTTATAAAGGAGGCCTTTATCAACTCCCAACCAGCAGTATCAATCATTACAAAAATTCAATTATGCATGAAACATACATCCCCTTTGGCTGTGACCATATCCAAAATCAGAAACATATTCTTAATGTTATAAAAAAAAAACCAAAAAATAGACTAATATACAGAGATGGGAATACCAACATGTCTTAAAGTCAAGCAAACATATGCACATAATTATTCTTATGCACATAATTATCCTCCAATTTCCTTTCCTATACATATATTATGTGCTTCAATCTCCCAATTTTGTTCCCTGTCTTTCTTCAATAGAGTGGGCTAACTTGTCCATTTTGTTCGAGTGAACAAGTAAGAACAAAATTGGGAGATATAAGTGATTAAAAAAATAGAAGATAGGGGGGTAAGAGAAAAGTATATCAAACCATAGGGTGTTTAAACCTTTTTCTCGCCACAATTGAAAACAAAAAACAAAAACAAAAAAATTAAAAATGAGGAACAATATGGATTTTAACAGCTAATGAGGTATACGGCCAATGCAAATAAAGGGTGTTATTTTACACATCCATTATAATTTGTTGCCCAAGAAAAAAATAATAATGCGCCTCAATGAAAAATAATTAGAATTGAGATGATTATCGATATGTATTTTTTTTTTTTTGGGTAATGAGGAGTTACTTATCATGCTCCTGACCATATCCATTAATGTCCGGTTACGCTTTTCCGCCACACCACATTGTTGTGGTGTGCCTGGCATAGTCTACTGTGCACATATGCCATGCTCTTCGAGGAATTTTGCAAATGGACCTGGACATTATCCTGACTCCTTATATTTACCATAATATTCATCACCTCTATCTGAACTTATGATTTTCACCTTTTTATCTAACTGCCTCTCAACCTCCTTAATGAATGTCTCTAGGACATTTACAGATTGAGATTTTTCATGAAGCAAATAGATGTAACCATAACGTGAAAAATCATCAATAAAGGTAATGAAATACTTTTCTCCATTAAAAGCTGGAGTGTCCATAGGTCCACAAATATCAGTGTGTATAATCTCTAGAAGCTTGGTGCTTTTTGTGGCATCTTTCTTATTATGTTTGGTTTGCTTTCCCTTATTGCAATCCACACATAATTCACGATCAGTAAAATCTAAATTTGGCAAAATATCATTCTTCACCAATTTTATTATTCTTTCTTTTGATAGATGACCCAATCTTTATGCCACAAGAAAGTAAAATTTCCATTCTCTATGTTACGCTTAAATCCAACATTATAAACAACATTAAGTAGTGATTCAAATAAAATCATACAAGCACAAAGTAGCACTCCTTTGGGTGAATACTACAATATACTCATCATAAGCAAATACCAGAACATTAATAGACAAAAATATTTTTCAACTAAATATATCCATTATCTTTGGATAATCAAAACATATTTAATCAAAATATTAATTTGCCACATAATGTCACTAATTATATAATATGATTCACCTTTGGGTAAATCCCTCATTTATAATAATCAGCAACGTCAATTTATCCAATTTATATCAGTAATTGGTATTTCATAAGTACATGGATACATGACAATATTATATATGCGATAACATTCTATTTTGGCCACTTTGGTGACTAACAAACTATAACCATAATGCAAACAAATAAATATGGAGAAATATTAAGAATCAATTATAATATTAAAAGGATTTTATTATAATTATAATATTAAGATTCTAGATATTACAACGTTATATGGCCCAATTAATTACTGATACACTTAATCTCAATCATTGATTTGATTTGATATATGATGGACTTACCAGATTATGAGTTATGGAATATATATATATATATTAGGGATGATCCTCTCTCCCCTTCTACCCTAATATCATTCTCTCCATCAGAATACATATCAAAGTAAAGAAGGCTTAGAGAGAGAAACTACCCTAACACAACTGCTCACAAGATGATGACTGTTGTTAATCCTTCATCATTATTTTCGGGTATGTCTTTATCTCTTATGTGTATGTGAAAATCATGTATTTCAAAGATTCCTTTATCATGTTTCTATTTTATGATTTATGAACATGATATATTACACAAACTAACATGTGGTATCATAGCATGGTTTCGAAATTCATGATTTTCCATGTATGGTTATGAATGGGTTCTTGATTTTGAAAAGTTAGGGTTTTTAAAATTTATGATTTTTTCGTAATATCATTGTAACTCATCTCATTATATAAAGTTTATTACTTTCTTCAATGTTGAATCAGTGAACTTTATATACATTAAAAAAATATTCACCGATTCAACTTTATAAGAAGACCATAACAGTTAATCGGTGATTTTTGTTATGTATAATAAGAAGACCATAAGTTAATGTGTATTCCTAATATATTAGTTTGAAAAATCAATATGCATTGATTTCGTGACAATATGCATTGATTCATCGTTTTCGGACACAATATGCACAATTGATTTGATTTGAAGATTACAATATATTCAATGATAATCATTTTAGATACTGTATGCATAATTCAATTGATATTGCTTTCTCGATGATTATGCCTATTGGTTATTGATAAATGGTATCAATTGATAGTATTTCCATTGATTTAAAACTGTACATCAATGTATCTTAAATAGAATAGGCTGTTACGGCTGTTACCAAACAGTCTGTTACCAAATAGTAAAACAACTTCCTAAAGATAAATAACTACACCTAATTACAATAGGACTCAGTTATACATATCCTAACAAACTACAGGTTACAACATATCACAGCAAATCATAACAACATATAGAATCTTCTATTCCAACACTCCCCCTCAAGTTGGAGCATGAAGACATGAAATGCCTAACTTGGAAAGAACGGCAAGAAATGGAACACGACCAAGTGCTTTGGTGAAAATGTCTGCGAGTTGCAAATGAGAACGAACAAAAGTAGTTCGAATCGTCTTAGAAACCAACCTTTCTCGGACAAAATGGCAATCAATTTCAATGTGTTTAGTTCGCTCATGGAACACAGGATTTGCCGCGATATGTATAGCGGCTTGATTATCACAACATAATTCCATAGGATCATCATGGATAACATCAAGTGAAGCAAGAAAAGACTTCAACCATATCAATTCTGCTGTCGCGGCAGCCATGGAGCGGTACTCAGCCTCTGCTGAGGAGCGTGAGACAGTGAGTTGCTTCTTTGTTTTCCAAGAAACAGGTGAGGTTCCAAGCATAATGAAGAACCCAGAAACTGACCGGCGAGTTAAAGGGCAGCTGGCCCAATCTGAATCACAGAAAGCATGAATTTTGAGATCACTTTTGGAAGAAAGGAGGATACCTTGGCCAGGATTCATTTTGATGTATCTTAGTACCCGAATGGCAGCCTCATAATGTGCTTCCTTTGGAGCTTGCATGAACTGTGAAAGAGTGTGCACTACATAACTCAAATCAGGACGAGTGATCGTAAGGTACACTAGCTTGCCGACAATTCTTCTATAGCGACCTGGATCATCATAGTCAGGTCCATCTGCCAGAGCTAAGCGATGATTCTGTTCAATTGGAAACTGAACCGGTTTACAATCCAACAAACCTGTTTCTTTGAGGATATCTAATGTATATTTTCGTTGGCACAAGAAGATACCCTCATTGCTACGGGCAACCTCGATGCCCAAAAAATATTTCAAGTGGCCCAAATCTTTAATTTTAAAACACTTGTTAAGATAAATCTTAACCTCTTGACATGCTTGGGAATCATTGCCTGCCAACACCAAATCATCAACATAGACTAGTATGGTCAAGAAGGTAGAACCACGCTTCAAAGTGAACAAAGTGTGATCTGCTTCGGATTGAACAAAACCGTATTTAATAAGTGAGGAACTCAACTTTGCAAACCAATTCCTGGGAGATTGTCGTAAGCCATATAACGACCTTTGCAAACGACACACTTTTCTTCCTTGTCCTTGATTAAAGCCTGCCGGTATGCGCATATACACTTCTTCGTCCAGATCTCCATTAAGAAACGCATTATGAACATCCATTTGGTGCAAGTACCAACCTTTTGCAGCTGCAACCGAGAGTAGAGTTCTAACACTCACCATTTTTGCTACAGGAGCGTAAGTTTCATGGAAATCTTCTCCTGGAACTTGATGATTACCTGCAATTACCAACCTTGCTTTGTAGCGCTCGATGCTACCATTGGAATGATATTTAATTTTATATACCCATTTACATGGAAGGGCATGTTTGCCTGCAGGTAAATCAGTGATAGTCCACGTATTATTTTCTTCTAGTGCATGTATCTCCTGAGCCATAGCTTTACGCCAAACATCATTGGTCATTGCTTCTTTAAATGACCGAGGTTCACTACCTGCATCAATAGCAGCAAAAAAAACTCGATGTTTTGAAGAAAAATTGTTAGTATTCACATAGTTGGCAATTGGATACCGTATACCTGAGGTGGAGCTAGAAGAGGTGAGACTGGGAGTGTATGTATGTGCCTCAATCAGATTACATTTGTAGTTACTCAAATAGGACGGAGGCCTTCGTGTGCGTGCTGGACGAAGAGAATCGTTTTGAGCTGATTCTGCACTTCTTTGCACAAGTTCGTGAGCTGAATCTTCATTCCTTTGTACGAGAGCAGGAGCTGGATCCTCACTCCTTTGCACTTGATCAGCATCTGATGTAGAATCTTCATTCGGCTCCCTTTCAGACTGATGGACACTCCCCCTATCTTCCAACTGCACTTCTGCCTCACAATCATTTGAAGTTGATTGAGATACTGGATTGGCAGAATCATTAGAATCTATTGGTATAAATGTAGGTAATGATGGGCTAGGTGTAGGCACACTTATAGCAACAAAAGGAAACTCATCTTCGTGGAAACTGACATCTCGTGACACAAAGAATTCCTTAGTATTAAGATCATACACTCTCCAACCTTTCTGCCCATGAGGATAACCAACAAACATACACCGCCTAGACCGTGGACTAAATTTGTTTGTAGGTTTTGGTTGTGTCACCGCATAACATAGGCAACCAAATATCCTTAAGTGACTGTAATCAGCAACAGATCCATGTAAAAGCTCATAAGGAGTTTTGCCATTGAGAAGCTTTGTGGGAGTTCTATTAATAATATGAGCTGCTGTCATCACACTCTCTCCCCAGAATTTGATTGGCAAGTTTGCTTGAAACAAAAGAGCACGAGAGACATTTAGAATATGCCTATGCTTCCGTTCTACCCGACCGTTCTGTTGCGGCGTATGAACACAGGATTTCTGATGAAATATACCATTGGCAGTGAATAATTCAATCATCTTGTTGGAAGTAAATTCAGTTCCATTATCTGATCTAATACTCTTAACTGTTGTATTAAACTGATTTTGCACCATTAAAAGAAATTTTCGTAACACACCAAAAGTTTCACTTTTGTCACCTATCAAACAAACCCAAACAGCACGACTGAAGTCATCGACTATCGTTAAAAAATAATAAGCACCAGAGAAAGAGGAAGTGCGGTAAGGACCCCATGTATCACAATGAAGAAGATCAAAAATTTTATTACTCTTTCGATCACTAATGGGAAACGAGGATCGATTTTGTTTGGCACGATAACAAATATCGCATGCCTTATTGTTTACATTGCCAAATCGAATGCTACTAGAAAAAGGAATCAGAGAAAGTGCTTCGGATGATGCATGCCTTGTTGTGATAATTACAATAGGACTCAGTTATACATATCCTAACAAACTACAGGTTACAACATATCACAGCAAATCATAACAACATATAGAATCTTCTATTCCAACAGTTATATATTCAATGATAATCGTATTACAGATCCGTTTCATGAATTTGAAATAATGTCTAAATTTATAATTATATATGATGGGATATTAATTTCATAATAGATTATGATTGCGTATGTAAGTACGTTGATAAGTTTATGAAAAATGTGCATTGTTTATGTTATGAATAATGCGGTATGTATTTATGGGCATGATTTCCGAGTGTTGAATGAATTTTTTATTTATTTATTTATATTATTATATATATACAGTAATGAATTTGAAATGTGTTAGTGATTGGATTAAAATTGAATGTTAAATTTTAATCCTATAATTGTTAAAATAAATAAATAAATGCATTGTTTATGTTATGAATAATGCGGTATGTATTTATGGGCATGATTTTCGCTGCTGCTGAATGAATTTTTTATTTATTTATATTAGTATATATATACAGTAATGAATTTGAAATGTGTTAGTGATCGGATTAAAATTGAATGTTAAATTTTAATCCTATAATTGTTAAAATAAATAAATAAATGCATTGTTTATGTTATGAATAATGCGGTATGTATAATGGCATGATTTTTCGCTGTTGCTGAATGAATTTATTTATTTATTTTATATGGGCATTAATATGAAGATTTGCATCATTTATGTTTATAAAAAAAATTAAAATTAAAATTACAATATGTATATTTGAAGTATGGATTGTAAGGTCTTATATATACTTACTGTTAATTTTTATTGATGCAACATATTGTGATTACGAAATGAAATTGATCTGTTAGTTATTTTCACACATTATGTTATAGTTTGTTAGTCACTAAAGTAGCCAAACTAATAGTGTGTAGATAACATAAAAGTTATTTATTTGTGTGTATTATGATTATAGTTTGTTAGTCACCAAAGTAGCCAAACTAGAATGTTATCGCATGCATAAAATTATCATTTATCCATATTTAAATCATGTATAATGGCATGATTTCCGCTGCTTTTGAATGAATTTTTATATAGGCATTAGTATGAAGATTTGCATCGTTCATGTTTATAAAAAAAAATTGCAATATGTATATTTGAAGTATGGATTGTATTGTCTTATATATACTTATTATTAATTTTTATTGATGCAATATATTCTGATTATGATATTGTTGAAGAGAAGATTCAAATTCTAAATTTAAATGTTTGTTGTAAACAATATCATCAAATTAGGAATTCTAGAAGTTTGTTAAGTTTGTTATTTTCTAATTTGTTATTTACTAATTTGTTAGGATCCTCTGTATAGCTTTAGAGGTATTTCTTACTGTGTATAAATACTCCTCACGTTGAGGACAATAGATTAATGAGAATTATCATTTCTTGACATGGTATCAAGAGCATTGTTTTGATCCTGGTTACCCACCTGTTTTTTTTACGAAAAAAAATAGAACAAAAAATCCTTTCTCTTATTTTTTTTTCTCACCTAAACCCAACCCATTCCTCAGTAACCCAACCCAGTTCTTCTATTCCCATACTTTCCACTCTCTTCTTTTTTCCCCAATTTCCTTCACACCCTAATCTTCCTCACTGCCAAGGACACCAACTCTGCTGAAAATATCGATCCCAATGTCATCCATCTTTCATCCACCACACCGCCACCGCCCCATAATATTGTTATTCATCAAGACCATTCACCCCTCCCTCTCACCGTCATTCTCGATGAAACAAATTTTCCCCTTTGGTCACAACTCATGGATATGAGAATTGGTGCCCGAAATAAAACCAGATTCCTCACTGGTACCACTCCCAAACCACAACCTGATGATCCCTCTCTTGAATCCTGGATCACCGACAACAAGAGAGTCAAAAGCTAGTTGATTGACTCCATGAGCCCCAGCCTCATGCACCGATTCATTCGATTGGAGACTGCATGTGAAATCTGGAAGGCTGCTTCCAAAACTTTCTACGATGGTTCCGATGAGTCATCTCTCTTTGATCTTAACCAGAAATCCTTCACCATGAAACAATTTGGTCGTCCACTTGCTGTTTATTACAATGAACTCTTAGCCATATTCCAAGAGATCGACCATCACAGTTCTTCCTCTACTTCTGTTCCTGATTTGGTACAACAACACTTGCTCTGTCTCGTCTCCGTGTCCACATTTTTCTTGCTGGCCTTGACCCAGAATTTGATATTGTTCGCAGTGAAATACTCCGCAAAGACCCGAAGCTTGACCTGGAGAGCTCCTACGCCTATGTCCGCTGTGATTACCAGCAGCGGCATACCATGAATTCTCCCAAGCATCCCACTGATGCCTCTGCCTTTATTGCTCACCCTCCTCGGCCCATTTCCTCCCAACACCCAAAGCCTCGCCGAGAAAATGTCCCTCCTCATAAGTTCACCTTCCTTTGTTCTCATTGTGGTGAATCTGGACATTCCAAGCAACGTTGCTACGAGGTAATTGGATATCCGGACTGGTGGGACTTCACTAAACGTCCCCGGAAGAAGCTTCCACCGAAGGCCAACCTCACTCTTACGGATGTTGCACCTTCAACTCCACAGGCCAATGTTGTCCAGAGCAGCATCCTAGGTAACTCTCTTGTCCTTTCTGCTCTTTCTACGAATACTAGTTGGATAATTGATACTGGCGCTTCTGATCATATGTTTCGTGATTCTTCCTTGCTCAAAAATTTTCAATCATGCTCTAAACCTTTTATTTCTACTGCCAACGGTGGAACCTCACCCATTTCTGGCCAAGGTTCAATTTCTTTATCCCCTGCATTACACTTATCCTCGGTTTTATGCGTACCCACCCTTGAATTTAATATGTTATCTGTGAGTCGTTTAACTTCTGATTTACAATGTAGTGTCACGTTTTTTTCCTTCCTACTGTATTTTTCAGGACCCTCTCCGCAAGAAGATGCTTGGTTATGGTATTAAGATTGGTGATCTCTACTACTTGGACTTCAACCGGAATTTCCCCCTTCTACTTCTCGGACTTGCACTGCTATCCTGCGTCTGAAGCCTCCTTTCAAGTTTGGCTATGGCATCGTAGACTAGGACATTTATCTTTTGGTTATCTCCTTAAGTTGTTCCCTCATTTATTTTCTTCAATAAAAGTTTCTCAATTCCAATGTAATACTTGTGAATTGGCAAAAAGCCACAAAGTTTCCTATCTTCCAAGTATGAATAAAAGTTCCATTCCTTTTGAAGTAGTTCACACTGATGTTTGGGGACCTGCAAAAATTCCCACTCTTTCAAAAAAACTCTATTACATTACTTTTATTGATGAATGTACTCGTATGACATGGATTACTCTTTTATCTCATAACAGTGAAGCATTCTCTGCATTTAAAGTATTCTGTAGCATGGTCCACACTCAATTTCAGTCCTCTATTCGAACCCTTCAATCTGACAATGGTTCTGAATACATTAACTCTCACTTTGCTACATACTTCACCACTCATGGGATTAAACACCAAACCTCCTGTCCATACACTCCCCAACAAAATGGCCTTGCTGAGCGAAAGAATAGGCACCTCCTTGAGGTTGTCTGGGCTTCCTTATTTGATATGAACGTCCCTCGCCATTATTGGGGCGAAGCTGTAATTTCTGTTACTTACCTCATTAACCGTACACCTTCCCGTGCTCTTCATTTCCTTACTCCCCAACAAAAACTAGAATCCTTTTATTCCATTCCTCATATCCCGAATTTAGAACCCCGTGTGTTTGGATGTGTAGCCTATGTACATCAGTACATGTTCCTAAAGTTCTTCGCAATAAATTGGACCCATGTGCCAAGAAGTGTATTTTTTTGGGATATTCCGAAGTGCAAAAAGGCTATAGGTGTTATGATCCCAGCTTTCGAAAACTGTATGTAACTATGGATGTCTCTTTTCGGGAATGTGAGCCATTCTACTCAGGGGGAGCTTTACCCTCTTCTCCTCCAGGGGAGAATCATTATGGAGGAGAATTTTTCATTGAGATTCCAATCACCTCACAGCATATTCAAACCTCGGACCTCACTACAGATCCTCATGGAGCAGAACATGACATACAAGGCTCATCAATCTTAACCTCCATAACTGAGCAACCTTCTTCGGATGACCAGAATAATACAAATCAGACAAAAACCGAGGTAATTCCTGACCCAAATTCTTCTATTAATCCCTCTATTCCCACACAACACACTTCTGTATTAAGAAGATCAGAAAGAGTCACAAAAGGTGTTCCCCGGAAATTATATGAACCTAATCCACATGCCTCTGTTAAATACCCAATTGGAAATTATGTGTCAACGGAAAAATTATCTGAATCATATGCATTGGCTACTAATCAATTATCTAGCATATGTATTCCTACAAATGTGCAGGAGGCAATAGCAGACCCGAATTGGAAAAAAGCTATGGAAGTAGAAATGAAAGCCCTTCACAAAAACTCTGCTTGGGACATAGTTTCTCTACCTACTGGAAAACAAAGCATAGGCTGCAAATAGGTATTTACCCTGAAACTAAAACCTGATGGTAGCCTGGATAGATATAAAGCAAGACTCGTTGCAAAGGGATACACACAAAAGTTTGGCATTGATTATCAAGAAACATTTGCACCCGTAGCCAAACTCAACACCATCAGAATTCTAATATCCATAGCAGCCCAAAATGATTGGCCCTTGAAGCAATTCGATGTGAAAAATGCCTTTTTGAATGGAGATTTGGAAGAGGAAGTGTATATGGACATTCCACCAGGTATGGATTTCGGTTCTTTGAAGGAGAATGGAGTATGTAAGTTGAAGGAAGCTTTATATGGACTAAAACAGTCCCCTAGAGCATGGTTTGGCCGGTTCTCCCTTGCTATGAAAAGTTTTGGATACAAACAATGCAATTCTGACCACACTTTGTTTGTTAAACAGAAAAACAGCAAGGTAACAGTCCTAATAGTGTATGTGGATGACATAGTGCTAACTGGAAACGATACAGAAGAGATGCAAGCATTGGAAATTCAACTAGCAACCGAATTCGAGATGAAGAATCTGGGTGAGTTGAAATATTTTCTAGGCATTGAAGTGGCTAGATCTGACCAAGGTATATGTTTATCTCAAAGGAAATATGTTCTTGACTTGTTAACCGAAACTGGTATGCTTGGTTGTAAACTAGTAGACACTCCAATTGAAATGAATCATACTCTTGCTATCTATCCTAATCAAAAACCGACTGATGTTGGTAAGTATCGAAGACTGGTTGGAAAGTTAATATATCTAGCACACACTAGACCAGATATTTCCTATGCTGTAAGTGTTATGAGTAGGTTTATGCATTCTCCAAGCGAGGACCACATGAATGCAGCATACAGAATTCTCAGGTACTTGAAAGGAACTCCTGGAAAAGGGCTACTATTTTCAAGAAACAAAGATGCATCAATCATAGGGTATACTGATTCTGACTGGGCTGGAGACAAAACTTCAAGACAGTCAACCTCAGGATATTTTACATTTGTAGGGGGCAACCTAGTCACTTGGAGAAGTAAGAAGCAAAAGGTAGTAGCAAGGTCAAGTGCTGAAGCGGAATTTAGAGGAATGGCTCATGCGATTTGTGAACTTCTATGGATCAAAAATGTTCTCCAAGACATTGGGGTTAAACATGATGAACCGATGCATCTCTATTGTGACAACAAGGCAGCCATTGAAATAGCTCACAATCCGGTACAACATGATAGAACTAAACACGTGGAGGTAGATCGACACTTTATCAAAGAAAAGATAGATCAGAAAATAATACAACTTCCATTTGTTAAGTCAAAGGACCAAGTTGCAGATGTATTGACAAAAGCCGTATCCAGCAAAGCCTTTGAAGAAGCAACAAACAAGTTGGGCATGATAGATATTCATGCACCAACTTGAGGGAGTGTTGAAGAGAAGATTCAAATTCTAAATTTAAATGTTTGTTGTAAACAATATCATCAAATTAGGAATTCTAGAAGTTTGTTAAGTTTGTTATTTTCTAATTTGTTATTTACTAATTTGTTAGGATCCTCTGTATAGCTTTAGAAGTATTTCTTACTGTGTATAAATACTCCTCACGTTGAGGACAATAGATTAATGAGAATTATCATTTCTTGACAGATATGAAATTAATCTGTTAGTTATTTTCACACATTATGTCGTAGTTTGTTAGTCACCAAAGTGGCATTATGGTTATAGTTTGTTAGTCACCAAAGTGGCCAAACTAGAATGTTATCGCATGCATACAATTATCATTTATCCATATTTATTTGTGTGCATTATGGTTATAGTTTGTTAGTCACCAAAGTGGCCAAACTAGAATGTTATCGCATGCATAAAATTGTCATTTATCCATGTACTTATGAAATACCAATTACTGATATAAATTGGATAAATTGACATTGCTGATTATTATAAATGAGGGATTCACCCAAAGGTGAATCATATTATATAATTAGTGACATTATGTGGCAAATTAATATTTTGATTAAATATGTTTTGATTATCCAAAGATAATGGATATATTTAGTTGAAAAATATTTTTGTCTATTAATGTTATGGTATTTGCTTATGATGAGTATATTGTAGTATCTACCCAAAGGAGTGCTACTTTGTGCTTGTATGATTTTATTTGAATCACTACTTAATGTTGTTTATAATGTTGGATTTAAGCGTAACATAGAGAATGGAAATTTTGCTTTCTTGTGGCATAAAAGATTGGGTCATGTATCAAAAGAAAGAATAATAAGATTGGTGAAGAATGATATTTTGCCAAATTTAGATTTTACTGATCGTGAATTATGTGTGGATTGCAATAAGGGAAAGCAAACCAAACATAATAAGAAAGATGCCACAAAAAGCACCAAGCTTCTAGAGATTATACACACTGATATTTTTGGACCTATGGACACTCCAGCTTTTAATGGAGAAAAGTATTTCATTACCTTTAGGGAAAAGTTCACCAATGCCCCTGTAGTTTACTTCAGAATCACTTATTCCTCTGTGGTTTTTTTTTATCACATATGCCCCTGTGATTTGCAAAAGAGAAAACCACCATGTCCTCTTGCTTAACACTATTAAATATTACTTTACTCTTCCAATTTTGCCCCTGAAAACATTATTTAATAAAATAAATCTTAGAATCAAAATTAATTCTACACAGCACCTCAATCATTATTTCTACACAACCAATATTAATTCTACACAGTCACATGCAAATTTTGAAAGCTCGAACGTTTGGTTCCATTTAAGATATGAGCCAATTAGCAACAAATGCACAAACTATTACTTAAAGCACAAATTAACATTGGTTCTGACACCATCCTTGCATTTTCTCCAAATTTACTTAAAAGCAACCAGTGCTCTTCCTTCCAGATTCCAGGGATTTAGACCACGATTGTTTTTAATGTGACTAGAGCCATAATTCTCACCAGGCTTTAAGCCTATTTGATGTGGTGAAGTCAAACTATTTGAATCTGTCTCATCATTACAAGTCTCCCCTCCAGATAGCAGCATCTTATATCCACTCTTTCGAAACAAAGATAACCGAACCAGTACCTTGAGTTAGAGTTACTCAAGATAACAAGAAACATGGATCAATGGCTATGGAGATAATTACAAACCGAGGATATTAGGAAGGAACAAATGCTATATTACATTATGCTGCTTACTTTGTTGCTTCGGTAACAGCAAGGAAATTCCATTTTTTATCTTCACCATAGTAATGTTGTGCCACAACTTCAACTAATGCTTCCAAATCCTTCAATGCAGATAAGCACAATGAATAAGGAAATGAATAAGGCTCAACAGAGCCAGTAACATCTTGAGTAGGGGCTGTATCAATTATATGTTCATTGATAGCAGTGATAATCCCCAGAATGATCGTTACTACATAAAGGTAATCAATATTTAATGAGTAATGCTAGTATTTTTGTCTTGCATAAATTTGCATATTTAACAGTGTTAAGGGGCAAAATTGGAAGAGTAAAGTAATATTTAACAGTGTTAAGTAAAAGGATATGGTGGTTTTTCTTTTTGCAAACCACAGGGGCATATGTGATAAAAAAAACCACAGGGGCATAGGTGATTCTGAAATAAACCACATGGGTATTGGTGAACTTTTCCCTTACCTTTATTGATGATTTTTCACGTTATGGTTACATCTATTTGCTTCATGAAAAATCTCAATCTGTAAATGTCCTAGAGACATTCATTAAGGAGGTTGAGAGACAGTTAGATAAAAAGGTGAAAATCATAAGTTCAGATAGAGGTGGTGAATATTATGGTAAATATAAAGAGTTAGGATAATGTCCAGGTCCATTTGCAAAATTCCTCGAAGAGCATGGCATATGTGCACAGTATACTATGCCAGGCACACCACAACAATGTGGTGTGGCGGAAAAGCGTAACCGGACATTAATGGATATGGTCAGGAGCATGATAAGTAACTCCTCATTACCCAAAAACATTTGTGGACTTATGCGCTTAAAAGTGCGACCTACTTGCTGAAGAGGATTCCTAGTAAGGCAGTTCAAAAGACTTCTTTTGAATTGTGGACAGGAAGGAAACCTAGCTTAAGGCACCTGCATGTTTGGGGTTGCCCAGCTGAAGCAATAATTTATAATCCACATGAACGAAAGTTAGACTCTCGAACGATTAGTGGATACTTTATTGGTTATCTTGAGAAGTCCAAAGGGTATGTATTTTATTGTGTGAACCATAGTCCGAGAATTATGGAAACTGGTAATGCAAGATTCATTGAGAACTGCGAAGTTAGTGGGAGTTCTAAAAGGGAAATTATGGAAATAAAGGAGACTGAGGTAAATGTTTCATTGCCTATAATTGTTACTCCATCTACTAAATTCCCTAATGTTGTTCTAGTTATTGTAGAATAAGATGACAACACTGAACAACATTTGAATAAAGAAGTACTCCCAGCAGATGCTAACTTGCAGAATGCTAATGCACAAGAACCACATGAAATAGAAATAAGAAGATCCCAAAGGGAGCGTAGGCCAGCTATTTCGAATGATTATGTGGTTTACCTGCAAAAGTCAGATTATGACATTGGAATTAATAAAGATCCAATTTCATTTTCACAAGCCATAGAAAGTATAGAATCCGATAAATGGATTGAAGCTATGAAAGAAGAGCTAAAATCCATAGATCAGAATGATGTCTAGGATCTCGTTGAATTACCTAAAGGTTCCAAAAGAGTCGTTTGTAAGTGGGTCTTTAAGACGAAACGTGACTCTAATGGTAATATCGAACGATATAAAGCTAGACTTGTTGTCAAGGGTTATACTCAGAAAGATGACATTGATTATAAAGAGATATTTTCACCTGTCTCAAAAAAGGATTCATTAAGGATAATTATGGCATTGGTGGCTCATTATGATTTAGAGCTACATCAAATGGATGTGAAAACAGCCTTTCTTAATGGTGACTTAGAGGAGGAAGTTTATATGGATCAACCTGAAGGTTTTTCCATGGAAAGTGAAAGAAAATTAGTGTGTGAACTCAAGAGGTCAATATATGGACTTAAGCAAGCATCCCAACAATGGTATATCAAGTTCAATACTATTATTACATCTTTTGGATTTGAGAAAAACACTATTGATCGATGTATTTACCAGAAGATCAGTGGGAGTAAGTTTGTTTTCTTAGTTCTTTATGTTGACAACATCTTACTTGCTGCAAATGATTTGAGTATATTGTGTGAGACTAAAAAATTTCTCTCAAAGAATTTTGAAATGAAAGATATGGGAAATGCGTCCTATGTGATTGAAATAGAAATATTCCGTGATTGATCACAAGGATGTTGGGACTATCTCAGAAAGGATATATTGAGAAAATACTAGAGAGATTTAATATGAGTAAATGCTCACCTGGGGTTGTTCCTGTACAGAAAGGTGATAAATTTAATCTTATGCAATGTCCAAAGAATGATGTTGAACGGAAAGAGATGGAATCAATTCCACATGTCTCTATTGTGGGCAGCTTAATGTATGCTCAAACCTGTACTCGGTCGGATATCAGTTTTGCGGTCGGGATGTTGGGCAGATATCAAAGTAATCCAGGAATGAAACATTGAAAAGCTGCAAAGAAAGTTTTAAGATACCTTCAAGGCATGAAGGATCACATGCTCATATATACAAAAGGTCCAATGAATTAGAAGTAATTAGATATACTGATTCAGATTTTGGTGGATGTCTTGATAGTAGAAAGTCAACCTTTGGCTACTTGTTTATGTTTGCTTAAGGAGCCATATCATGGAAAAGTGCAAAACAGACTATCGTTGCTTCATCCACTACGGAGGCAGAATTTGTGGCATGTTTGAAGCCACAACTCATGCATTATGGCTGCAGAATTTTATTTCAGGGCTTGTGGTTGTCGACACCATTAGCAGGCCGCTGAAAATTTAATGTGATAATTCTGCAGCAGTATTCTTCTCTAAGAACGAAAGATACCCTAAAGGTGCCAAACGTATAAAGTTAAAGTATTTTTTCGTTAAAGAGGAGGTTCAGAAATAGAGAGTGTCAATTATGCACATCAGAATAGAACACATGATGGCAGACCCTTTGACGAAAGGGTTACAACCAAAGCTATTTAAAGAACATGTTGAAAGTATGGGCCTTGGTTGTATTAAAGATTATTGATGTGTGACACTCTGAGCTCACCTATGTGTTTCTGACATACATTATGTTTCCTTGTTACTTTAAGGTTGTATACACATTATGAATTTTGAAAAGGAAGTCTTTGTAAGACATTATGTGGACCATTATGTTTCCTATATTATGAATTTTATATGATGGATTGTTGGTGTTGTAGTATATAGAAGGGAATGTACTGAATTAATAGCGCACTACCGCCATAACTCACACTTGACAATTTATCTTTTATGATGACTAACATTAGAGATGCATGTATATTAAGATTAATCGGGCCAAGTGGGAGAATGTTAGAAATATTAAGAATCAATTATAATATTAAAAGGATTTTATTATAATTATAATATTAAGATTCTTGATATTACCCATTAAACGTTATATGGCCCAATTAATTACTGATACACTTAATCTCAATCATTGATTTGATTTGGTATATGATGGACTTACCAGATTATGAGTTATGGAATATATATATATATATATATATATATATATATATATATATATATATATATAAAGGATGGTCCTCTCTCCCCTTCTACCCTAATGTCATTCTCTCCATCAGAATACATATCAAAGTAAAGAAGGCTTAGAGAAAGAAACTACCCTAACACAATTACTCACAAGATGATGACTGTTGTTAATCCTTCATCATTATTTTCGGGTATGTCTTTATCTCTTATGTGTATGTGAAAATCATGTATTTCAAAGATCCCTTTATCATGTTTCTATTTTATGATTTATGAACATGATATATTACACAAACTAACATGATCTACTTAAATTAAGATTAATTTGCTTGGTAAAATATAAACCTATTTAATATTGGTGCACCATTTCTATTATTTTAATCTTCTATTTTTAAATATTAGTTTTTAATTTATAAAAAAAATACATTGATAGAGTTAAAAAAAAAACTATTCCGATAATAATAAGTTTTTTCTTTAGCATTCTTGAACGTGTATAACAATGATGTGTTCAAATACAACTATCGACATGTAAATGACAAGCATAAAAGATGCATGTGGATGATATTTGAATATAACACCCATTATTTGCAATTCATATACCTCGTTAGCTTGTTCATTTTTATATTGTTTCTCACCTCAAGTTTTTTTTCTTTTTAATTATTGTAATGGAAAAGTTTGAAAACACACTTAGGGGCTGTTTGGTTGAAGGCATTTGTTGAGAATGATAGATAAATGAGTAGTGGGAATATCAGATACCTACGTTTGGTTGAAGGTGGTTCCTGACTTAGCTACCTAAATGGGTTTCCTAGCAAACGTATTTGCATATCAATTTGAAGACATATTGCCGGCCAAAGTTACCCTTCTCGTAGGTGGTATTGGTGAAAAGCTGGATATTTTCTCACAAGGAAAAGGTGCCCAAAGACGAGCGTACCCTTCTCGTAGTTGTTTGGGATCTATGAGCCACTTGGCATCCAAATTGAACTCTCGAACATAGTGAACCTCGTTACCAGATCCCATTCTACTTTTCCTCAAGAAGATGTGAAACTAAGTAGTATAACAAGTAACAGAATCACTCACACACAACAAAAAGACCATGCCCCTCAATACACTACAAGGAACAACTCAAAGACACGTGGTTGAAATGAATCAAAGGTACACAACAGCAAAGGAGGTAGCTTTCATTTCTGGGTTTGACAAAATAATTGTTTAACTGGGTACCCAAAAGTCACCTTTCCCAACAAAGAGTTTAGAAGCACCCACCAAAACTAATGAATGAAGTAAAAGGTTGAAAAGAGGCACCAAAACTAAATGACCCAAATGGAGATTTGGGACAAAATGGAGAAGATGGTTGGTGTAGTTGGATGAGAAGAGATGAACGTTGGGATTTGACTTGATGTGTACGGGTAGAGTAGCATGCCACCGTAAATAAATTTTACAAACAGGGTTATTTTCATAAAGTTACCTAATTTTCCCATCTATATTTTACCTACAACCAAACATAGATTTTAAAAAAGTTACCTAATTTTTCCGGTAAATTTTTTTCCAACCAAACAACTTTTTTTTACATTTTCCTACCTATCTCACTTTTCAACCATTTCCCTGTACATAACATTTCCCTATTATTCATAAAATTTCTCCTCAACCAAACACTCCCTTATGGTTTAATATTTTATCACTTATTCACTTGTACTTCTCTCTTTGAATTACTTATCTTCTTTTTATTTATTTATTGTTCGTAAGAGCCAAAAGAACAAATTAGCCCAATATTTCTTTTTGTTAATTAGCCCTATATTTAACCATGTTAAAAGTGGACTTGGATGAAAAAAATCATAAAGAAGATAAATGATAGAAAAAAATATAGGGGATCAAATGAATTTAAAAACAAACCGCACTGTTAGTGCTCATTCCAAAGAATCAATCACCTTATCACATTTCACAGTTTGGGCCTATTTCTCTTTGCCCGGTTATTTACAAAATAATCAGCAAAATTATGGTGATGAGGTTGAAGCCTTTAATGATGAAGATGATATCTCCAATACAAGCTAGCTTTGTCCCGAAAAGACACATCCAGGATAACATTATAGTTGTGCAGGAAATTATCCATACTATGCATCGCATGAGAGAAAAGAAAGTTTTCATGGTTGTAAAGGTAGATCTTGAAAAAGCATATGATAGATTAAACTGGAATTTTATGAAAAACACTATGCAGGAAATGCGGCTTCCTCAGATTCTGGTTGATTTAATTATGCACTCAATCTCTTCAGCTAAAATTAATATCCTTTGGAATGGTAATTTAACTGAAGAGTTTCAACCTTCCAGGGGTATTAGACAGGGGGATCCATTGTCTCCTTACCTCTTTGTCATGGCTACGAAATTTTTTTCTCATATTGTTGATACAGCTGTCAAGGGGGATTTGTGGAAGGCTTTTCGCATTGTAAAAGAGGGTGCAGTTATTTCTCTCTTAATGTTTGCTGATGATTTGATGCTGTTTGCAGAAGCAAATGTGGAGCAAATTCAGGTTATTTTAAAATGTTTGGAATTATTTGGAGATATTTCAGGTCAAAAAATTAGTTCCCAAAAGACAAATATCTTCTTTTCTAAGAATACTCCTGATGAGGTGGCTAGAAGTATTACTGATGTTTGTAATTTCAAGAGAATAAATAATGTTGGGAGATATCTTGGGGCTTGGATGCAACATGGCAGAGTTACGAAAGAGTCTTATAAGGAAATAATTGATAGAGTTAATGATAAATTGTCAGGATGGCAATCCAAATGTCTTTCACAAGCTGGGAGAGTCACACTCTCACAATCAGTTATTGCTTCCATGCCTTACTTCCAAATGCAGGCTGGTGGTATCCCCAAAGCAGTTTGTATGGAAATAGAAAAAATCCAAAGAAGATTTATATGGGGTGACACGAAATCTAGAAGGCATATGCATCAAATTAATTGGGACACAATGTCTAAAGCTAAGGAGAAAGGAGGTCTCGGTCTAAAAAAAATCTACTGTATGAATGAGGCTTTCATGGCTAAGTTAGCTTGGTCTATCTACTCTAATCCTCATGATCTCTGGGTTCAGGTTCTGCTTGCTAAATATGCGCAAGGTAGAGAGGGAATGGATATTTTCATATCAAAAACAGGGGACTCTCATATTTGGCGTCAAACCTGCAATGCCTGGAGGAAACTGGAAAAGCTGCTTATTTGGGAAATTGGTGATGGTACCTCAATCAGATTTTGGAAAGATAGTTGGGTTAATAATTCAGGTAGATTATTGGACCAATCTATGTATCCTATTTCGTGGGATGAAGTTAATAAGACTGTTAATCAGTATGTGGATGATTTGGGTAACTGGAAGGTTGATGTTCTTAAAAGATGGCTTCCTGAAAATGTTATCAGTCATATTAAAAGTTTACTTCCTCCTAGATGGAATGATGGAGCTGACAGATTATCTTGGCTTGTCCCTGGTTTCCCGAGGATATCAGTAAAGGGTCTGTATTCTATTTTTTCAGATTCATACAGTATTCAAAGTGAAACTCCTGATATTTGGAAGTTAATTTGGAAATGGGTGGGTCCTCAGAGAATTAGACTTTTTCTTTGGAAAGTGGGTCATAACCGATTGCCAACAAGAATGAGATTGAACAGATTTCAGTTGGGAGTTGCAACCTGTCCAGTTTGTAATCAAGATGATGAAAGCATTCTGGATCTGCTTCGAGATTGCTCAAATGCTAGGAATCTATGGCTTCAGCTGTCACCCCATTTAGCTAACTCTTATTTTTTCTGTTATAATTTGCAGGATTGGTTATTTAATAATTTAAAAGACATGGCTGCTGGCTGTTTCAGCTTTCCTTGGGCATTAATGTTTGGTATCACCTGCTGGAAGATTTGGACATGGAGAAATGAAATTTTACATGATTCAGGAAGGGTGGAGAGTAGATTCAATCCAGGTGTGGTTAAATATTTTGCTGAAGAAGTTGTCTCAGCGTCTTTATCTGATGATGGTGTGGCTACTAGCAGAATTTTTGACATGAATTTAATCAGGTGGATTCCTCCTGAAGATGGATGGGTTAAAATGAATACTAATGGGGCCTCAAGAGGGAATCCAGGAAATGTTGCATGTGGTGGTTTGATTAGGGGCTCTGATGGTAAGTGGTTAGAGGCTTTTTCTTACCGGGTGGGATATTGTAATGCAATTACTGCTGAGCTTTGGGGTATTTTGAAAGGTCTTAATTGGGCTTGGTTAGGAGGTTGGAGGAAGGTTATTTTAGAAAGTGATTCAGCTTTTGCAATCACTCTGCTCACCAAGGCTGGTGATGCATCCTGTGAGTCTTATATTGTGACTCGTATACAGGAATGGCTTTCAAAGGATTGGACTGTTCGACTAGTTCATACTTATAGAGAGGGAAATGTTTGTGCGGACTGGCTTGCAAATCTTCCTTTGGAGAATGTAGATCAAGAAAACTTTATTGTTTTTAATTCTCCCCCCCCCCCCCCTTCTCCCTGAAATTAGGTGGTAATTTTAGCTCTGTTCATAGAGCTAGACGCTCTCGAGTGTAATTTTTTTTCTGTTCTCTTTGGGGCTTGGCTCCACCACCAAAAAAAAAAAGAAAAAAGAAAAAAGAATACGTTTATATGCAATTACAGAGTAAAGAAGTTAAAAGAATATTGTAAGCAATAGAACAACACAAAGTCTAACAAGAATATGATCACATTCACAGCCAATTGGAACACAACAAAATAATTAAATTCCAAAGGCAGGTTGTTTTATTACATTCCATTATTAATGTAACTGCTAAAATCTCAAATGACATGCACGAACAAACGGTGTTATTTGAATCTAGAGCACTGTACGCGAAGCAATGGTAAGTTATTATTATATTTACAATCTGCAACTTTAAAATTCTTAACCACTTATATGAACACATGTCAACATAATTCACGAACACCATTTCTATCACTTAAAAATTTCCAATTTACCATAAAAAAAAGACTACAGACGTATCTTGAGGAAACACAAACAAACTTTATGAACCACTCTGTAGTTTAAAAATCATATATAATTCATGCAGATATACATGTCAACTTTATTCTTGAACCCAATTTTCAACTTGAAAATAGTAAACAAATGTAGAACATCAGTCAATTTATTCATGAAATATTCCACAACTTGAAAACCACACACAGCCTGCAGAAATACATGTCAAGTTATTCATGATACATTCCACAACTCAAAAATTGTACACAATGCCTGTCAAAATACGAATCAACTTATTCTAAAACACACTTAACAACTTCACACCACATGTAGAAATACATGTCAAGTTGCCAGCTTTCTCCATGATAACTTCAGTCATAGGACAGTACCCTTTTGTAACATAATTACAAGCAAGGCAAACCTCGTCTAGAAATGTGTAACATCCCCGTCTCGAGCCGGTTCAGTTAACATACATATGATAAAACAGAAAACAGCGGAAGACTTAACTTCTGAAAATACGAGCTAACTTTTTCTTTTTCTTTTTAAATTCTCATTCGTCGTAAACGAAAATCGGGCAGAGTTTCCTCTATAAATCGGACAACTGGGGATTTTCCAATCCCTCACAGAAGCATTCCTGATAAACAGTTTATACAAATATAATCAAATGCCCATCCATGGGCGCATGCATAACTTGGCTCAGTGCCACTATATCTAACATCATGCAATCCAACACATAAACATATCTGAATACTACCTCATCATATAACGTGCCTGAATACCCAAATGTACATGCATCAAAGCGACAGACATGTACAAAACATATACAGGCCATATACACAATAAAGGATCAATATCATGATCCATCAAATGCGAAAATACTAAAATACATCAAACACTCCAAAAAGGTAGTAGCCTACAGCCACTCCAAATCCAATCTGTCAACTGCCTCGGCCACGTGTCGTGTCCCTGCCTAGTGAGGACTCACCGGGAATCTGGGCACCTGAAAATATGTCCCCAAAGAGGGGTGAGATTACAAATCTCAATAAGCTCCAGGTTTATAGAGAATTCTCCATACCCCTGGCTCACTCCTGCATGAAAGTCAGATACAGAGTATACAAATACAACATATAACAGATATCATAACAGAACAGAGCATATATCCATATCATATCAGAGATGTGCGCCGTCATTCCCAAGGGAGGACCCCAAGCGGAAATCAACGCACGTGTTCCCGAGGGAGGACCCCAAAGCGGAACCAGACATATCAGAGGCGTACACCATCAGTCCCGAGGGAGGACCCCAAAGCGGACATCCGGGTACTATACAATCAATGGCCAGAGATTGTTACAGAAATCATATTACAGAAGTCATATCAGAGCAAAAACATATCATGTTATCAAATAACTCTATATGAATGCATCTATACAAAGCATCTAAATCACAGTCATACAGTCCAACCATAGTTCACTAACCATGGTGGAGCACTCAAGTAGGAAAAGACTCCTTAAACATAGAGCTTACCTCTTGAAGCTTTACCAATACGCTTACTTGTGGAACAAGTTACTTTTATCGTTTCAAGAGATTTCCGATCCTTCTCAATCCCTAAGCACACCTAGAGAATAATTTACAATGCATCAATAAAATGATGCAATACCATAATTATTTCATAAGCATATATTTTATCGCTTATTTTCCTTTCTTTGCATTTTTGCCAATCCTATGCCAATACACAAGTCTAGACCTCTTTATAACCGTTGGTGTTCTTTAATTTAATCAACCATTCCCTTAGGAATTTTCAACATAAATCATGCTATTTTTCTTCAAAACTCATCACCTTTATACAATTTATTACAACACATTTTATTTAAAATAAAATGTACAAAATATATCCCTAAATACCCTATAGGTCGAATCCTACAAGGGGAATTTCCAAAGATCCTTCTCTTTTTCAATACATTTTCGTTACTTCATTACAACTTGCAAACACCTAGGAATGCTTCCACTAAATTCCTATTTTGAGTTTAGACACCAAGTCCTTTTTACTTAGGCATTCTTACTAACTCATCCATTTTCACTCATTTCCAACACACTATACCTTCACAATACATAATATAATTTTTTCCACAATAACTCCTACTCACTCCATGATGGCCGAAACCTAGGAGGAAGATGCAATAGGGCTTTTAAATTTTTATATCACATGTGGATGCTTACTCAACACTATAACTTCCTAAACAACAATAATCCATCATAAATTTCACATTCTAACATCAATTATTCCCCACTCACAACATGCTCATATATTTCATAACTTAAATCATCAAAATAATATCATGGAAATAGAGGTTTCTTACCTCTAAACACTTGTACAAAGCCTAGAGAGCAATCTCCAAGCCAAGCTCCATCAAAAACTCACTTTTTCTCCTCCAATGAATAGTAACTCGAAAATGAGAGGAGGAATAACTCTTCACACACTCAACTATAGCTCAAATGGATAGGTGCAATGGATTCATTGAGTAGTTCCTAATCGATTTTATGTGGTGGGTCATTAGATTTGGTGGAAGATTCAAAGAGAATCAACAAAATCAAAAAAAAATACCCTAACCCCCTTTCTCATGGTGCAGCTCGGGTTTGGAGTGAGGAGAGGAGAGAGAATTTTATTTGGAAATGAAGCTTAAGTGACTTAAAAAGGTGAGCACATGTGGCCTTTTACCCGGGTATTTTTCTTTCGCGTATTTTCACTTAAACTAACCCGGAACTAACTCAAAGCTACAAATATATTTTTATTTTTCTAAAGTCCTTTACATTAACTGTTATTTTCTAAGGAACAATATTTATAATTCACAGTATGGTTTTTGTACCGTTTTTAACGAAATGCACTGTGAACCACTAACTGTACTTTATTAAATTCTGAAACTTAACACTTATAAACTTATTATTTTCTTGGGCCTATATTGACTTGCTTGGCATATATTGGACTTTCTTATTCTTATTTCATCAGTTATTTATTTCTGGACTCTACCGGTTGCTTAAACAGCAGTACAAAATACCCGGTAGAAACATTATTCACGAGATTTTCACGGAAAGTGCCAGACTATACAATTTTTCGTTCTGAACTCATATTTGTCATCAGAATTTTCAAATTATGTTCCTAAAATTATTTTGCTCATTTTAAGCTCTACCGGTTAATTCACAAAACTGTAAATTCTCCGGCAGAACGCACTGTTCATAACATAGTCATGATTACAGTCAAAATACTCGAAATCGCTCACTGAATCTAATTATGGCATTTAAATCCTTAAATTAAATCTCTAACTAAGATTTATCAGCTAGGGTCATTATAAAATGCAAGTCAAATTTATTTATGAAATACCCTTGTAACTTAAAAACCGTACACACCTCACCTCCTGTATAAAAATACAGGACAGCTTTATTCAGCAACTTCAAAAGCACACTTCCTGTAAGCATATACAGGTAAACTTTATTCATGAGCACAACACTCCACAAGAAAAGAAAAGCCCTCACTTTGCCAATAGTTGTTGTCATGATGTTATCCACTTATCATCTAATTGCACTGAGTCCCGTTGAACCTTCAAATTAAAAATACATTAGATAGTTGTTGAAAGTTAAAATTGTTTCAAACTTAGAAAAAAAAAAAAAAGGGAAAATATGACGAGTCTATTCATTAAGACAGTGGTTGGCACCCAAACTTTGATAAGGAAAAAATTCATGATTAAATCATATTTCATAAAGCATAAGAAAATGTGAGACCATGAAATGTAAATGTTTATTTAATTTGTTTGCTAGCCTGATTTTAAAATTCTAGTTCTAACAATTATGAGTTTTTATGCATACTAAATCAAATTGAATCCATTATCATTTATGAACAATCTTTTTTATTTCTCAAAATGAACTTGTCATGTAATGTTTTACTATTTTCAAATTCATGTTTTCATGAGAAGGAAAAAATAAATGCAGGAAAAATAACAAACTCACCAACATTCCATGTATTCAGCTCTGTTGCTTCTTGAAAAACAAGACAACTATAATTTTCCTGAAACAAATTATTAACAAAAATGATGTGATCAGATAAGATCAAAATAATTGAGTTAAAATACATATTGATTTACTGTTCCAAAATTCATGGATGTAGAGGACATAAAAAAATGACCACTACTAATTAGATGATGAAATGAGCCTTCTCGGATAATTAACAGAAGTTGAAGGTATTTAGCTAACGATATGTTTTAAAATAGAGGCAATACAATTTTTCTGGTGTGTTTAGCTTCCAATTAGTGCACTGCACAACACAAAAATATGCAAATTGAGAAGACAGAGAGGAAGTTAGTTAATTAACATATATTGCATCACCATAAGAATCAGCTAATTTGTATATACTTACAAGTCATGGGAATCTGTCATTATACTGACTCATTGTTCATCAGCATCCTCTGTTGTATTCTCCCACTTTTTTTTTGATTATATTATTTATATCTCCTTCAAAATACCATGCACCGTCTATTAGCATCGACACATGATATGTTTGATCATAGGCAGCATAACAGAAACATTTCATGCTGTGGCAACGGGTGATCAACACTACTTGCAAGGATGGGAAATGCAAAGAGGAACTCCCCGAGTAAAAGCATTCAAGTTCTGGCAACGAGCTAAGAGTCAAAATCTTAAGCTGCTCGAATATTATCATATCATCTATAGCTTGTTCCTTGCCCTTTGTTAACACTATTTCTTTTATTGATTCACAGTTGGCTACACACATCTCCTTCAGTTTAGGCCATGTTTTGGCGGTTGAGGATGTGAACAAATATTTCAATCCACCACAATCCTTTACATTAAGCTGTGTCAGATTGCAGAAAGACAAAGTGGATGATGGAATCAAGTTTGTCAAACAATTGCATGCAGAAACAAGTAATGTTTCAAGATTTTCAAGGAATGGGCCAACCCAGGAATGCTCTAACCCTATTGATTCAAGCTGGGACAGACTCTGAAGCTCCAATCCTTTAAGCTGTGAAAGGATTTCAGTATGAGCTATGTGAGGCCTTTGAGAGGGGAATATCTCTTTGAAGGCACTATCAACCACCCGAAGCTTTTCAATTCTGTGTAGTATCACCTTTGAATGGAAACCAAATGGAAATATGTCTAATTCATCAAGAAAGCCGTGCAAATTGATGTAGTTTATTCCTTGGAGGTCAACAGGAAGTTTTCCTTGCTCAATTTCCATGGCTTCTTCCTTACTGAGCCACAGTACCTCCAAATTGGGAGTAACCTAGAATTCAAAATAAATAAGATTAGAAGGAAGAAAGGATTCCTAGATATATAATTAATGGTTTTCATTTTATCCTTTAACATAACACAATAAACTTTTCTACTCTCACAACATTTTGTGGGGCCACACTTTTTAAAACAAAAAAATAAATAAAAAATTAAGGCACGCAAAACGAATCTCTATAACATTACACAATCACTTTTCCTACAACATAACTCTTATAAAACCCATAATTAATTGTAGAAAAAAAAAACTTTAGATAATAATTTATTAAATAAAAAAAATAGGATCTGAATTTCTTACAAATGGGTTACTTCATCGACGTTTAAAGAGTTGAGTGGATATATTTTTTAGTTTTTTTATAATAAAAGAAAAGTTCAAGAGAAATGCTTGAGAGTTGCAATCTACTTCTATTCAACTAAATACATTAGATATAAGTGCAGCATTTAATTATTAGAAAAGCATTATTCGACTAAAATGCCTATATAATATTTGTGAACTATTTGAACTCATCTTTTTGAATATTCAACCAAGCTTATTTGTTTTATTAAACAAGGAAGCTTAACTTTAGCCTCAATTATAGAAATGACCTCACCTCAAATGTGTTATATGCTTGAGATTAAAAGTCCGAGAATGACTTGTGTATGTATAAAACTACTAATTATATATGGCTAGGAGGACTCTCTTCTATACTCTAGTTTGTACTCCATTTAATGAGAATTTTGATGCAACCTTACATTTTTCCATAAAGTTTTTTATTTTTTATTTTTCCCATGCTTAGGAACTTGATAATGTTGGGTTTGCTCTTTTACTAAAGCCCAAATGGGTTATTAGTATGAGAAGAGCCCAAGGAACCTAGAGCCCAATGAGCTAGGGTTTCTTGGAACCCATATAAATAGTACCTCTTAAGTCATCAGCCTTCAAGGTCTTTTTTGTGAGAAAGAGGCAAGCTCTGAATCTAATCAGTGCCCACACACTTCCCCTTCCTCCTCGAGAGATAGTTTGGAAGATCTGCCACAGTCCAGCTTCAAGGAGGTTGTTCGTGCTGCGGCGCTGAGGTGAGCTGTTCGTGAAGAGGAATCCTACAAGGGAAGATTCTACATGAGACCTGCGCACCGAGAGGTAATTGTGAAACAAGGATGATTCGGTAAGCATACCAATGTACTAGGTCCTAAACCGCTTCCGCATAAATCTAAGATTTCCTACAATTGGTATCAGAGCCTTGGCTGTATATTGGTATGTGAATCTAGTTTCACTATTCATGTAATTAGTTTTGCTTCTTGAAATGTGGCACCTAGGGTTCTAGGATTATGGTATGAATCTAGCATGTGTATTTTATAATTCATTTTCATAAAAGTTTAAATTTTAATCGGTAAAAATGATTTAATCCATGGTTAGGGTCTCTCGTGTATTTCTCGATTTGTAACAAGGAGGCTAATCCCATATGATTAGGTTTCCTCCTTGCTGTTTTTATTTATTTTCGAAATTTCTGTGTATTTTTCCAATATTTTGTAAAAGTTCAAGATCGAGAAACCGCGAGTAAGATGCGTAGTCAGTATTGTCGAAGACTTTTCGAGGTCTTCCCGATCTCGGAATCAGGAGATCTATATATGGTTGGAAAGAGGACGGAAAGACGAACGCAACGGTGGGTGGATCACCGCCATCGAAGACTCCACGCTCCACCACGCGCCTCCACAAGGGGCTGAGAGTGGCCGCCACTCTCCAGAAAATAATGGGAGAGTGAGGGAGCGTCCGGCCACCTTTTTGGGTGGTTCCGGCGGCGGTGCACTCGTCTCTACGTGGCGGTCCTTCCCCTGGAGTTTCAGCCTGATTTGACTTCGGGTGACGGCGCGGCAGACCTGACGGCTAGGGTTCCTCTTTCGCGTCCTAGGGTTTCTCGCCAAAGGATTGGGTCTTTGGGCTTTTGGGCCCATGAAACCCTAAAGGGGCTTGAGACAGATACTATGGGCTAGGCGAAAGTCGAATTCCAAAGTTGTATTATTTAATTTTATTTTATTTTATTTTCTTTAAAATAGGAAGGCCATGGATTAAAGTAATTATGATTTATTATTTAATGCTTTTATTGATTGGTATAAATTATATGATTGATAACATGCTTTATTGCGATAACATGCCATATAGAATAGGTGGTGCCATATTGTTGCATAACTTGTATGATTGCATGAGCATAATAGCTATTATGTCTTCAGCGACTAGTATGATAGTTATTATGGGATTATTTTGATTTTAAATCATCCTAAGAAATTAATTAATAATTATTATGATTTTTATTAAAAATCTAGATTAATAATTGAATTAATTAATTTTGGATAATTAACATCAAGACAAATAATCGTTATGGAAATTATTTTGATTTCAAATTATCCTCATAAATGATAATTATTATGATTGTTGCAATCTAGATTAATAATTAAGTCAGCTATTTGGATGATTTAAATCTAGAAAAATAATTAGAGAAAATTTCCTAAGAGAATTCTTTTATTTTGCGAGTAATTTGTGGGTTTTCTGAAATGGTCATGGAATAACACACGCTGCATACAACATTCATGTATCATGATTGTTTGGAGCACACGCTGACGTAAAGTGACCGGATTTCAGGACCTTAATGCTTTCAAAATTATGTTAAGCTTAGTGCACGTTTATCGGCGCTCTTACTTATATAGTTTTTGAAATCAAACAAAGGATACTCTCAATTAAATAATTCTTGGAAATTAGAAAATGTTGCTTATGTTGAATGGAAGGAGATTTAAATTAAGAGATTAATTTAACCTTCAAGCGCATTATAGGACCATTAATAAAATAATCATGTGAAGTCCCATCGAATAAGCATGATTGGATTTTATTAGATTGGACTTAAATATCTATGGGAGGAGATTTAAATTAAGAAATTAATTTAACCTCCAGGCGCATTGTGGGCCTATCAATAAAATAATCATGTGAGGCCCCAACGGATTAGCATGATTGGATTTTATTGGGCCTTAATAATTTCAAAATTTTAATAAAGTATTGTACGGCCCATCGTCGATAATACTAAGTTATTAAAGATAATTTTGAAATTAAACAATGAATTCGACTGGGCTTATGAAAATTCTCAAACAAAAATGTTGAATGGGTGAAGGTTTTAAAAATTAATTAATTTTAAAACCTGCGGGCTCCATTTGTGGGTTTATTAGTGAAATGGTTATCGCTGAAGCCCCATCGGATAAGGATAATCAGATTTCACTAGATTAAATCTTAATAATTTCAAAATTTTAGTAAAGTATTGTACGGCCCATCGTCGGCAATGCTTAGACACTAAGGATAATTTTGAAATTAAACAATGGTTAATTACATTCAACTTTGGTAAAATTGTTAACCCTCCCATCGAGGCTCTGGCAATGGCACTGAAGGCCCAAATAACAATTTTGGTTTTTACAAGTGACTTGCCCATCGTAAGCCTTGTAAAGATAAACTGAAGGATTGTTAACAATAAACAAGAGTAGTTATGAGAATCTACTTGCACTTCGTTTGTTTATTGCATTATTTGTTTGTAATTGTGTGCTTTATATGTTTTTCAGAAAATATCTTAGAAATGATTTTGAGTCGAAAACCTCTAGATGGTACCAACTATGAATAAGTGAAAAGCAAATTTTTGATATTGTTCTAAAACATGGAAGCTAAAATTTGTTCTGACAATGCGAGGGCCATAGCAACCTGCAGAGGATGCGTCTTAGGAAACTAAGATGCATTTCTCAGATTGGGAAAGGGCAGATATGGTAGTTCGCTGCTATGTTCTTGTCAGTCTTTCCAAATACTTGCAGAAGCAAGTGTACATGATTAAGAGTGGAGTAGAAATGCTTCAGACTCTTAATGACATGTTTGCTGCGTCTAGCAGTTCTGCTAGACAGAATGCAGTCGGTGCAGGCTTTGCTAAGAGTCTTGTTAAATCCAAAGGGAAACCCAAGGGTGGTAACAAGAACAAAATAACTTGGTTATCAGTTGTCAAACCAGTTGCTATGAAGAAGCCGCAAGGCAAGTTCTTCAAGTGCAGACTGAAGGGACACTGAAAGAAAAATTGCCCAGAGGTGATGAAAAGAACCAGACATGGGCATATCAAGGCCTGATCAGTGAATGAATCATTGATTCAGGAATCACTGATTATGTTTGTTACTCTTTGTAGTAGTTCAAACATGGCATACCTGTCAGCAATGGACATAGATATTTTAAGCTTGAAAATGGGAACTTGGTGTCTGCATTTGCAGTAGGACAAGTTATTTATAAGACTATGGTTTTGGGTGACTGTTTATTTGTTCCAGATTTCAAGAGGAATTCAATTTTTGTTAGTTGTTTTGGTTAAAACATGGGTTGACAATGCAATTGATTCCTCAGTTACATTTCGAAGTTCATCTTCGTCTTGTTTTTTCTGGTACATTGTTTAAATAGTCTTTATTACCTATGTCCTATACCCTTTTTAAATTTGTTATGTTGAATGGAAAGGATGATGAACAAGGATTTTCACCAAAGAAATAAAAGTTTCAAATGAAACATAACTTTGGCCTTTGTGATTGAGTCACATTATCTCAAGTAGGAAACATGTTTTAGTTAAAAGAGGGACTGAAAGTTCAAGAATCTTTTAACTAACAGCTACATGTTAGTCCTATTTGGAAGGTAAAATGGCCAAGCAATCCTACAAGGGCCAAAAAGGTTTGCGCAACTATTCAACTGGAACTGGTACATACTAATGTATGTGGACCAATTAGTGTTCAGACCAGAAGAGGTGATGAGTACTTCATTATATGAATGTTTACTCTGGATTTGGACAGATGAACCAAGTGCGCCATAAGTCTAAAGCTTTTGGAAATTCCAAGAGGTTTAGTCTGAGGCAGAAAAGCATGTAGGTGTTCAAATCAAAAACACTTTGGTCTGACTAAAGTGTTGGCTACCTGTCTGGTAAGTTCAGGTCTTACCTGATTTAAGAGGGGATAGTTTTTGTAACTGTCAACTCTAAGAATGCGTTAGTTGAATGAAGTTGCAGTATGTGAAAATCAAACATTTCTAGACTTGGTGAAGATCATGTTCAGTTATTCATCTTTGTCAATGTTGTTCAAGGGAGATGCATAAGAGAAGGAAATGTACCTTCTTAACTTGATTCCGTCAAAATTTGTTGTAAAGACACCTAAAGAATTATGGAAAGGGTGTAAGCCCAGATCAAACCATATTCGGATTTAGGGTGCTACGGCACACGTCCTACAACAGCAGTCAAATGAGATGGAATCTTGTATGGAAGAGTGCATATGTTTTGGCTACCCTAAGAGAACTAGAGATGATTTCTTATTTAGTCTTAAGGACAAGATAATCTAAGTGAGCACTCACATGATTTTCTTAAAGGAGGACTAGATAAGAAATTATAAGCTCTTAAGTTAGGTTATTCTTGATGAGATTTATCTCAGATCAAGAATTTCCAGAATCTCTAGAAGCTTCATCCACTGTTCCCTTGATTGTTCAAGAGGGGATAGATATATCTCTAAGTGAACAAACAAGAGAACCATGATTGGAAATTCAACATGATAATATATAAGTGAAACTAGTAGAAATATTAGTATCACATGTAAATGAACAATATCAAGGATAAGCGGATCCTCAAGAAATTGAAGATCCATCATTTGACCCACTCTTTGTTTTACCTATAAATACACAAGGTCTAGTGCAATACATTCGTAGTGGGAGAGAACCTTGTTAACTCTCAAGTTGTTTCTTGTTGAGTGATATTGATCCTACTAGTTACGATAATGCACTAGAAGATGTTGTTGATCAAGTGTTGCTCAAGCTATGAACAATGAGATGAAATACTTGTATTTCAACTCTGTTTGGTCCTAGTAAAGACACCAAGAGGGGTAAAACCCACAAGGTGCATGTGGACATAAAAGGCAAAGAGAGGATGGACAGAAAGGTGAAAACCTTCAAAGCTAGCTTGGAGGCAATTTTTGCCAGACGCCATGCTTGAGTCTATCCAGATTCTCTTAGTTGCTATAAGTCTCAATTATGAGATTTCATTTTGGGAGTTGGATGTCAGGATATCTACATACAACAACCAAAAGGGTTTATAGCAAATGGGTAGGAACACACGGTATGCAAGTTGTGAAAGTCTATTTCATAGACTTAAGCAAGCAGCCAGGTCTTGAAACATCAGTTTTGATCAGGTTATCAAAATTTTGATTTTGAGAGAACCTTGATGAATGATGTGTATTTGTATGTAAAGGATACAACGGAAGACAGTAGCTTTTCTGGTACTTTATGTAGATGATATGCTCCTTATTAGAAACAATGTGGAGGTAATATCAAGCATAAAGAGTTGGCTAAGTTAGTGTTTTGGTATGGAAGTACTGGGGAAGCCAATTATATTCTTGGTATAAAACTCTTATGAGGCCGGAAGAATAAGTTGTTGGCATCACCTCAGGCTACTTACATTGACAAAACCCAAAATTCAACATGAGAATTCTAAGAGAAGAATTATAATTCTCAGATGTGGAATTCATCTTCCTAAGGAGTGACCAAAGACTTCTAAGAAGGAAGAATGCATGAGCAAGATATCTTATGCTTTGGCAAAGGTAGACTCACGCATATCATGTTGGGTGTTAAACCAGACATCTGTCACGTAGTGGGAGTAGTGAGATAGTACCATTTTGAACCTAGAGGAATACTAGATTATTGTTAAGCATGTACTCAAGTATCTTTGGAGAACGAGAGATTATATGCTGGTATATTCTAGTGGGAGTCTTGAAAAGCTGAGTTTTCAAAAATTCAGTTATTTCAAGTGGATATTGACTCAAGAAAATCAACCTCGAGCTATGAGTTTTTCACTAAACTCAGATAGCATTAGAGGTGGATCTTGCAGACCCAGTTACTAAGAGTTTGCCTGAACTTGTGTTCGAGAGGCATGTCAATTCTTTGGGTCTTAGGAGGATCCCAGACTTGCATTAAGCAAGTGGGAGTTATTGGTTTTATTGTGCTCTTGGAATAAGACGATGAAACAATAAAATCATTTTCTGAATTTCATAAATAAGGTTTTATTTATTTATTTTGCGCACTATTTACAAACATAAAGGTCCGGATCAAATTGTGGAGTATATGATCATATGGATACGTTCATGGAGGACATGATCATAGGATCTCACAATTGATGAATGAAGTCACAGCCGTTAAATAAAGTTGGGCACTTTATTCAGGCTGCAATATTTTATGAAATGATTTTGTCTGAATCATTGTAAAATATTGGTGTGAATTAACATTCACATTGAAAGGATCAAGGAGAGATTTGATTAAGGTTGTTTTTCTGTCATAAGGTATCAAATCTCCAGTTAACTATAGTTATGTGATTGCTCTTAATCCTGAGTTTATTATAAATAGGTAATCAAATAGTTTTCATTCTTTGATTTACCAACGGGTGAGGTTCGATCTATTGACGGCCAATAACTCGATATTTTGGGAGTGAGATTATTTGATTATTGGTATTTATGAGATAAACAACATGGAATTTGTAGGATATGTCCCCTTGATATGTTTCGGTATTTGGATATTAAAGACACTGGCCAGTGCATGTAATCCATCAGAGAAACTATCATAGTCAAGGGAATAAATAATTGATTGAGTTACAGAAAACTTGTCAATCAATTATAGACATTCTACAAAGGGGCGATGCATATTCATGTTATAAGTGTTGTTAATCTTGGAGTTCAAGTTCGGGCTTTTAGTGGAGTAGCACCGAATTAGATAATCATTCGTTGATTATCAGGAGCCTTGATTAATAACAGATGGTAGATCCCCAAGCTAGCTTGAGACAAGGGATGGGGTATTTTTCGGATAGATGATGACTTATGGGTTACATGATCTTGGGTTTTACGACTCAAGTTTGTATCCAAAAGAGCAAGTGGGAGATTGTTGGGTTTGCTCTTTTACTAAAGCCCAAATGAGTTATTAGTATGAGAAGAGCCCAAGGAACCTAGAGCCCAATGAGCTAGGGTTTCTTGGAACCCATATAAATAGTACCTCTTAAGTCATCAGCCTCTAGGAGGTCTTTTTTGTGAGAAAGAGGCAAGCTCAGAATCTAATCAGTGCCCACACACTTCCCCTTCCTCCTCGAGAGATAGTTTGGAAGATCTGCCACAGTCCTCCTTCAAGGAGGTTGTTCGTGCTGCGGCGCTGAGGTGAGCTGTTCGTGAAGAGGAATCCTACAAGGGAAGATTCTACACGAGACCTGCGCACCGAGAGGTAATTGTGAAACAATGATGATTCGGTAAGCATACCAATGTACTAGGTCCTAAATCGCTTCCGCATAAATCTAAGATTTCCTTCAAAAATTGGTGAAAACAAATGCGAAAAAATATATATTGCATTATGTGTCAATCTTAAAAACGAAATTGACCCGCATTAATCTTCTTATAGGTTATTCGTGTCGTGCCATATCATATATAAACTATTGTGTCATCTCAATCTGCATGATAAGCAACACACTTTGACATTAACAGATTATTTGTGTCATCACAAATAATTTGTCAACCCGCATAATAAGTGTTATATTTTGAGGTTGACAAATTATTCGTATCGTATCGTATCAACTCATAAAATAAGCGGGTCGTAATCGTGTTGAGTGTATCCATTTTTATATCTAATTCATATTGTGTCATGTTGTGTCAACATGAATTGTCACCTCTACCTCTCCTCTGTTTTCTTGTTTTTTGATTAAATTTTTTGGAAGCTCATAATCAAAATATATACATATATATTAAATTTTTAGTATGGATTGAAAAGGTTATAATTTTGTTAAATAAAGTTAGTTTGTGTTTTTTATACTTCTTTTTTGTTCGATGTGTTTTGACTTTTGATAACTATTTTTAGAATCTCCGCTACTGTCATATTTGTATCAATTATTTTTCATCTTTGTTAAAAAATGATCATTATACTTTTTATGTTCATAAAATGATACGACTATAAGTATCATAATTGATTTCTTATTCTTTATTTTATTTCAGAAAAAAGGTTTAGTTTTCATAATGAACAGCCCTTCCAAATAAATACACGAAGACCAGTGCGAATCAAACATTGGTTGTTGTTTCTCAAGTTGACGTTGAACTTGGTAGAGACTGTCCTATAATAGGTCCATGAAAACCCATTTAGTCGCATATTTAAGTTTAAGAAAATCAACCTTGCTTTATGGTTGAACATGGTTCTTATAGATTGTCTAGTAACAAAGAACTGTAAGTAATAGAAATAAAAATTTGATCAACCAATTACAAAGAAAAGGATTCAAGTTTTGCCAACAAACCAACTCCTAGTGGCAAAATAATTAATTAATAATTATCCGATACCAATAAAACTAGCAGTGTAAATTTTACCAAGTTGTGATATATAACACTGTAAAAAGATCCTTAAAATAGTATAAACAAAGCCTGCCTCCAATGTTAAAATTTATTTAAATGAGAAGTCAGAATATAACTAATATTGCTATTAATATTATTTTTCAATTGCAGGTAACAATAACAACCTTTGACTGAAGTGATGCTAATATAAGAGGTTAAAGCCTAATTTCTTATCCCGCATCTTATTTGTATTATATATAAAATGTGCTTTCCATTTAAGAGCTTAAAGTTTTAGAATAGTTAATTTATGACAAAATATTAACCTATATATATTAGCCTATATCATGCAATTTAGAATTCAATCTAGTTATTCCCATGTTTTTAAAATAAAAAAAAAAAGTTAAATCTTCTGTACATTGTCCCGCATAAAGCCTAAAGAACTCTTACAATGGCGAATTATCCCCCATACTTTTTAGTTAAGAGAACGTTTGATATAGGAGATATTTTTTTTACCGAAAAAAAAAATTAGAAATATAGTGGTAAATATTTTTTCCCAGGTAAGTTATGAAAAAGTTTTTGATATGTCAAAATTATACCGAAAAAATTGGGTTAATTTTACTTATGTGTTTGGTTGATGAAAAAATATTGATGAAATTTTGAAGCAAAATGACTAAATTATACTTCTATGCGGTATTCATTTACATCTGCATATAGCACTCGAGTGTATTATGGTCTTAATTCGTTTGAATCACAATCAGAATACCTGGGCGAAAAAAAAATACCATAAGCTACTGAGGATTTTTTTTTTTTCCAGTGCTCAGTGTAAATATGGAATGACTGGAGAATTATTTGGCAGGGAATAAATCAGGATACCTTATACCATACATAGACAAAAAGTATTCCCCACCCCACTTCCCCATCATTCTAAACAAAAGATTGATACCAAACATCCCCTTAGTGTAAATAGTGTAAGTAAACATTGGGTCTGACCTTACCTGTTAAACTGTGTAGGCCCCAAATTACAAATTTGGTCTAATCTATATTTAAAAAATAATAATTTTGGCCTAAACTTGTTTAAGCCTATTAAACATTCAACAATTAAAAAAATAACTAAAATAATATCACTTTATTATTCAAAATTATTAAAATAATAATTTTATTTATTTTATTTACAATAAATAATATAATATAGACTGACTTGTAGCCTTATAGGAACGACACGTACAAAAAAATCTATGGTCAACTTTCTAAATAGATTTTCCTAAAAGTTTAGGTTTGTTCTATTTTACTATTTGTAATAGGTCAAGCATGACTTAATATAGGCTAGGTCGTAGGCCCCTGTAGACCGACCTAGTCCATTTGCAACCCTAGTTTTGGGACACTTTAAATAACAAGACCAATTTTGTAAGATTTTACTATCAATATAGAAACCCTACTCTACTCATCTTCAAATCGATTGCAAGGCTTTCAAAAGTCCCAATTCTATCTATTACGGGGAAACATAGCCTTAAATATTTTACACATTTTCAATGTGAAGATTATCTGAAACCGGTTAACATTGTCCCGCATAAAGCCTAAAGAACTCTTACAACGGAGTATTATCCCCCATACTTTTTATTTAAGGAGACGTTTGGTATAGAAGATATTTTTTTTTATCGGAAAAAAAAAATTTAGAAATATTGTGGTAAATATTTTTTCTCGGGTAAGTTATGAAAAAGCTTTTGGTATGCCAAAATTATACCGAAAAAATTAGGTTAATTTTACTGATGTTGTATTTGGTTGATGAAAAAATATTGATGAAATTTTGTAGCAAAATGATTAAATTATACTTCTCTGTGGTATTTATTTACATCTGCATATAGCACTCGAATGCATTATGGTCTTAATTCGTTTGAATCACAATCAGAGTACGTGGGCGAAAAAAAAAATACCATAAGCTACTGAGGATTCTTTTTTTTCGGTGCTCAGTGTAAATATGAAATGACTAGAGAATTATTTTGCAGGGAATAAATTAGGATACCCTATACCATACATAGACAAAAAATATTCCCCATCCCACTTCCCCATCATTCTAAACAAAAGCTTGATACCAAACATCCCCTAATGATTTAAGGTTTTGAGTAAAGGTGTAAATGGTGTAGACTAGGCTAAACTTTGGCTTACATAAACCAGACCTGTGTAAAAAAACATTGGGTCTGACCTTACCTGTTAAACTGTGTAGGCTCCAAATTACAAATTTGGTCTAACTTATATTTAAAAAATAATAATTTTGGCCTAAGCTTGTTTAAGCCTTTTAAACATTCAACAATTAAAAGAATAACTAAAATAATATTACTTCATTATTCAAAATTATTAAAATAATAATTTTATTTATTTTATTTACAATAAATAATATAATATAGACGGACTTGTAGCCTTATAGGAACGACACGTACAAAAAAATCTATGGCCAGCTTTCTAAATAGGTTTTTTTAAAAGTCTAAATCTGTTCTATTTTACTATTTGTAATAGGTCAAGTATGACTTAATATAGGCTAGGCCGTAGGCCCCTGTAGACCGACCTAGCCCATTTGCACCCCTAGTTTTGGGACACTTTAAATAACAAGACCAATTTTGTAAGATTTAACTATCAATATAGAAACCCTACTCTACTCATCTTCAAATCGATTGCAAGGCTTTCAAAAGTCCCAATTCTATCTATTACGGGGAAACATAGCCTTAAATATTTTACACATTTTCAATGTGAAGATTATCTGAAACCGGTTAACATATTTCTACAAATTTAGCTTAAGAGACCCTCTTTTCCTAAACTTTGATATTTGTAGCTGTAGCTTGCCTTTGACCAGCAACATCCACACGAACATTATAAACACTGGTTAACTAAGCAAAGCCAAACTGAAACCATTATTTTACAAAGTAAGGGCAATCATAAGAGACTTCCATTAAATATGTAGAATTAAAATTTGTTACCCTTTCATCCATGATCCATCATGCATATCCAGTCATTCCAACTGTGGAGCTCACCCGATTAGCCTTCTGAGAAACTGGAGTAGTGGTTGCCTTTGTGAAGTACATGTAGTAGTACACGTTAAGAATCATGGTTGCAACAGCGAAAACTGCTCCAGTAACGAAGACACCTTTCCTCAAGGTTTCACAGGAGAAATTCTGAGCATAAATCATTCCCCGGTATTTGGTGTGATAGGCATTCTTTGTTGCACCTGCTATCAAGCATGCTTCTGCGACCAGAAAAGTGACCCTGCGAATGCAAAAAATGTAACAACTGAAACTCAAATGATTCACTGTGAAGAGCATAAATGATCTTATACATCCTCGGCAGTAATTTGGAAGTCGACAAGTTCAGGAAGCTTAACTTGAATTAAAAAAAATTACTGTGGAATAAAATAATATTTCCTAGCTAGTTAACCTATAATCAAATCTATAGCCAAAAGGGGTGAGGGATATGTGTTGAATATAGAAGTTGTTACAATATTTGAATTGCTGTTGTATAAGATAGAATCTTTGTATTTGATTTGATTTAAGTTGCTGTTACAATTAGATAGCTGTTACAATCCGGAAAGCTGTTACCATTTGATTTGAAAATGTTGTTAGTAGTTCCATAGTTTTAGGATGCTATAATTGTATAAATATATCTCCAAAATGGTGAAGAAATAAAATAAGAAAGAACAAATATTTCAGTACCTTTGTTTATGCCTATTTGAGTATTACAGTGTTGGAGTTTTAACATGGTATCAGCATTGTTCTGATCCTGGGACATATTTTTACACCCATTTTTTATCCCACTCATATCCCACCCGTACTTGGCCTCTGTCAATTTTTTACCTTCTTTCTCTTTACCCAAAACCGTACCCAACCCTTTCTTTATTTCTCCTCTCCATTTCTGTCACTCAAAACCCGTACCCGTACCCATTTTTTTTTATTTTTCCAATTCCATCCTTTCTTCCCAAATGGAGAACACTAACAATGACGTCGACCAGCAACCGAACCACGACCAGCCTTCTACCCCTGCACATACTCCTTCCAACATTGTCATCCACCAAGACAATACTTCCTTTCCTATCACGGTGGTCCTCGATGACACCAACTATCCCCTATGGTCGCAGTTAATGGAGATGCGCATAGCCGCTCGGAGCAAATCTGGTTTCTTGACCGGTGACACCCCTAAACCACCCATCGCAGATCCCACCTATGGCACCTGGATCACTGAGAATCAGAGGGTGAAAAGCTGGCTAATCGAATCCATGTCTCCTTCGTTGATGCAACGATTTCTTCGTCTGGAGTCCGCTCATGAAATTTGGGATGCTGCCCTTCGAACCTTTTATGATGGTTCGGATGAAACGTGCTTGTTTGATCTGAACCAGAGGTCCTTCAACACCAAGCAAAATGGTCGGACCTTATCCCTCTACTACAATGAACTGCTTTCAATTTTTCAGGAGATCGACCATCGCATGACTGCTCAGGAAGGCTCTGTCGAAGGTGTTCTCCATCTGCATTCGTCTATGGCACGGCTTCGTGTTCACATCTTCCTCAGCGGCTTGGATGCTGAGTTTGAATCGGTCCGTGGAGAAATCCTTAGAAAAGATCCAAAGTTGGATCTTGAACGCACCTATGCTTTTGTTAGGCGTGAGGCTCAACAACGCATCATCATGGGTCGTCCCTCTCCACTCGCGAATTCCTCTGCTTTGGTCACACATGCACCGCGTAACCCCTCTGGCTCCTCATCCTACAGACCTCGAAAGGATTCTTCCAAGCCCAGCTCCCTTCATTGCTCTCATTGTGGTGACTCGGGTCACACAAAACTCAGGTGCTATGAACTCATTGGCTACCCGGATTGGTGGGACTTCAACAAACGTCCCCGTCGAAAGGTCCTCAACCGCACCTTGGCAACCACCTCAGACGGTGACTCTTCTTCCCCTTCTACTGCTAATACGGTTTATGAAGGAATTCTAGGTAAGTCCTCTGCCTTCTCTACACTTTCTCAGAATTACACTTGGATAATTGATACCGGTGCATCAGATCACATGGTTCGTGATCCCTCCTCACTTATCTCTGTCTTTCCCTCTGAAAAAACACACGTCTCTACTGCCAATGGTGGCACCTCCATTATTACTGGTCAAGGTTCTGTAAATTTATCCCCTCTATTAATCCTTGAACATGTTCTCGTTGTACCTACTCTTGAATATAACTTGCTTTCGGTTAGTAAATTAACCACTGCCTTGAACTGTTGTGTGACTTTCTGGCCTGATTATTGCCTTTTCCAGGGAAACCACTCCAAGGAGATTCTTGGTTATGGTGTTAGGCAAGGGAAGCTTTACTTCTTGGATGTATCTCCTAATAATGGTGTCTCGCACGCGCATGCTGCCAACACCTCTTCCAAAGACAAAGATCTGCAAGCACTTTGGTTGTGGCACAAACGCCTTGGACATCCTTCCTTCAGTTATCTTAAGCAATTGTTTCCAAAGTTATTTTCCAGTTTTTTGGTTTCTGAGTTTAAATGCTCTGTTTGTGAATTGGCCAAGAGCCATAGAATCCCTTTTTCCCCAAGTTTGAATAAAAGTTCTATCCCTTTCCAAGTTGTGCACTCAGATGTTTGGGGTCCTGCTAAAATACCTTCATTTTCTAAATCTTACTATTATGTTTCCTTTATAGATGAATGTACACGTATGGTTTGGATCACTTTACTTAAACAAAAAACTGAAGTTTTTTCTGCTTTCCAACACTTTCATGCTATGGTCCAAAACCAGTTTTCATCCTCTATCCATATTTTACAATCCGACAACGGAACTGAATATGTTAATGGTGTTTTCACTGATTTTCTATTATCCAAGGGCATTAAACACCAAACCTCATGTCCCTATACCCCCCAACAAAACGGTTTGGCTGAACGGAAAAATCGTCACTTGTTAGAGGTTGTTCGTGCCTCTCTATTTCAAATGAATGTTCCTACTCGTTATTGGGGCGAAGCCCTCACTTCTGCTGCCTACTTAATAAACAGAACACCTTCTAGTGTCCTTAATTTTAAAACCCCTCTCCAAACACTTGCATCTTTTTTTCCTATCCCTCACATGACTAATGTTGAACCTCGTATTTTTGGTTGTGTTACTTATATTCATGTTCCCAAGACTTTGCGAAACAAGCTTGATCCTTGTGCCCGTAAATGTATCTTTGTTGGCTACTCTACCACTCAGAAAGGGTATAGATGTTTTGACCCGGTATCCCACAAGATGTATGTCACACTGGAGGCCTCCTTTCATGAATTGGAGCCTTTTTATTCAGGGGGAGTCCCTGTTTCTTCTTCTCAGGGGGAGACTTCTACACCTTTACTTGGAAAAGAAGACATATGGCTGTCCACACAAGTTGTACCTTTGACTCAGTCCAACTCAAATACAGATGCAGTCCTTGAACCCGAGCAACATAATGCAATCTTAGATTCTGAACAAGAAAATGCAGCTGTCCAAGCCGAACAAGAAGCATCCTCTACAAATGATACACCTTGCCTAACTCATATACCCGAGATCTCTCCTGTGGACTTCCCTGAAAGGCAACCAGAATCCAATGTTGAGGTACACACTAATCCTTCCACTTCTAATGTATCTCCTCTTAACTCTACTTCACCTTCAGTACCACACATACAAATAAGAAGGTCCCTTAGATCCACCAAGGGAATACCAAAACATCTTTATGAAGCTGACCCAAAGGTGAAAACAAAGTATCCAATTAGTAACTACATTTCCACACAAAGGTTAGTCGAACCATGTATGCTAGCTGTTAATCAATTATCTAGTGTGTGTATTCCGAATAGTGTGCAGGAAGCCTTGGATGATCCTAAGTGGAAAGAAGCCATAAATACAGAAATGACAGCACTTCAGAATAACTCTACCTGGGAACTAGCTTTGCTGCCTAAAGGAAAAAAAACGGTTGGCTGTAAATGGATATTTAATGTGAAGCTGAAGGCTGATGGGAGCATAGACAGATACAAAGCTAGACTAGTGGCAAAGGGGTATACTCAAAATATGGTGTGGACTACCAAGAAACTTTTGCTCCGGTAGCCAAACTAAACACAATTCGAATCCTGATCTCCTTGGCAGCAAATAGAGATTGGCCCTTGAAGCAGTTCGATGTAAAAAATGCTTTTTTGAATGGAGACTTGGAGGAGGAGGTGTATATGGATATCCCACCAGGAGTAATACTCTCATCTTCAAACGAAAATAAAGTTTGCAAGTTAAGAAAGGCATTATATGGACTTAAGCAATCGCCAAGAGCATGGTTTGGAAGATTGTCACTCGCAATGAAGAAGTTTGGCTATACCCAAGGTAATGCAGATCATACACTATTCTTCAAAAAGAATAAAGGAAAAATAACTATCCTTATAGTGTATGTTGATGATATGGTACTCACCGGCGATGATGAAGCAGAAATGAAATCTCTTGAACAAAAGTTAGCCAATGAATTTGAAATGAAGAAATTGGGACAACTGAAATACTTTCTGGGAATTGAAGTTGCTAGATCACAACTAGGGATTGTATTGTCTCAAAGAAAGTACATCTTGGATCTCCTGGCAGAAACAGGAATGTTAGCTTGTAAACCTGCAGACACACCCATGGAGATGAACCACAAGCTTGGCATATATCCAAATCAAACGGAAGCTGACCTCGGTTTGTATCAAAGATTGGTAGGCCGATTAATTTATCTCTCCCACACAAGACCAGACATTGCATATGCTGTCAGTGTAGTGAGTAGATTCATGCATTCACCTAGTGAAGAACACTTGCAAGCAGTATTCCGTATTCTGAGATATCTAAAAGGGTCTCCTGGTAAAGGCATTCTATTTGCCAAACATGAAAAAGGAATCATAGAAGGGTATACAGATTCAAATTGGGCTGGTGATAAGACAACTAGGCAATCCACCTCTGGTTATTTTACATTCGTAGAAGGAAACCTTGTTACTTGGAGAAGCAAGAAACAGAAAGTAGTGGCTCGATCCAGTGCTGAAGCTGAATTCAGAGGTATGGCCTATGGCATATGTGAACTATTATGGATCAAAACTATGCTAAGTGAGTTAGGATTCAAAAACAACCGACCCATGAGCTTGTACTGTGACAACAAAGCTGCCATAGAAATTGCACACAATCCCGTACAGCATGACAGAACAAAGCATGTAGAGGTAGATAGACATTTCATCAAGGAAAAATTGGATCAACAAATAATCTGCACTCCGTATATCAAATCCGAAAATCAGATAGCAGACTTGTTGACCAAAGCTGTATCCGGAAAAAGTTTGAAGGAAGTAACTAACAAGTTGGGCATGATAGATATACATGCACCAACGTGAGGGGGAGTGTTGAATATAGAAGTTGTTACAATATTTGAATTGCTGTTGTATAAGATAGAATCTTTTTATTTGATTTGATTTAAGTTGCTGTTACAATTAGATAGCTGTTACAATCCGGAAAGCTGTTACCATTTGATTTGAAAATGTTGTTAGTAGTTCCATAGTTTTAGGATGCTATAATTGTATAAATATATCTCCAAAATGGTGAAGAAATAAAATAAGAAAGAACAAATATTTCAGTACCTTTGTTTATGCCTATTTGAGTATTACAGTGTTGGAGTTTTAACAATATGTATAATTATAAATCCAACTATTAAACCATTAAAGAGATGAGGCAAATAATGAATTCTCCAATAATTATTTTCAGAGAGAAACAGAGGATTAGATATTTTAAGAACATATCATTCTTACACCAATAATTTAGCTTGTTAAATATCAGTGATCAGCTGAAACTGAAAGTGTCAAGTATTTTCAAAAAAAAAAAAGTGTCATGTAAGAATTCAGAGTTCTCACCAAGAAGAAATAAAATATATAATGGACCATGCTCGATTCCCCCCAGGTGTTAAAGGCCTCCCAAAGCACATGCACTTTGTTACTCCCATAAGCAGTGATTCACTTGAAAGAAGAAACAGGAAAGCACCCACTCCATAACCAGTTGCAACATCTGAGTTGTAGATACAATATGTTTCATTTGTTCCTTCATTTTTGTACATGATTCCCTGTCAAGCAAGAGCATAGAAAAGGGGGGCATGTCAATGCAAATTGACAGTAAAATATGGCACACTGCATATTTAAAACAACATTGACTGCAAAATATTAATTCTGAATCAAGGTGATTGCAGAATCAAGGAGGAAAAGAATGAATACTACATAGAATTAACTCTCCCATCCCCAGGAAATTCTAGAGTCCTGGCTCTTTCCCATGGAAGGGGAAGTGACAACAAAGGGCCTACTTACACAGCAGGAGGGCGACAAAATAATGCGGGAAGTGTTTGAAAGTGAGTTGTTTCCCAGGATCAGTTGCACTGACTAAGGAGATTATGATGAGGTCATTACCCAAATTAAACAGTTTAACAAAATCCTTTGAATATGTATTGTCCTGCTACACTAGTTATTATCATTTTTATGTGCAAAACCATTGTTTCCACCTTCTTAGGGGAACAAAATAAGGAGGAGAAGAAAATGAGAACAAAGACAGGGGGAAATGCAAATGAGGATGTAGAAAACAATTTTCTCCTCTTTCGTTTGAATGTCATAAATAAGGAAAACGAACATGAAAAGGAAATTTCACAATCACAGGTTCAATGTTCACCAGTAACAGATTTTTGTTACAATGGGAAATCAAGTAGACAAGAACAACGCTGAAAATTCCCCCCTGCTGCCTCTGCCTCCCGTAGGAGTCCGGGCCATGTCTGCCATGTCTCAGTCCCAGTGTGGCTGATCGTCCTCTCGACCAGCTACTAATCATTGCCTTGATAAGCTATTGCCTCACCAACTAGCTAATCAGAAGCGAGCTGTGAAATTTAGAATGCTATCGCTATGACATGTGATGTAATGTCCGAGAAATTTCTGTCAGATATTCTCCTCAATTTCATTTCTCCCACACCTCCCTATGTTTCCAAAACAAGTTAATGCAACTCTGACATCTAATTCTTATTCCTCCCAAAACCATTCCACTTTCAACCCTTCCAAACAAGGAGCAGAAGATCCCATACCAAACAAGTAAATGTTGGTATCTTCGAGGTTTTAGCAGCACTAGCCTCTCATAATCATCAACAACAACAAATTTCGATGAAAACAAATGCAAAAAGACAAGTACCATTTCAAGAACAATGTTTACAAAACTTAACAAGCCTAGTATTTAGCTTCTCTACAACGTGTAAAATACCATTTCAATACAAAAATTATACCGAGTGAAGGCCACATTAATTAATGGTTTTTTATATATTATATCTCTAACGCCAAGTATTTAGCTTCATGCCTATTGTCCAACAAATGGATCACATAGAAGGCAAACCCAAAATTTAGACACGGAATCTAACATAGATCTATGTCAATTGTGCCATTTTATTCGCATACAAATAATCACATATGAGGAGAAAGAAAAATAAAAGGGCACTAGAAAACCTTATATATGCAAATTAAATTACAGGGAGAGAGAGAGAGAGAGAGAGAGAGAGAGAGAGAGAGAGAGAGAAACAGTGGCTTACGACGCTTCTTCTTCTCTCAGCGGCTATGGCGAAACCAAATGCGACCAAGCATAAAGCCACCACCAAAAGGTGAACAAGAGTGGAGCCTCTTCCTTCGGCCATCTCTTGCTGTGAGAGCTTTTTGTGTCTCTATGAGAAATGGGTTTGTGTTGTTGAGTTGAGCTATACAGCAGAGTGAGTGAGTGAGTGACAGCGAGTAGGTGCAGGACAAAATAGTATGAACAAAACAAAGGGACTACTTTTTTTGATTCGCCGTTTAATAATGTAAGAAGAAGAAAGACCATTCTTTGTTTCAACTTTCGATAAAGCTGTTGGGGAGAGATAGGGGAATCTTGGACCCACGCGTGACGATGGAACGTGTATCATACGCTCGGTTCAAAGGTTAGAAACTTAGAATGATTGTCGTTTAGAGTGTGAGATAGGGGAACGCCCCTGCTTGTCACACGCTCTGTAGTGTTACTACTTACGAGGCTACAATACTATTTTTATAAATATTATATTCTATTACCATTTATTATTAAAAAAATTATAATTCTTTTTTTAGTAAATTAATTCTTTGAATAATAGTCCTAATTTTCTAAAAAAAAATACTTTAATCATGTATTTCATCGTTTTTAAAGAATAATATATATTATTTTTAACCTCTTTTAAAAATATTTACATTAATTATACACATTTTTTTACAATCTTAAATTTTTTAATTCATTTTTTAGATTAAACTTAAATTATATCTACATAATTATTTTATAAATTTTATTTTTCAAGAGTTTTTTGTTCAAATTTATTTTTTTTATTTAAATCTAAAAGTTCTCCTTTTAAAGCATAAAAATTTTCTCCTACTAGTGACTCAAAGTATAAGTGGGTCTATAAAATAGTTGAGAAAAAAAAAATTCAAAGTAAAATCTAGTTATACTATCAGTCACTAATAAGAGAATAATTTTCTCATTCAAAAGGAGAAAATGTTTTTCCTACATTAAACAGCGGACATATGAAAAACACCACCATCGTCCGTTTACTGCTAATCAAAAAGTTATAAAAATGTTAATGGAATGATTTGTACTAAGAAGATTATTCTTACAAAAAGAAAAAAATTGTGAAATAAAAAATAACATTGGCCGTCTCGGTTTGTTTTTAAACATGCATCGTTAAGGTAGAGGTGAACGAATAAAAAATATTATTTATTTTTAATTAATCAAAAAAAAGTTTAAAACGTAAATATTAAATAGTTATAATATTTAATAAATGTTTTATTTTAAATTTTCAATATATAATCTATGGACACATGTTGGTAAAACTATTTTTAATTACAAGACAGGCATCTTCCAGTCTTTGATTCCAAGATCACATATACTCTACCCGGAAATCCAAAAATCATGGGTCTCATCTAGTAGGGGAGGTCCACCTCGTTACATACTCAGGGCATAATTCCCATATACACTGTGATTTATTTTATCTAATTTGAAGGTTTATTAAGGTGTTAAATTAGCCTAACCCGATTGGTCAATCCATTTATTTCCATATCTTAACTTTTTTTAAACGTTTCATTAAAAAAATAAACGAATTATTTAATTATATATAAGCAATGCTATTATTAAATCTGAATTGGTGATCAATTTGATCGAGATACCAGATTATTATTATTAATTGAATCGTTTAAATTAAATTTATTAAAGATATATAATGAACATATAAATAGAAGTAATATGACAATCAAAGTGAGTTGGTTTAGTGGTTAGCATTTAATTTCCATTTCCTTAGGTGCCTAATGCAATTGTGGTGGAATATTTTTCCACAGTTTTCAATAATCGGTTCAACAAAAGAATTGATACTGGGTCATGATCGATTCACCGGTTCTTAATCGAATTATATGTATGGCCAATTAATTGAATAAACCAGATTGGTTAGTGATTCAGTTCCCGATGTCAGTCAGATTGTTTCTAATAACACGGGTTATGATTAATTAAAGGAAAAGTATTTTTCCACAATAATAAAATTATCTATTGTAATCTCGAAATAAATTCCGTCTTATCTAATATTTGCCCATATAATTAAATGAAATTATTTATCAATGTATTAAAGTGGGTGTCGCTGGAGAGGTGTGGGGAGGATTGCCATACGGTAGAATCTATCCTTTACCATCCATATTCTCACCTAATGTATGTATTAATTAACATCACCAATAATATTCGGATAATAATAATAATATAATTATTATTATTTTAAAACATGAAATTAAATGTATCCAAACAAATAAAAATTAACATCGTAATTAATTATTATTTATGTCCCACGATCTTTTACAGTCCCCGTAAATTTAAAATTTTCAAATTAGTTGTTGACGATGGCAATTTAATAATTGATTTTTTAATTTCTTTTCCTATTGGTTCGAAAAATAAACAATGCAATTATTTTCACTATTTTCTAATATTAAGTTTATGATTAATAATTATAATCTAATTATTGATTTTTATTTTTATTTCCCTATTTGCTATTGACAAAGTCTAAGTACTTAGTGACCAAAATTTTTGTCTTTTTGAAGATAAACTTTTCCTAATTTCTCACACTTTGAATCTTTTAAAAATAAAATATTAGCAAGGTATATTGATTAAAATTCAAAAATTTAAAAATCAAAATCAAAATCATGTCACAAAATATTTCACGATTAATTATAACATTAAAGCAAAAAATGAATATGTATAGTATCATTTAGTCAACTTAAATGATAACAAATATTTGAATTCTCCTGCTAAGTAGGGGGGAAATCAATCGTCAAGATTGACAGTAAAATTAATATTTTTGAATTTTCAGACATTTTAAAAGAGTCAGACAAATAAAAAATATTTATGGTGTTAATTATTGTTTTATTGAATTAATTTGATGTTAATTTCCAAAATAATAATATTTATATTATTTATAATCTCAATTATTATTCATGATCTTAATTTATATTTACATTCAGTTAGGGGATGAGGGTACATATGACAACTTTCCAATAAACGTCTTTTCCTTTACTTTTAGTCTACGGAAAGAAATAATTAGAAATAATGTTTGAAAAATTAATTCTTTTTTGTGTTCTAGAAAATGAATCCAAAACCTAAAAATAGAAATGGGCGAAATAAGAAATAATTTTTTTATTCATATCATGTTATTTATTAAACACACTTGTAAAATGTATTTTCAGATTAAATGCACAGAACATACTAATTATTAAACACTTAGTCCATCTCATAGGGATTTGATATAATTTGGGTTAAAATAGTGCCAGATACCTTTCAAATTAATGATTTAATAATTTTCACATTTTTTATTAGTTGTATAATTCATTTGTATTTTATTATACATGTCATTTATTATTATATTTGTATTGAATGTTGTTGTTTATGTCATTTTATTTTTATGTTAAATTTATTGTTAATTTTTATATTAATTTTGTGGTTTATTATATTTATTATGTTTATTGTTATGTCAATTGTTATTGTTTTTTATTTAATATGAAATTTATTTATCTTATTTTTTATTTATGCTATAATATTTTATGATTTAATAGTTTTTTAATTTATTAAGATTTCATGTAATTTATTATTTTTTTGTTATTTACATCGTTTATTATTATTTAAATATTGAATTTTGTTTTTTTATGCTATTTTATTTTTAAGTTAAATTTTTTATTAATCATTTTTTGATTTATAATATTTTTTATGTAATTTATTCTAGTAAGTATGTATTCATCTTTAGTTATTTATCTCTTATATCCACAAGTATAAAAATGAATATGTAAAAAAAGTTTTTTTTTTACTGAAGCCCGAAAAACAGAAACGAAAAAAGGCAACGCCTTAAATCGATTCGGAGATAGTAATCCTTGGGTTCGTTTTTTCTGCAAGAAACACAGAAAAAATGGGACCTATTGATTTAAAAAAAAAAAAAAAAAAACAAGATCTGACGTTGTATCCTGGTGTTATTATACTTTGTCGAGAATTTTTTTTCAGTCACATAAAAAATATATTTCCCTTACATCAGCTAACATAAGAACCTGAAGATCTAAAGAGGGGAGTTTATGAAAGAAGTTCCCTGGTGTAATTGAAATGCACAAGAAACTATCCAATCTGCACACGTATTGCCTTCTTTATAAACATGAATTTTTTTTTTTTAGCACAAATATGTTGTATTTTTACCTCCTAGTCTCTGTCAAGCAGCACAAAAAAAAGTCTATTAATTGTTGTTCAGCTCCTTTATTAGATATGTGGGTTAGACTCTACACTAGAGCCTGGTTTTCATATTGAAGAAATATCTTTTTGTAGCCCAAATTCTAAGCCATTTTGAGCCCTTCTACGATTCTCCAGCATTCTGCTTTAAAGGCCGAGACCGAACCACAATTCCTAGCAAAAGCCTTTATAAAAGCGCTTTAGCTATCTCTCAATAAACCCCCCACACCCTCCTTTTCCATTCATTTTTTATGCCCCATCTACGTTCAAAGCTACTCAATCCAAGGGAGGTGAGAGCCAAGCTATTGATATTTGGATTCCTCGAGCTATGTTGGTCAAAAGCAGTTCGAACTGTTGGGATTCCTCCTTCAATGCTAAGCCCAAGCTCATTTGAGGGGTTTCCTAAAAACCCTAACCTTAATTTCCATCTCCTCTATATATACTCATTAGTTGTGGGTGGAGGCTAGGTCAGATTTGAGAGAACAAATTTGAAGAGAAAAATTATTTGATTGTTTGAGTAAAGATTTATGTTTTGCATTTGAGATCTCTAGAGAGAGTTTGAGTTAAACATCTCTAGGGTAGTTTGATTATCACCATTGTTGGAGAGGTTGAGTTAACCACCACATTGGTATATTTGATTCGTTGTAACCATTATTTTCATAGTGGATTTTTGATCTGGATTAGGTCCCGTGGGTTTTTTACTTCTTCATTGGAGAAGGTTTTCCCACGTTAAATCTGGTTGTGTTCCTCCTCTCTGTCCTGTTTTGTGATTTTTCGTTTTGATATTTCCGCTACGCTGCCTCACCTGGTGAAGTTTAGGCCGAGGTATTGCCGAGATCAGAATCTTGTTGATTGACTTCTGCACAAAGGCTACTTAGCCGAGCTTGAGGGAACCGATAGTTCCCAACACGAACTTCTTTTACATAATTATTAATTATTTGGATTGGATTATGGGGTCTTGAGGAATCTTAATCATGAATTGCAACATTCCTCTATCTCCAGATAAACCAACATGTATATTGTGAAAAAAGTTATCCTACACTAACGTTTGCTATCATCTTTTAATCATATTGCAGATTTTCTTCAACAACATCACCCTTTGTTATTAGAAAGAATCAGCAACCCTAAGAAATGTGCCTTGGCTAAAATCTTAATTAGCTGGCAGTTGGGTTAGTTTCCTTAAATCTCAAAAATAATATGAATTGGAAAGCTAAAGTTCAAGTCCACCTCAAACCCTAAGCTATTGTTGGACTTGTGCTTAAAAAAAAATACACAACGTACTGAAAATACTACTGGCTATTTGAATTTATCCATACATTAACCATGTTAAATGTGTTTCTGTAGGCATATATTCTAGTTTAGTCCCAACACAATAAGAATTTAGCCCACAAACCATTACCCCCTCAATCGCCAGAGAAGGAATACCAATATTTAAGCACAAAAGTTATGTCGCGCTAGCATCCTACATGGTTTAGATTAACTGCTCACTTAGCACTTCAATGGCTGGTTCTGGTGACACAGAATTATGACCTTGAATATAGCATTTGTTTTAAGCGTTCACTTAGGTTAAACATATATGTTGTATTTCTTAGTGTGTAAGCAGATAACCCCTTGAATTGTAGGATGGTTCCTGTTCCATTAATGGCGAACTTTAATTTAACACTCTTTCAAAGTGTTCACTTGGCATTGGCTTTAAAGATAACCCATTACAATTAAAGGGTGATAGTTTATTCCGAATGAAGGGTCAAGAAGTAAGAACATGTAGTAAAATAAAGTATAAACCAACAACGGCTATCACATATAATTCCCATCCCAACGATGTGATAAGAGATAAAGGACCCTCCACACCGAAATTTCTTCCATACATCTCCCTTTTACCACATGGGGATTTTTTTTTTTTCATTTCTATTCTTGTTTTTTTTAATTTCCTTTTATATCCCAAAATCTTACCTCTTTTGACAGGAATGTACATACATCCACTGCACAGAAAATTTTCTCAGCACCGAAATTTCTTCCATATATTGGGAGTACCGAATTCAGTACTCCACTTGCTCGTTTGTCTGGGGATAATAAAAGTGTAGCTACCTTATGTGTAATTCTGTATTTAATGAGCAAGTTTTCAAACTGTTTGTTACTAAAATGAGACCCTCCAAAGATTCTTCATCGGTTTATCTATTAATCAATTAATTTGGTTAAATCGGAAAGAACCACAAATGTGGTAAAAAAATTCCTATCAAATTTTTAACACAATTAAATACCTAAAACTCGAACTCAAACTCAAGACCATGATGGACCGACATGTTAATGATTTGGGCTGAGCGGCTAAAGCCTCAATTACTCAAATTTAAATTTTGGGCCAACAGGCAGTTAAGTTAATTTGGAGAATGAACACTTAAAATGGCGTGAGAGAGACTTATTCTAAATTGACTTGCCCAAAGATATCCTTACCATATGTCACCAAAACAAATGTTTCAATGACTCAAACGATCTAGACATGGGTAGAGCCTTATTATAGTCATATAATAAAACTATCTAATCTGCTGGATATTCTACATGACACTCCTTTAGGATAAGTTAGATATGAGACATTCACCTAACAATCCAGAATCCAGACATAATGAAAATCTCGAGCTTTTTTTATGTATGCTTTTCAAAACTTTTGTTTTATATTTTCTCCCTTCATCTTATGTTTTTGTTTGCGTTCCTGTAGTGTGATTTATCTTTGTATAATTAATATACCTTTGCTTAACTCTACAATATAATTATTTGATGTGATTTAAAGGATTTAAGAGGGTCCCTGGGTTTACTTTCGGTGATTGTCGTGATGAACATAAAAGAAGAAGTAGCTAAACTTTAAAGCAAGGCTAAGCAGGGTATCAGATAACTATAAAATCCCCGATATTTTATAATCCCACTAACACAAAATAACAAAAAGCAAAAACCAATAAGAGTTACATACATATCATCAAAAGCATCCATGAATTAACATTGCCTAATAATAGTTCCGTTATGAGTAACAAAGAATCAGCATTCACTCTCTACACAGTACAAAACTACAAATAAACTCTTGTTAAGGCATTTCCATCTAACAGCTCGTGTACAAATGACCCAAACACGTACAATCAATGTCCTCAAATTAAAGCTTGGTGCATAGAATATAATAAGATTTAATAGTAACAATTGTAAAGAGAGACCAAAAAAATACAAAAAATCTAAGCACAATTACTATCAACAGAACAATACCAGCATTCCTGAATCCTGATTATATATCTACTCTAGTATCCAGAGCGCACTGAATGCAACCAACAAACAACGGTTCCTCATTCAGATTTGATTTGATAATCAACAACCCCTTATACACCTTTCTTAAATGCCCCAAACAATTGAAGGTTCTTTCAAAAGTGAAATTTAAAATGTAATTGACTTCTGTCCACGGATAAAGTAATAAAAAAAAGTATTAAATAAAAAGCAAAACTGGGTTTTTTTTTTTTTTAATTTCTAATGTATTGGTGTATGTTAATGAGGTACCACTATGATAAAATGGATTTATTCTTACAATATTATTTATTGTTTTCATCTCTGAGCATGTTTCTTTTTTCTTTTTTTTTCTTTGAAGTGTTCCCTGTTTCTGTTCCGAAATTTTCTATACCATTCATAGAGTCAAATCTTGAATGGTCAAATTTCTCCAGAACCTTGAAGCACACTCTTTCCCTTTCTCAATATAGTTTTTCAGTTCTCAAGGACCCACTTAACCTAATTTCTGTTCCAAGTCTTCGCCACTTAAATAGTTTATGCTAGCTTTTTTATACAAGAAACAAATATTAATTAGTAGACCCACCACTTAAAGAAAACTCCTCGTAAACATGGTTGAAGTCTCCATTTGTTGGTTACTTTTGAGTATAGCTGCACACTGATGCGTATGTTTTGGGTTGTTTGTTTGTGGCTGTGACATTGTTTTATTAGTCTGAGAACCCGTTTGTTTCACCTTTTAAAAAATTATTTTTTATTTATTATTTATTTTAGAAGTGGTTTTTATAAAAGTTAAAAAAATTTAAAATTTTTAAAAGAAATTTAATTTTAAAAAAAATATTTGACTTTTTATTTCTATTTTTTATAGCAGCTAAAATTTTTAACTTCAAAAAAAATTATTTTTTGATTTTTTTTTGTAACTTCTATTTTTTTAAAAGTAAATATCTAAATAAACTTGAAGTGAGAAGTGTTTTTTTTTTTTAAAAAAATAATTTTTGAAAGAAAAAAAAATCATGCAAACGAGCCCTAAGTAATGGAATGCTTCAAAAGCAAAGAACAAGAATCAAACCTTAACATTAAAATAAGGGAAAAGTGTGTGTCCTTTTAAAGGACACACACTTATATCCTTTTAAGAGAGATAATGGAACAAACTATGGGAGAGAAAGAGTGGAGGGAAAAATTTGTAATTTAAAATTTGAAAAAAAACACTACATTCATCTAAAAGGACCATCCTTTTAAATGATAGACATTTTTCCCTTAAAATAAACACGCTGTCATCATTGACCATTGTAGAGTTAGATAGTACCATTTCTAAGCAAATTAAATGAAACAAAAGGACGGGTTAATTAGTGATGCCATAATTTGCACAAAGAAAAATATAAATTTGACTTTTCTTTTGATTAACTTAGTGTATGTGTGAAAGATTTTAAATTTAATTTTAATCTATTATTAGTGTAATGAGCAATGTTATAAAAATCGGACCGACCCGGCCGGATTGACCCGGAAATCGGTGAACCGGTTATGTAACCGGTCCGATTTTCATATTAGATCGGCCATGTTACAGAACCGGTGTGACCCGGTGCGGCCCAGCCGATTCAACCAGTGACCCGGCCCAGTTTGCAAAAAAAAAAAAAAAATTAAGTTATTCTCATCAATTGATTTCTTCCTTTTTTTAACTCTCAAACACAATTGATTTAATTTCTTTTAAAATATTTGAGTGATTTGTAGCTTATTAATTTACATAGATTATGTACTTACAACACTAATATTATCTTGGTTATGCAATATGTAGGGAATTTTGATTTGATTTATAATTAGAAATGTCGTTTACTGAACCTGAAACATTAGATAACAAATATTATATGTTTGATTATTATTTTTTTGACAATGATATGTAATTTATTATTTTTCGGGAGATGTTACAATTACTACCTCTTTTTCTTACTACGTCTTACTACCAAATCTTAACTATTGATTTCTGTTAATCTAACGGTTATAATTTATTAAGTCATACTTGTTAATTAATTATTAATTTCTAATAAATTATAACCGTTGAATTGACAGAAATCAACGGTTAAGATTTGGTAGTAAGAGGTAGTAAGAAAAAGATGTAGTAAGTATAACTTTTCCCTTATTTTTCATATTAAAATATTTAAAATTGGTGTATTTTTTTACAGATATTTAAGTATATTTATAATTTTTTTAATATAAATTATAAATTTACATATATTTACCGGGTCATGCGGTTAAACCAGTGACCGAGTACCTCGACCGGTTCGATAACCGGACCGAGTTTAATAACATTGGTAATGAGATATTTATTATTAATCATTTAAATGAATTTTTAATGAGAATAATTATTTGAAAAGTCAAATTCATTTATTGATACATGAAGTAAGATAAACCTCATGTAATAGTATGAAACAATAACAACTCATCTAATTGACATTACACATGATGAATAGTTTAATATAATAACGTTGCCTTACATTGTAAATTATACTCAATAATCTATCAAAAGCTAGACTTTTACACTAAGTAAATTAAAGTACTTATTTTTTGCATTATCGTTAAGTTATTTATTGTGGCATTATCATAAGAGTTTAACATCTTAAATGACTATTGTCATATTCAAATAATTCATAATGTGATGACAATATGATTTCATATTAAAATATTTCAAAAATTACAAGCAATAAAAAGATACATGTGGATTCGGGGTCCACTACCATAACCCTACAAAAAGCAGAAGAATTTTGATTATGGGGAACAGAAGTGAAAGGAAACAACTATGGGCCAAAACACAACTCATCTAAAACTTGGGAACTATGGGGGGAGAGGAGAGCAGTGTTATTAATTGACAAAGTTTTGCAACTCATTTGTCAAAAAGTCAGCATCACCCAAATCACAACACAATTGAAGTTTAATAAAACCCACGTTATCAATATGGCTAAAAGAAAATAAGGGTGAATAAGAGACACATTGGTTATGTTAGAGCCATATGAATTGTGGAAGTGAAAAGCCCATCACAGTGTGGAATTATGCATGCACCTTTTGCTTTAATTAGACATGACATGAGATTAATTGTCAATTTCGAAAGGGGACCCACTTCCCGAATAGATCACGCTTCTTCCACCAATAGGTGCTAAGTGCAACTCAAGCTAGAGGTGGCAATTTAGGTTGACCCGTCCTGACCCGCTACTGACCCGTCAAAAATGGAGCTCCGTCAAAAATAGAGCTGGGCGGGTTGACCTGCCAAAAAATATGGGTTGTAAAAATGAATCCATTTCATTTTATGGTAGGTTGGCGGGTCAACCCGTCAATTAAAAAAAAATTAATTAAAATTCAAAAATAAATTATATTTTATGATTTTTTTAATATTATTTTATTTTATTTCACACTTCTCTATATTTTTGTTAGTCTCAATCTTAAATATATACTAATATTTTTCAAACATTCTTTAGAAATTTATAAATACATAACATTTGTCATAAATAAAATTGTTATTCTTTATTTTTTCTAGAAAGTACTAAGATAAAAAAAAATTGAATATCACAAAAATTTAAGTACTAATGAAATACTACCTAATTGTAAAAAAAAATAATAATAAAAAAATTTAAAACCCGGCGGGTCAACCCGCCCCGCGACGGGTTGAACCCGTTTTGACCTACTTCTAGACGGGACGGGTTGAGGTGGGTTGATGGATTAAAAATCTCAACTCAATTCGCCCCGTTTTGGCGGGTTGGTGGATTGACCCGCCGGGCTCAACCCATATTGCCACCCCTAACCCAAGCGGTGATAAGTCGGAAAAGAAGAATCGTATTTTCCTGTTCAAAATTTTTTGCTAAAATCCTCAGATAATTAAGGGGTAAATCCGTAAATCTATGAATAAAATGATAGCCATGTAAATTCAATAATTTGCGTGAGCCACCTACAACAAGCGTTTCGGTAATGATTTTAATTTGCGTGATATAAATTTGGGAAAACTGTACTTACATCCATTGTAGTTTGTGTGTGTATCATTTAGCACCCTGTGATTTAAAAATTATTATTTATACCCATTGTGATTTCACTATGTGTCATCTAACCCCCTAAATGATTAAAATATCCTGATAATATAAAATATCAAAAATACTCTTAATAAATAAAATATTAAATTGAAAATAAAATATCAAAATCATCCCTAATTGAAATTAAAAACCTAATACCCTTTCTCTTTTCTAATTCTGCAGAAGGATTTACGTCTCTATTCTTATTTGTCGCCAAATTCTTTGTTCCCTACAATGATAATTTTTGTTTTTAAAATTTCTCACTTGCCAAATGAAACTTTGTTGGAATTCTGAACTCTCACTTTCTAAAATGAAACTTTGGTGGGGACTGCTTGTGTTGTTCCTTATAATAACAAATACGGTTTTTGAACAGTTAATAAATTGTTATTTTATTATTTCAGAGTGAGGGAGAGATGAAATACTGAAATAAAAGCATGGATAGGACGTCTATACACAATTTAATTTAATTTAATTTACCACTATTCTTACGTGGAGTGATAATTTCTCAGGGAGAACTTTCTAATCTTCAATATTGGTACCACAAGGAGGGTATATAAAACCAAAACCTAATGAGGCCTGATTTTATTTCAGTATCAGAATTGTGACTCTATCAACACAAGGACCAAAATGGGGGATTGGCCTGATTTTTCTTCGGCATAGTGGAATTGTGACTCTATCAACACAAGGACTCTATCATCAGGTGTTTGGATTGACTAATCAATGCAATGGTAGCTTGTCCACATTTAGTGATGATATATCGTATTACACAGCCATTGTCACCAGCAACATAGTGAAAAATAGGCAAAACAATTCTCTCAGATCCGTCCCGTCATACTATAACATTCCTATGGAGTCTTGTAGTATGGCTAGTACAGCAAATAGCATGATTGATAATTTTCTCATTTGATTTAATATTGATGCTCCTTTTGGTGCAGATATTTGACTCCTCTACAAAATTAGAATAGAGAAAGGGTATTAGGGTTTTAATTTTAATGAGGGATAGTTTTTATTTTATTTTTAATTTAATATTTAGTTTATTAATGGTATTTTTGATATTTTATATTATGAGGGTATTTTAGTCATTCGAGGAATTAAATGACACATAGTGCAACCACAAGGGATATAAGTGATGATTTTTAAACCACATGGTGCTAAATGATACACACACAAACCAAAGTTTTTCCTATAAATTTAAAAGTGAGATATTAAATCTCGTTAGGTTTGAGTTTTTCACTACTAGAAATAAATATATTTTCGACCGCATTCTCGATGGCATTCACATAAATATACTTTCCTTAATTGAGTACTTTTCTTTTATTTGGAACTTATTTCAACAAAGATTACAGAAATTTCTTAACAACATATTCACTTGTCGTAATTTTTATTAGCATATGAGTGAATTTAAGCATAATTCCTGTATAATTACAAAAAGATACTCAGAACTCTACTTACTGCTTCAACACTTCCAATTGTTGATAGTCACTATTTGCATTCACATGTGAATATTCAAATATGTATTTACAATACCATAAGCAACTATAAACGACTGCATTCTTACAAAAAAGAAATTTAATTTTGTGGATTCTTGGAGATTCTTAGGAAACTGAATTTTTCTAAATTTTTAATTTTCAGATATTATCGTAAACTGGATGTAAAAATCATATTTCTGAAAATTGAGATTCCCGGATAAAAAAAAAAATTCTCTTCTACCAAACGCCCAATTTTTGACAAAAGTTTTTATGAAAAAAAAAATCCGTCCAAATTTTTTACGATAACTAAAATTCGTCGAAAGTTTCGAAGAAAAAAAGAATTTCGTTGAAAATTATTGACGGAAAAAAATCTTCATCAAAAAAAAATTCCGTCAAAAATTTTGACGCAAATTGTTTCAGTAGAAAATTTCGACTGAATTATTTTTCATTGAACTTTTAATGGAATTTTTTTTCATCAAAAATTTTCATCAGTAATTATAACCGAATCTTTTTCCATCTATATTTTCGACGAAATTCAATTTTCGTCAAAAACTCTATCATTATTTTCAACGAAATATTCTTCTTCAATAATGGAGCCTTTTCTAGTAGTGTTTAATTTTGATCCTATAGGTTACTATGGGTTGAATATATTTAAAAATAATTACCTTTATGATTCAGAAATTTTAGTTGCAAAATTATTTTAAAAATGTAACAATATAGAATTGAATAATAAAAGGTTTCATATATATATATATATATATATATATATATATATATATGACAAAATGATTTATTGTGAGTGCATATAAGAATTTGTGCAGTCACCTAAAAACTACGTCATTTTGGGAGGGATAAAAGAAGTTTGAGTTCAAAATTAATTATAGAAAAATGGAAATATTATATTTATTTTCACCTTTGTATGGTTATGATTCCTTATATTTAATACTTTATATTATTTTTACTTTTATATAGTTATGATTCCCTATATTTAATACTTTCACACTATAAAATGACATAATTTTATATGACTACATCAATCTTTAGGTGCAGTGACTTTACATCCGTTATATATATATATATATAGAAGAATGTTATACTTACAATCTATTTTCGTTTATAATCTCTTACAACCATATTTTAGTCGTTGATTTTTGCCAATGAACTGTTATCATTTATTGTGAATTAATAATTAATTAATGAATTTAATTTGCCAAAATAATAACTGTTGATTGACGAAAATCAACGATTAAGATATAATTGTAAAGAGGTTGCAAGCGAAAATAGGTTGTGAATATATATATATATATATATATATATATATATATATATATATATATATATATATATATATATATAGGCTTATCGTTTCTCAAGTTGCTTGAGATAATTTCATCTCCGGTCACTAAATCATAACTATACAAAGATGGATCAATGGTAATAAAGGAAGAAAAAGAAAAAGGGAATTATACCCATTCAAATGTAAATCAATAAACATAAAGAAATAAATAAACAAAACAACGTAGTTTTGAGCTGGATGAAGATAAATATTTCTCAAGCAACTTGAGAAATATTTTTCTCACACACACACACACACATATATAGAGAGAGAGAGAGAGAAAAATTGTTTGTAAAGTAAACGCACCTAAAGATTGGTGCGGTTCACTATATACTCCCTCAAGTACAAAGTTATAATAAATATTATAACTATGTATTTCTAAAAGTACAATGATGTACTTCCGAGAATACATAATTGGTTGCACCAATTCTTAGGTGCAATCGGCGTACATTCACTAAACCATATATATATATATATATATATATATATATATATATATAGGGGCATGTTATATTTACAAACTTTTTTGTCTTACAAACTACACTATGTAGGACCGGTCCTAAATTAATCACACAGTATACGACCGGTCCTACATTAGTGTAATTGCAAAAAAAGTTTGTAAACGGATCCTGTCCCATATATATATATATATATATATATATATATATATATATATATATATATATATATATATATATATACACACGGGTAATACTAATAGTACCACCTTCTTGAGAGACATTTCATAAATGGATCCCATAACAAATTTTCTCTTATATCATTTTTTTTTTGTTTCCTAAAAATTTCCTAATTACATAAATATTAAAGCCCAAAGAATTGGCATTGAACAAATATACATATGCAATGTGTTACATAAAAACCATACAATTACAAATAGCGAAATGTGTGGCTATAAAATTTTCAATATATTTTTTTATTTTTACAAAAAACTTCGTAAGAGGTGTAACTGTCTTAATTATTCAAGTTTTCTATCTGAAAATCTTAATATTATTTTAGCCACCCAAAATTACAATATATTTTATGCTCATTGACCTCACAATCAATGGAAGAATAAATACAATCATAATAATCAAATTTTGATATGCTTTTAGTCGGATTTGACTTTTTTATTGTTTTTCAAAAAAAATAAAAATAATTACCTATAATTAAAGGAATTATTTCCCAACCCATGGTATCATTGGGGTTAGTAGCAGCACCAGCGCGTTAGAATATTAACGTTCTTATAATTCCTTTACTCAATTTAATATTAATTAAAAGGAGTTTGCCTTTGTCATTTAACATGACACAACAAATTTTTCTACACACACAACATTTTGTGGAGCCCACACTTTTTGAAGAAAAAAGAAAATTATGGCACACAAAACGAATCTCTATAACATTACACAATCATTTTTCCTACAACATAACTTTTATAAAACTCTAATTAAAATCATCTATAACAATTAATATTTCATAATTAAGATAATAAGTAACGTTATTATTATTATTATTTCGTAAATTGATATTAAACTCAACGAGTTAAATAATAATTAATATTGTAAAAAATTTCAAGTTGTCAAATGTATTCTATTCCCATAAACACGAAAGCTTCAATTTTAATGGCAATTTTAAAATTGATTTTTTTCTTTCATTTTTCACAGGAAGAATTCAAATATTTCAAACACCTGATATCATATCATGATATTATATATGTTGGGTGTGTGATATCGTGCATAGTTCACAATGGCTTGAATGCGAGAAATTTTCATGAAACATTACGATTCTTATGTTATAATTCTAATTTTTTTGGAAGATTAATCATCATACCTTTCTATTTTTATTTTCAAAAGATTGGAAAAGTGGGAAATTTGAAGTTTATGATCCATGAAATGAAAATTTCGTCAATTAAAATTCTCAAACTTTATAAAATAGTTGATTTGTCAGGTGAATTGGAAAAAATAAATTAATAATTAAATTGCATTATAGATAATAAAATTAATATTTTATTCAATGAATTGAATATCAATTTTAACAATCTCAATTATCACATGCTAATTATTATTTGTTAAGTTAATTAATATTTGCATAGAGTCATGGAATATGAGCAAGCGAGGGATAAATCTTTGGTGCAACAGTTGTATCCAAGTGGGTACAATTTTTTTCCACTTTTGAAAAAAAGTGCAACATGGCGGGAAAAATAAATTTAAATTTTTTTAAAAAATGTTAAATTTTTTTCTAAAAGTAAAAAAAAGTTGTACCCACTTAAATACAATTGTTGTACTAAAGATTTATCGGCAAGCGAGGGGTGAAATTTAGAACATACCAGTTACATTTTGTCACGTGGCAACCTTAGTCCCTCTTTCATCCATCAAAATAGTTAAAATCAAGATTTTAACTAAAAATGAAAACGGATAAAATATCGTAGAATATAAAAGTGTTTGAAATATTTATAAAATTATTTTGATGAAAAAAATATCATAAAAATATAAAATTATGATAATAAATCAAAATTTTAACTATCATGCTGCCACCAACATCCACTACCATAGATCTGGAAAATAACTCCCACGTAATTATGCGAGTCCAAAGATTACGGTATTTATGTCTCTCCTCAGATGGTGTAGGTGGGATTCCAACCGAGATTCTCTCCCACCACTGAGTCCTTATACTACCAAATGAGCCACCTGACTTGAGTAGCTGGATCTATTTTAATTTAAACCTTTAGAGCAATTCATATATAAACAATCATTTTGACAATGACATTGTCGGTCACAGATCACTGATATCGTATTAATTTCGATATATGGGACATTTTTTTCTCTGAATAACATACCTTCAAAAAGTATATTGCGTCATTTATTGTTAAAAAATATTGAAAAAATATATTTAATTTTGATTATTATAAAAGTATTTTTATAAACAATATTATTATTATACATTTAAATTAGAATGGGAAATTACTTTAATATATTGAAAAATAGAATATTTTATATAAAAGTATGTTTTTAAAACATTTTTTTTATAATTTATCTTTTTTAATAAATGGATCCAAAATAATTTTGTTTTTAGAACAACTTATAATCAAAATGCTGAAAAAAAAATTATTTTTGTTTATTAAGAGTCTTGCAATCAAAGTGCTTAAAAATATTTTTATTTATATATCTTTTATCATTATTTCGAAATTTTTAATTGGAATTTTCTTAAAAAAAAAATTAGGGACATGATATTCTTACCCAAGTGTAAACATAAAAAATTATACATCAAATCTTAATTATTAATTTTCGTACATCAAACTAAGGGTGTTCATCAACCGATCCAAACCGCGGTGATCGAACTGAAAAATCGATAACCGAATAAACAGAAAACCAAAAAAAACCGCAAATTTTAATTGGATTGGATCAGTTTTTGAATTTATTGATGAAAACTGATCCAATTCAAACCGATCCAATATATTAATTCTCCTCTACCTACTTGAATTTTTCTCCAATCATAGTCCAAAAATTTCTAAACCCAAAATTCATTAACCCATCAACTAAACCCAAGAAAAAACCTAATCACATCTCATCAACAAAATTTCATCTTTGTAGAGTTTCATATCTCATTGCCAAAAAAAAAAACTATGTTATCGTTTACTGATCCTTTCGTATTTCAATATTTTTTTACAAAGCCAATATACACAAAAAATGTTATTTGCACAATAATCATGAAACAAATTTTAAAATTTTCAAAAAATCGAAAAAACTTGATTGTATCAAATCGGATTTGAAAAAAAATCCAAACCAAATAAATGATTACATGGCAAAACTGAAAGAATTGGATTAGATGATTTTTGTTTTCAAAATTGATCCAATCCAGACCGAACACCCCTACATCAAACTATTGTAATTTATTGGGACTAACTCTTAATCTCGTCCCTCTCAAAAATGTATTTGATGATAGAAATCAAATTCGGTTCTCTTTTTACTCCACTCAACATGTGTTGTCAAGTAAGCTATACCCATTAAGTATATCCGTATGTTTAAAATTAAAGTATTTTTCCACCCAACTCCATCTACAGAGCTAACTAAAACTAGCTTTTGTGTTATCAAAAAAAAAAAAAAAACTAGCTTTTGTAAGTTGAATGAGGTTTAAACTTTAAGGGATAAGATATTGTAACAACTAATTAAGATTATCAATCAATGATCTAACGGTTATATTTATTTACATTTTTGTATGGTTATTATTTTTCATATTTAATTTGAAAGTATTAAATATGAAAAATCATAATTAGGAATGTTCATCAACTGATTTAAATCGCGGTGACTGAACCGAAAAATCGAAAAATCGAAAACCGAAAAAAAGATTTACAAATTTTAATTGGATTGGATCAGTTTTCGGATTGGTTGATAAAAATTGATCTAATATATTAATTCTCCTCCACCTACTTAGGTCTTTCCTCCATTATAGCCCAAAAATTTCTAAACTCAGGACTTATTAACCCATCAACTAAACTCAAGAAGAAATCTAGTGGCATCTCATCAACAAAATTTCATATGTGTAGAGCTTCATATCTCATTGCCCAAAAATAAAAATTATATTATCGTTTACTAATGCTTTTGTATTTCAAAAAAAATAATTACAAAGCTAATATATACAAAAGATGTTATTTGCACAATAATCATGAAACAAATTTTAGGATTTTAAAAAAATCGATTCAATCCAAACCGAAATTTTTTTGGATTGGATCAGATTTGAAAAAAAAATTCAAACTGAATGGATGATTACATTTTCAAACCGAAGGAATTGAATCGGATGATTTTTGCTTCTAAAACCGATCTAATCGAGACCGAGAACATCCTTAATCATAATCATACAAATGTAAAAATAAATATAAAATATTAAATATGAAGAATCATAATCATATAAAAATAAAAATAAATATAATCATTCAATCAATATAATCAATCTACCAATAAAATTAATTAATAATAACTCTAATTACTTGTTACACTATCCTCCGCCAAACTTTAAACCTAACATTTGACCAAACCGAGTAAACATACATCACAATGGTCTCCTTGGTGTATTTTATCGTTTTCCTGACGCATTAATAGAAAAATCGCAACAAAATCCCGGATCCTACTGTATCTTCCGTTTTGGAAGGACTATTCTCTGTTACTTTTCATTCATTTATTATTGCTTACCCTCCTTTTGATTTCTCTTTTTCATACGTTATTTTTCATTTTTATTGGCTATTTTTTAGTAGGTTGATATTAAATGAGTGGTGCAAATAAGGACAGTGGGTAGCTGACTTGCGCAGGGTAATGGTGTACAGCTAGCTCTCAGCTGCAAAATAACACCCTCGTTTGGACACAACATCTTTTGTTGCCTGTAGTTTATGATAGCCTTTGTTTGGTAAAGAGACCAAGTTCTGGCCCCACTTTTCGCATTTATGCTACTCATTTCTGTAACTTTATTCGCCCATACTATTCTCAAAAATGAACTCTTACCACCATCTGTGAAAGGCAGAAAACAACCCTCACTCTTGAGCCAGCTTTGGACTGGGATTTTGAAGAAGTGAGAAACCTCTTTTTCTTCAAAAAAAAGCTAAAACATTCCATTGAACAGAAACCAAAAAAATGGCTTCTGCATATTATCCAACACATACAAAACAAAAACAAAAAAAATTCAAAATAGATAATATTCTACACTCTCCGTTGAACTTTGATTGATAATAAGAAATACAAACCCTTGGACTGCTCTAACAGCACAGAAAAACCAAAGGTATTATCTCTTTACATCTCATTGAACTTACATCTCAAGAAACAAATAAATTAAAACTCAACTCAAAACGTGTTTGCAGTTCCTAATATCACAGAAAAATACAAACTTTCATGCAATAGAACAAAACTTGCAATGTAGTAATAGTACTCTAGGATAACTCATTCCTGTATAGCTGCAAAATTTATACGCACGGTATATTGAGGGGTTCTTCAATCCAACCAGCATACTCATCAGCACCAAAGTCATCAAAATCATAATCGGGAAGTGCACTAGGCTCATTGTCATCAAAACCATAAAGTTGAATGTCCTCTAGGCCACCAAGATCATCATCATAGCTCTGCCCAAAATCATCAAACACCAAACAATCCAACTCAAGCCGAGATGGGGTACAAGCAGCGACAGCAGATGGGGATGGCACATTCAACAGACTAAAACCTGGCATTTCTGCAAATTCAGCCTCCAAACCATTGGTCTCAACAGCTTCGCTGCTTGAAACCTTACCACTCTCAATCAAATTGGAAGCTGAGATATCCAGTTCGAGCACAGAAGAAGGTGATGCATGGGACAAGACACACTCTGAGTCATCCAATGCAGCAGACTTGGAGTCTGTTGCAGAAACAGCAGCAGAAGAAGCACAGTAGTAGTTGCTCTTTTCTTGGGTAGCCATAGCTTCAGCAGAAACAACAACATTGTTGTTTTTGTTCTTCTCATTAGATAGAGCCTTAGCCATAGCTTCAATTTCAAGCCTTTTGGTCTCATAGGCATTGGAAGCCTCTTCTGCAGTGTTAAAAGTGCCCAACCAGACACGTTCACCCTTAAAAGGGTCACGAATCTCTGCAGCCCATTTGCCCCATTTCCTCATTCGAACGCCTTTGTATTTGCCAGAAGATTGTCTCTCCATTGAAGGATTTTTGGCTGAAACCCGATTCATTAAAGGGTTTTTGGCTGAAACACTCTTCCTGTTCAATCCGTGGTTGAACGAGTTCTCAGTGCTAGTCTCATCAGCATTGACAGTAACAGGGTTCACTGAAGGTAGGGGAAGAGTGAAAGTGAGCTCACGCACTGTTCTCTTCATCTTCCCAAGCTTGTCAAAGCTCTCGCCTTCATCTGATGAAGAGTCAGTAGCATCAGGATCGTCATAAATGATGCGCAATTTCCTCGTCCATTTGGATTCACGATTGTTCTTGTGTTTTAATCTTCTAGACTGATTCTGACTAGCCGGTTGTTTCTTAGGCTCCGACATGGTGAAAATTTGGTTTAAAAAAAAAAAAAAAAAAACTCACAACACCCCTCAAAATACCAAGAAACTAACTTTTCAAGGTATCAAAACAAAATTTTAAAAAATTAAAAATAAAAAGGAAACAAAATCTTCACAATTTCAAGAGTATCAAGTCAGATCCACTCTTAAAAAGAGAAAGAGATTAGAAAAGATTTTTATGTGAAAGCTTCCGTAACAAATTACAACGCCAGAAAAAGTCCTGCAAACAAAAAATCACACAAATATTTTAGATTCAGGTATCAAATTTGTCAAACAATTCCAAACATTAACAAAATAAGTACAAAATTTCAAAATTCACGAACCGTTTTGGCCTCAAACGCATCGAAACAGTTGTGTTCAACAGTGAGCAAAGTACCATACAGAGAGCAGAAGCATAAACAAAGAGCTGCAACTGAGCTCCAATCAGTTCCAAATCAAACCCAGACATCAAACTCCCAGGGAATTCCTGATAATAAACCCCAATCTTACTCTCTTCAATTGCCAAACAGGAGAGAAAAGTAAGAGATGGTATGAGACACAACATATATAGAGATACTAATGAAACAAAGCAATAGTTTTGAGATAAAAAAAATTATAAATATATGGCTACAATTTTTTCTGTCCCAAATACTTATTAAATTATTATTTCACAACGATTAAGGAAAAGAAAAAAAAAAAGCAACAACCTTGGGACACGATTGAACAGACACAAATCTCTATATAAACATTAAACAAAAGCACATCCTCCTGTGTGTCTCCAGAATCTATAGAGTAAAGACTGAAGGCTCATAGTAAAATTTACCTCTTTATGCTTGTTTGTTTTCACTGTTAGTGGTGGCTGGCTGTCTCTTTCTCTGTTTTATCAATTTTTTTCACACTGAACACACTCTAATTCTCTCTCTTCTATTTTGTCTACTCTCTGTTACCCCTTTCCCATTCTTATGTTACTTTATGGGAATATGTCATACCATTTCTGCTCTATCTACACCTACCCATTCTTTTAAGAATAAATATCCATTTTCGTCTCTAACAAAAAATATTGTTCCATTTTAGTCTCTTATAAAAATAAATTAGTCAATTAGTCTCTAACAAATTCAAAATGAACCCATTTAGTTGAAATAATAGTCCCTCACAAATTCAAAAAAACTCATATTAGTCCCTCAAAAGGACTAAAATGAGTCCACTTTAAATTTGTTAAAGACTAACTGACTAATTTATTTTTGTAAATAACTAAAATGTTTTTTTGTTAGGGATCAAAAAGGTTATTTACTCTTCTTTTAAATAAAATCAATAAATATCTTTTATTATTTATTTTAAATACACTTTTAAATAATATTAAAATCTTCTGAACAATATGTTACACAATTGAATTTGGACGTTATTATCTTTACAAATTAACTTTGATTACATATATATCCTAATAAAAACTTTTGATTAGTTGACAATTTGAGATTTTTTAGAAATAACTGTCAATTAAGAGCAATCACATTTATTACTTATTTAAGTTATTTACTTACAAGTCCCAATAAATTTTTTGATTAATTCTAATTCTACACACGTATATACCGAGTAGTGAGTTCCTCTTGAATGAGTATTTAAAAATATATATCAAATTTATACATTATTTTTTATGCATATATTATAAATGTATAGATATTTAATAAATTTAATTTTATCCTTTTGTTTTTTAAATATACATTCATCTTTTTTACTAAATTTAATTTTTTTTATTATGATAAGACTTTTTATAAAAACAAATAAGGTTATTGAATGGGAGTACGTACCATGTATCCAAAATAAACCATCTCACGTGGAAAGAAAATATGACATGGTAACGTGGAAAGTCACCACCATCAAAAGGTGAATCAATTATGATTTTGTAACTATTTATATTAATATTTTCTCTTTTTTCTTTTATTATCATTGATCTACTTTTATATAATTATGATTCTCCACTTGCATGTCGTTCCATCGTGTATCATATACCGTTTGACTTCTTTTTATTTCATGCATCATAAATGGTATTTACTAGTATGATTCAGAATCATAATAAAAAATAATTTAAAAAATATAAACTACCATATAAATCGTATTCTAATCTTTCAGTTTCTCTCTTTGTTTTTAGATCTGTATGTATATGTTATTATTATTATTTTTTTTTTGATAACATATGTTATTTTTTAAGACAGAAGAGATTTGTATTAATTTGAATATTTATTTAATTATTTTCCTAACTAACAGTTATTTCCATTTGTATTTTAAATTTAAATCACAAATAATATTTCTATTTCCTTTCCTTAATTAATAATGACTTGTCAATTTTTTTGAATTGAAAATTATACATATCTTGAATTAATTTTTGAATCGTAAATTATGATACGATATATAGTAAGGGTTTTCGTTTTATCCTTTAACATAACACAACAAACTTTCCTACTCTCACAACATTTTTTGGGCCCATACTTTTTAAAACAAAAAAATAAATAAAAAATTATAGCACGCAAAACGAATCTCTATAACATTACACAATCACTTTTCCTATAACATAACTCTTATAAAACCCATATAGTAAATACAGAATCGTCAATTTCGATACAGGCAACTGATTTGTATCGCATAGCTTTTGTGTTATATTGTATCGCACAACCACCGATTTGTACAGCAAAACATTTGTATTATATCGTATTGCACAACTTCTGTATTACACTGTATCGTGCAATACAAACAATTATATAAAAAACTATAAATTAAACTAAATAAACTAAAAAAAAAAAAAGATATAGGTGACACTATAATAAAAAGAGTGCCATAGGTCAGGTGTTGGGGTCATAGCCAACCCAATTCTGCAGGACTCACCTCATTTAAATAAACAATTGCTTAGTGGCGGTATAATCCACCTCCTATCGCTGTATTAATAAATGTAGAATTCTTGCCTTTTAATTGCATAATACATTCTAGTCATATACCACACCCTTACTGATTGAGCGATCAAACCAGAATCCTTATTGATCTCTCTACATCAAGTCATAGAAAAAATCATCCATCACTCTTGTAGTAAACAAGGAGTAACATAATAAATTATTTTATTTAAAGTAAGAAAATATAATATACCCTTTTTTGTTAACGTAAAATTCAAGATTTTATTTTCATATTGTGATAATGAGTTTTCATTTGTATATTAAATCTCTTCATTATAAGAATGAGTTGTCTTATTTAGCATGCAATTAAATTGTACCTAACCAGTTTACCAAAAAAAATAAAAAAATTGTACCTAACCAGTAACCATTAATGTTTTTATTGATATTTTTAAGATTGTATATTTGTATATAAGTTTAACTGTCCAAATAATTTACTCAGCTAAAAACTAATAGCATTATTTTGGTTATATAAATTGACTTACTTAATTTATTTTTAAGTTAGATTCAAATCATATTTTATGGTGAGTTAATTTGATCTCATGTTAGGTGATGTTTTTTTTTTTTTTTTTTGGAAATACCATGTTAGGTGATGTTTTAAGCCTTGTCATAATAATAATAATAATAATAATAATAATAATAAGAAGGAGGTTAAAAATTAAATTTAAAATTAATTGATATTGAGGATGAATGGCCGGGGGCTGGGTCACATGCACATACATAAACATAATTATCGTACATGCATATCAGGCCTGAACACAACTGCGTCAGCGTCGACGTTGAAAACCTCACTTGCTCGTGCGTGGTCACAATATGCTGTTCTAACTGAGCTGTTGTCGTATCCTACAGTGCAAAGTGAAACGTGTTTTACACGCGCAAGAATAAAACGTGAGTTTATAATATCTTACTTTGTAGCTTTATTTGGAGAATAGCGTGGTTAACGGCGACTATTCGCCGAAGTTTTTGACTTTGACATGATTGTACAGTTATGCCAACGATGATAACGGAAGCCGTTATTGTGTCTTGTAAAGTGCTGTTCAGCAATAGCCGGTCATCCTTTTCACGAGAAAAACTTGAATGCACGTATGGGTGAAATTGGCCAGCTCGACCTACTTAGCATATTTTATAAAATAGGTTAGATTTGAATCTTGAAAAAGTTTGTTTAAAAAAAGGTCGTAGGTTTACTTTAACAAAGTCTGGTCTATAAGTCGGCTTATATTATATTACGTATTTTAAATAAAATAAAATATAATAAGTATGTCTTCAAAAAAAACAAAAGATATAAATTTAATCAATTCTGATTATTTATAACTTAATTATATTTTAATAGAAATCTGAATTTATTTTTTATGTAGGAGGAACCAACATCTCAGCATGTTAAATTGTGTATATGAATATATTAAAAGGTTTTTGGGAGAAGTTATATTTACTGCAAGCATCATGAAGTGTTTGTTGGATTCATGAAGTTATTTTAATTTACATAGTATGAATTTGTTTGTTGGATATGATGAAATATATATTATTTAGTTTGAGCATTTTGTTTTTGAAAATGACTTAAATGCAGATTGTATGAGTTTTGTTGTGATTCATGATTCTGTTTGGACATTGAAATTATGATTTTTGTTTTAGCAACAGAATTTGAGTATTTTGTAATGTTGATTCATAGTTATGCTTGGAAGTTAAAAATTAACAGGCTAACAGGCTAGGACAGACCATTTGTTTTTTTTTATAAACGGGTCAAGTCAGGCTAACAATTAGATTCGTATTAGGCTTGAGTCAGACCAAATTAAAAAAATTTTGCGTAGACTTCGGCTTTTCGGGACAAAGCTTGGCCCAGCCCAGCCCACTTTCACCTCTAAATGTAGAGCACCGAATTCGATATTCTTTTTTATTAAATAAGAAATTTTTAGGGTTTAAAAAGAAATTTAATAAATAGCAGTAAAAAATATTTTTTTATTTAGTAAAAAAAGCATCAAATTAAGAGTCCTTCGATTGCCTTCTCAAAAAAGTTCTGTTTATATCTTACTTATTTTAAAAGTATTTTTTAATAAAAGTTTAAATAGTTTAAATTTTTTAAGAAATATTTGATTTTTGACTTCTACTTTTTGTAAACTATAATTTTTAGCTTTCAAAAAAATTAATTTTTTGGATTTCTTATGACTTTTACTTTTTTTAAAAGCATACATCGAAACGAACTCAGGGTGTTTGGTAAAAGTGAAAAATTTAAAATTTTGGGAAATTGATATTGGGAATTCGATTTACCCACGTTTGGTACAAAAATTGTAAAAAAAAAATTCGGAAAAGTCGGATTCCCATTATTCATATTAATGAAGAAAAATTCTATCTTAAAATAACACAAAATGGATGGTATTTTGCGAATCCCATATAATAGGAATATTTGATAAATTTTTTGGACATAATTAACCTTAATCCATTTTCCCAACAATATTTTACAATCAACCAAATATAGCATCAAGAAAATTAATCTAACATTTATGTGAATATTTTGACTTATCAAATAACATTTTAGTAACATTTTCAGAAAATTCACTTTTTAACCATATTTCTCGGGAATCGTGATTTTCAGATAAAAAAAATTATTCTCTACCAAACATCTCACTAATATTTTTGGTACATTGAAGATTTTCTTCTTTTTGAATGTGATTTCGATGAATGAAAGAGAAAACAATTTGTTAAAAAAGAAAAGAAAGACAAAGTAAAATAAGTACATTTTGATTGTAATCGAATTTCTTTTTCACGTTTTCCTTAAATATAAAAATAATATCTCCTTACAATGAGTACTTTGGATGATCATCGTTAAATCAATAAAATAAAAAAATTAGGGTTTCGTGTTTGTCATTTTTTTTTTTTTATAAATAGTATTTTTCATTTTAAATGAGATAAGTTATGTCATTTTAAGATAGAGATAGACAAAAAAAAAAAAAGAAATCATGGAAGAGAGAAAATAGATGATTTTTTTAATTTAAAATTTAATTAAATTTTTTTTCCTATGTTTATCTCTCTCTTAAGAGAACAGAGTGTTATGTCATTTAAAATGACAAACACTTTTTCTAAAAAAGTATCATAATAAAATTTCAATCCCCACCTAACCCGAATACTTACACAAACAAATAATACTTTAAGATAATATATAGTGCACGCACACAATGGAATTAGAGGAATGGGATAGAATTTAACATTAATATCTTGTGTAATGTGTTTGATAACTATAGAACCAAACAGGATCTATATGTCATGTTTTGCGTTTGGCACTTTCAAACGAGGGAAACTGTGTTTCATTTTAAAAAATACATTTTATATTCTTTTATTCTCACAAAAAGGTGGGATTCATATCTTTAAAAAAAAAATTCCACTCTCTACTTCATAATTTATCTCTTTTCTAACTTAAAATGATACAATTTTATATTCTTTAAAATGATATATATTTTTTCCTTTAAACAAAACCGACTTTTATAGTTTCCAAACGTCAAACTCTTATGTGAATTCACTAACTCGAATATCCTTCTATATATGGCACATACACACTATTAGGTAGCGTCTTTAAGTGGCCTTCAAATGTTAGATGCATGAGGTTTTTCTTGAAACTGCATCACAGCAATGGGAAGAGTGACCATTTTGTCACACCTGGTAAAAAAAATTACCACACTGCCACGCCAACAGTAAATTTTGTCAAAATACCACGTGGCATATTTCGCTACACTGTGTAGCGAAATATGTTTGCAAGTAATTCGCAACACAGTGTAGCGAAATATGCCATGTCAGGATGCACAATCAACAAAAAAATGACACGTGTCAAGCAGGCAGAATTCAAGCATAATTCGCTACACAGTGTAGCGAATTTCTGCCTTCTTGACACGTGTCATTTTTGCTGACTGTGCAGCCCGACATGGCATATTTCGCTACATTGTGTAGCGAATTACTTGCAAACATATTTCGCTACACAGTGTAGCGAAATATGTCGCGTGGCATTTTGGCAAAATTTATTGTTAGCATGGCAGTTTGATAAAAAAATTTGCCAAGCCTGACAAAATGGTCACTGTTCCACATCAATGCTATAATACTCATTCAATATAGATAACATAGGTTATCCATGGTAAATGTCATGTCTAGCCTCTATAGCCTAAAATACTACTAATTAGAATGCTAACCTAAGAAACAAGCATCACATATATCATAAATACATAATATTTTTAGTAAGCATCGGATTGATAATTTACTTTCTTCAACCCAAATAGAAACTATATTGATTAGGAGAAATTAATCTGGCAGAGGTTTATTTTTTCACAATGTTGTTAAAATCGAAACGAACAATGGGATTGACCGGTTAAAGCATATATACGAGCGACTTCATACGAATAATTTAGATACAGTTACTAATATGAAATATAAGTATTATTAATTTCTTACAAATATATCAATAGTTGATGGGTTCAACGGAATAAACCTGTTGGTTCAACCAGATTTTGATTGGTCTAAACCAACCAAACAATATGTAATATGTGGATCTGGATCCTCTCATGTCAAAATTCACATGACCATGTCATGTGGAGAATCATAACCATACAAAGGTAGATCAATGGTAATAAAGGAGGAGAGAGAAAAAAATGTTAAAATAGGTAATTATAAAATCATAACCGTTGATTTACTTTTGTATGATTGTGATCTTCCCACGTGACCATATCATATTTTTTTTCCACATGAGATGATCCATTTCCGTAATATGTTAAGTGCCTGTTTGGATCCTCTCTCTCTTTTTTAAGCTAGAAGCTACTTATAAGCATAAGCTATGCCAAACAGGTTTTGAAAAAAGCTCTTATAATGAAAAGCTTTTTTTTTATAATGAAGAAAAAAGTTGAATCTAAAAGCTCCTAGGAGGAGCTTTTTTTTAAACTCTTATCTATTTTTCTTGAATTGTGTGTTTTTTTTTTAATGAAGAGTTATAAAGATATAGAGAGAAATAATTTTTTTGAAATATGTGTTTTTAAGTAATTTTTAAACTAAACTTTTTATGCAATTACCAAACAGCTTTTAACTTCTTTTATTAAGCTCTTTTTTTTAACTTGATCTTATAAGTAATTTCTAACTTAAAAATAAGAGGATCTAAACAGACTCTAAGTGTATACTTAGTTCACAATTAGATCAGTCGGATCATTTAGTAGTATGGTCCGATTCTAACAACATTTTTTTTAATACGAGTACATATACTCAATGTACACTTAAATTCCAATAACATATATGTACTAAAAAAAAATTGCAATAACATATAACTCCCTGCGCTTATCCAAAAACTAATACATAGGCTTATTCACCACTTTGTCCTGTTTCTATTTTTTTTTTGTCATCTTTCCCTCTTTCACTAGCTATATATCAAATTTGCTCCATCTCACCAAACATAATTATACAATAAGACAAATAACTTTTCTAAAAGTTGTATTATTGTTCACACTTTAATCATTCAACTTTTCTAAAAATTGAATTATAGCACACACTGTAAATTACAATCACACAAGTGTCCTTGTACTTCTAGATATCATCATTGCTGTCGGTACTAATGGACAAATTGAGAGCTTTCCTTTCTTTTCTGTGGACCTCACCATACATCTTTTCCCACCAAGGTTTGTCTGTTTTGGCCTTTTCTTCAATTATCTTTTCCATGACATCAGCATTTGCATCATCATCTATTGGATCAAAGATCAAATCAATTTGCATTGGATATTGGCCTTGTGAGGAACTTGGGACTGGGCCATGTGAAGAACCGGGCTGGTCTTCTGGTTCTACATACCCGTTGAGTTCTTGGATATGTTTTAGTGTTGTCTTGGAACAGGGATATAATGGATAATCATTGAAATATCCCCAGAGATAAGCAATATTTTGAGACCAAAGGATTCCATTGGGCCTTTGCCAATAAGGTCGGTGAATGATGAAAATGGCAGTGATCTTTGAAATTTCTTCTTCAGTTTTTTCTTCTTGTTCCTTGGATAGGATGATCTTGTACAGTTCTTTTCTCCACCATGGTATAGGAGAATACCATTCCAACAAGGTCCATAAGAAGGCATATGCTACATCAGGAGTCATAAGAATTTCATAAGTTCTTTGAATCTTGAGAGCAAGAGGAACTGAATGACTGACTGTGAGACACCATATGCTCCAAAGTGTGTTTTCCGTAATGTCATAACCTATATCACAAAAAACTTGTAAAATGTGTAAGAAAGGAATTTCTGGGTTAAACACTGAAGGGATGACTTCTTTGGTTCTCATGGTTTCATGGGTGTAATAAAAATAAAAGTCTTTAGCAAATTTTTGGATCTGGTAAACTGAGGTAGGTTGGCCTAATTCTGGAGGATAGACTCTTTTTTGTTTTGCTGCTATGGGTAATGGTTCATTCATGAATATCAGAGGAAACGGAACACTGGCTATGCTGGAAATGACTTGAATAGGGGCTTTAGGTTTGGTAAGTTTGGAAGGTCTGGATAAGAGGTAAGGGATGACATTGTGGCTTCCTTTGATATGTTTGACAGTGAAATTATATCTGGAAAACCAATCTTTTAATCTGAGGATCTAAGGGTCTGGTGACATTTTGTTTTTGAATTCCAGGATTTTTGGAAAGGATGAATTATCCATCTGGACTTCAAAATTATGACCACGAAAATGGAAATCAAATTTCTTGATTCCATTTTTGATTGCTAGGGCTTCTTTGTAAGTGGTATGATAATGTAGCTCTGCATCTGTGAATTGACCACTTGCATGTCCACAATAGTATTTCTTGTTGTCAACTTCTTCAATGAGAACAGCTCCCCAGAAATGATCACTGGCATCTGTCTGAAGAATTCTTGTAGCAAATTGAAGATAGTTCTGAAAAAAAAGATAAAATAATTATTAATTAATTAATGAGAAAAAAAAAATTAAAAAGCTAATATATGATTATAATATGTGGCAACATTCCGACAGTCTCACTTGCGGAAACTTTTTGTATACATCAGTTCCGTATTTCTTTTTACCTAATTTTTTTTTTCACTTTAACACATAATTTTTTTTTATAATTCCTCCCATATTTCAAAACTTTCCCATATGATAAAGATGAGCGAGAGTACTGTAGATTTTCTCCTCACTTCCGTGCTACCCCAATCTCGTTGGTCCTGTATAGATGAGCTGAACTATGATTTAAGTAGGTCAAATTTATATAAAATACTTTAAGTTTAACTTGATCTATTAACTTTGTGTATTCTCAAATGATAAATTTGACCTGACCTATATTTAAAAAATAAATTTTTTGACTTAAGTCTATTAACATGTTTAAGTTTATTAGGCATTCAAAAATTTAAAAAATAATATTATTTTATTATACAAAATTATCAAAATAATAATTTTATTTATTTTATTAAAATAAATGATATATATAGACTGACCTATAAATTTATAAGCTTGATATATAAAAAAAGTCTATGGCTTACTTTTTAAATAATTTTTTTAAAAAACTTAATTTATTCTATTTAATTATATATAATAATAAATCGAATCTAATTTAATATAAGATAAGCTGAATTGTATCGCGAGTCATTTACATCACTACTCTTGAACAAACTCACATCAGTAATTACGATATTACGGCCAAAAAGCCTAGTTTTCCTGTCCATCCCTGTCCCGTTAGGATGTCAGCTTACTCATGGTCAGTGGTCACAAAACTCTTTCAACACTTTACTGATAATTCAATTGAATCACATCTGGTGATTTTTTTTAAAATTCGCATGAAGGTGTAAAAAAATGATCATGTCTCTCTCGTACACAGTCTTTTGGCCAGGCAATTTATATTAATAATAATAATTATTATTATTATTTTGTACATAATAATAATTATTATTGATCGGTACAAACAGATTACTAACAATAATTGAAATGTTGCGGGCGAAAAACGGTAATGGCATCAAGGGTCAAAATTTATCGTCTCATATTTTAATTAATATGATTGTATTATATGGGGGAATTCTAATTATATAAAGGAGAATTAAATTAACAATAATAATTTTGTAATTATTTATCTCCATATTTTTTCTCTTTTTTATCATTATTTATTTATCTTTATATAATTAAAATTCTCCAACATGACCATATTAATATATTAATTAACACATAAAAAAATATATTCCCTCGCGTGTCTTTTTGTTTTTTCATTTGTCTTTAATTAAAAAAACAGCCATTGTCTCTTGCACACATTCCTCGCGTGTCCCAAGATCGCTTAGGAAAAGTTAGGTATTGGTAGTGAGATAAATAATCTCTGCCCATAATAAATTTTTGGTGTTACTGTTGCACTAAAAATTTAATGCATTTCACCAATGAAAATATTACATAGCAATCAAAATTTATTTTTCTATGCCAAATTTTTTTTTCTCTCCTCTAATGTGTAATGCTCTTATTGATAGAATGTACTAAATCTAGATGTAATAGATGCACCTAAGATTTATTCTTAGGTGGCATATGAATATCTAAACCCACCTAAATTTGGAACAATGACCAAAATACCACTGTTCATCAAGTTTTTTACCTAAATGCCATGCGAACAGTGTTATTTCCCAATATGCCACATGGGCAAGTTCGCTGGGCACTGTAGCAAACTTGGTTGAAATACATATACCAACCAAGTTCGCTACCCAATGTACCGAACTTCGTATTTTTTTTATTTAGTACTTGTTATCCACTAGAAACGTGACACGTCAGCAAACAGAGTTCGCTACAGTATCCAGCAAACTTGCCCACGTGGCATATTAAAAAATAACACTGTTCGTGTGGCATTTAGGTAAAAAATTTGGTGAAAAGTGTCGCTTTAGTGGGTGTTCCCCTAAATTTTTCCAAACCTAAATACTAGTCGATCAGGTAGCCAAGGGTATTTACTTAAAAGTTTATGATAAAAAAATTCAATACTATCTAGAGAAATATTCTTTTTTCAATTTTCTCCGTAAGTCCTTGTACTGTTTGTGGTACATAGATGTCTTCTGTGAGGGTGAAGTATATTGGTATAGGGGTGTCCATAGTAACCATGGTAGAGACCAAGGCACTAGTGGAGCTTCACATGTATGTGCTCAAGGGGGAGTGTGTGTGTATGACATCATATGAGGAGAGTAGGGAAGAAGAAGATGATCTCCCTCCATGTGTGAGAGGAGTATTTAGAGAGGAGAGTCCTCTTTTAGGGAAGACCGTTGGTTCTCCCTCTGATGTCTTTAGACAATACATGCTACTCATGTCAGTGTACAGGAGAAGTTGTGCAGGAAGGAGAATGTCCCAGTAGTGAGCCTCTATGGCTTGCCATGGGTGCCCTCTAGAAGATTCTAGATATAAGTTTTAAGCGATTAGATTCATCTGGTGGGCCTAAATAAATAGTATCCCGAACAGTCCCTTGATGAAATTTTTTAGATATCAATATTATCTTGTTCAATATCTTATTCAGATTTTTCTTATAATAAGAATCATTATAATAAATTGAGAATAATGTGATCATATGTGCATAGGAGACAGGGATACTTAATGAATAGCCATCACAAGACAACCAAACCGTACACAACTTGGTAGTGTTTTTAAAAAACATTTTAATTTCGTGTTTGTTTTGTTATTAAATATGTGTGACCTTTGGAAAGTGATGCTCGTTCCACAGTCCTGATTCAGTGTGTCGTGTCGTGCCCATAACCAGTTTTATAAAAGAAAACGCACCACAGGTCCACTCCACTTATCTACTGCAATTAATAATAACACAACACTCACCACTCTCCCAGTGATAAGGTAAGAGTTTGTGTGTGTTCGTGTCAGTGTGCCATCGTGTTGTGTCTGATTCGTTGCTACATGGGGCCACGACTTTTTCTAATCGCATAATCGTTAGTCACGTGACCCTTTGCCATCACCCATCCATCCATGTGATGCACCACGTCCAAATGCACTTGATGAATAAGGTCCGCGTATAACTCAGATTTTTCAAATCAGACAAAATTAATGCGAAATGTACGTAAACAAAAACCCAACCATCTAACTCCAAAAAAAAAACAAAAAACCAACTATCTATGTTTATTTTTTGAGTAAAGGTTTTTTTTTTAAGTCCTAAAAAAAATATAATTTTCACTTTCGTTCCTTATAAAAAATATTTTTTTTTTAAGGATTAAAATAGATCTAAAATTTTAATTCTTTGAAAATATGATCTCACTAAAATTTAATGAAAAATCAATTTAGTCCCTTAAAAATGACTAATATAATTTTTTTTTATAAGAGACAAAAGTGATAATCGTATTTTTTATTAGGGACCCAAAAAAAACTTGACTCTTATTTCTTCGATAGAAATATCATAGTTTAAAATAATAATTATTTAAATGATCATAGGGTTCAATTTATATAAGATAAGAATAAAAAGTCCTACATATATAATCGCTATTGATTTTGTTTATATTAATGATTCACGTGAATTCATATAAATATTTATAAATTTCATTTTAAATAATTTTAATTATAAATTTATTTCGAAAGAAAAGTTTTTATATTTAAACCTTTTTTATTTAAATTTTTTATAATCAAGTTTAATGTAAAATTCTCGATTCAACATAAAATTCTATTTTACTTCTAATTTAATGTGTCTTCAAAATTAAAATCATATTTGATTAGAAAGATAAAATTCAAAAATAACTACGTTTTAAATTTTCAAAAAGAACAAATAATTTAAAAAATAATAAATTCTTTACTATTATTATAGAAAGAAGTGTATATACTTGTTAACGCCGCAAGTTACGCTGAGGGATGTATTGGATTGTTAAATACTTGTTTTTTTTTTTTTTTTTTGATAACAGAATACTTGTTTTGGTTAGGGAAAAATAGTATAAGCCGAAACTAATCATCAACCAGATCGAATTGTATGATAAATAATTACATTTTTTTAAAAATTAATATAAGAATCAAACTATTTGCTTAAACAGTTTGAGAATAAAACTATTTCTTCGATTCGGTTTGGCATGAAAAACCTAACTGTTAGGTCCTGGATAGACCGTATTGCTATAATGGTATGCGCTCAGAGATAATGTATATCAACTGTATAATAGGCTTGTAGCCGAGGTCCCAATCACTGCGCACAAGCAATAGGCTTATAGCCAAATGGTGGGTGTGTGCACAGTGTGGGCAATATTAGTAAATAGGTTGAATGAATTTACCTGGGTCTTTAAGCTCTTATTTATAGGATTACCTTCCTAGGCTTGGGCCTTTTGAGCTCCCCCAATTGCGATAAGATTCAACTCCCTTTCTGTTGGGATGTGATCCTCGTCTTGTGCCCCCTTTGGCTGTTCAGAGTTGTTGAGATGTTGGTGACTCTATATCTGGTTAGATATTCTAGTAGGTAGTTGGATATGATATTCATATCCATAACAGTTGCCCCCAGCTTGGTGTTCCGAATCTCGGAATGCCGAGGTGATTCTGTGTTACCTCGGACTCGGGCTTTCGAGGCTTTGGAGTCTGCGTTTTAGCTCGGAATTACCTTTGCCGAGACCATTCGCGTAACGCTTCTTGATCTTCCTTGGTTTCTGCATGTGAAATCGAGCTTTAACGTATCTGATTTTTCCTGAGCTCGTTTCCTACCTTCAAGCATTATTTGATCCGATCTTCGACTTCATCATGTCTGCGATCGAGCTGAAGGTCTTGGCCGGGTTACCGTTTTCATTTACGACCTTATGATCAAGCTCATGCCTGACTTGCCATATTTGAGATGACGTTTGGGCTCGAAGGTCGGGGTTTTGGTCTTATCGTATTCCCCTGACCTTTCGTTTCACGCCTACTGTTAGGTCCTGGATAGACCGTATTGCTATACCGGATGGTATGCGCTCAGAGATAATGTATATCAACTGTATACTAGGCTTATAGCCGAGGTCCCAATCACTGCGCACAAGCAATAGGCTTATAGCCAAAAGATGGGTGTGTGCACAGTGTGGGCAGTATTAGTAAATAGGTTGAATGAATTTACCGGGTGTGTGCACAGTGTGGGCAGTATTAGTAAATAGATTGAATGAATTTACCTGGGGTCTTTAAGCTCTTATTTATAGGATTACCTTCCTAGGCTTGGGCCTTTTGAGCTCCCCCAATTGCGACAGGATTCAACTCTCTTTCTGTTGGGATGTGATCCTCATCTTGTGTCTTTTGGCTGTTCAGAGTTGTTGAGATGTTGGTGACTCTATATCTGGTTAGATATTCTAGTTGGTAGTTGGAATATGATATTCATATCCATAACACTAACCTCACTGCGTGCATCCCTTGAGATGTAAGAAAATCTAAACCCCAAAAGAAAACACACAAATAAGAGTTGAAGTATCAAAATTTAAAACTGTAAAATCTAAACCCAAACCAAATATAGACTAAAAAACCAAAAGGATTATAGACAAAGAGAAAATATAAGTTCCAAAAAAAAAAAAAAAAAAAAAAAAACCCAAGAGTTATACACACAGCACAGTTGGCTGCAGGCAGACTCCTCGTGATAATTAAAATCTTGATTTATTATTATATTTTTATGATTTTTTTAATCAAAATATTTTATCAATATTTCAAACATTTTTATATTTTTACTATTTTTTTATGTTATGATTATGATTTTACGTTTGACGATTTTTTATCTCCTTTCTATTTTCACATAGTAAGGTGTGGATTAAAATCTCATTTGGGAAGGGTAAAAATATAATCTCAAACCACGGTCCCGAACTCTGAATTAGTCTGATAGAGCTCAAAAAGTCAAAATCATGAAAATACCATGAAAATGATTTGCCTCAAAGAAATAATTAAGATGAGTTATAAAAAAAAAAAAAAAAAAAACCAAGAGTTACAAGAATCAAAGCATCCAAATCCAAAATTGTAAAATATAAATCAAAAGCAAATATAGACTTGAAAATCCAAAAGCATAGGCATTGACCCTACAGGGCTGCCAACAAAAGTTCTAATCCAAACGCAACAATTTAAACCCAAATTTAAAAACTTTAAAGTATATATACCCACAATGAAAAATAAACCCAAGTTAAAATTCTAAAGTCCCAACCTAAATGAATTATGAACATAACAAAATAAAAAATCGATACAAATACAATAATAATTAAAAAAAAAAAAAAAACCTAAAAAAAAAATCATAGAAGGAAACTCATGAAAGCAAACTTAAGAAGAAACCTTGCTACAAGAGAAAATATTGGTGGCTGATGGGAGCGTCAATGGATTCAGGATGTGGCTAGGGTTTTTGTTGTCTTTCATGAGGGGGCTGCCTTGCTCTCTTTAAACATCTATATACCCTTGTTAATTGGGCACAAATCCAACTTAATTTTGAGTTATGGAGCCCAAGTTATGGCTCAAACTACCTAACTCGCCAAGATTTGTTCCTCAACTTTCGACAACAATAAACCTCCAAAACAACACAGTTTGACTTAGTGGTCTTGCATAAGAATTGTGGATCTGAATATTAGCTTTCCAATATCACTGCTCTCATTTCAAAACGATTCCTTCAACTCCAGGTGTAAATCAATTATTGGTACTAGGTTGATCTTGTTAAAGATTTTCAAAGACAACGATTTTCCGAGGATGAAGGTATATATGTATGTGTCACAAAAAAATGAAAGTTGAAAACGTTTTCTCAAACCAAACCGAACCTCACCATATCCTTTTCAAATTCCAGTAAACAAGAAACAAATTGAAAATAATGTAACATTTTCATAAATCTTAATAAAAATACATCACAATAATACCATAAATCATTCGTTTCTGCCTATTTATATTAGTTGTGACGGTTACATTTCAATAAGTTACTTGAGATATAACTATTTACCTATGCACAATAAGGACCCATTTGGATAGGTTTTTTTTTTTAATATTTATTATTTTTTAGAAGGACTTTTAAAAGTCAGAAGAACTAGTCTAAAAACATTTTTTTTAATTAAAAAGCAATATTTTGCTCTCTCTCTTTTTCATAAGCCAAAAATCTTTCTCAAAAAAGCAACATTTTTGCATTTTTTGGCCAATTTTTTTATATTTTTTCAAAAATTATATTCAATCATATACATGAAATGAAAAACACTTTTATTTAAAAAAATTACTTAAAAAAAAAAAACAATCCAAACATTCCCAAAGAGCCCATGTTCATTGTTGGGCTTAGATATAGAATTGGCCCACATGTGTACTATGAACACTCGATCGAAAATAAATCATATGAAATGACGGACCAAAAATTGAAAACACAAAAAATAATAAAGATAATCAGATAGATATATCGTATAATAAGCATGGTAGTTAAAAACTTCTTTTAAAACTGTTCTTTTTATGTTTTTACGATTTTTTTCTCATCATAACATTTTTATCAACATTACAAGCACTTTTACTTTTTTTTATGATTTTTTATAAATAAAAAAATTACAATTTTATATTTTACAATTTTTTATCTCCCATATAATTTAAGATAAAAACTCGATTTTAACGAGGACAAAGAAGCCATGAAATAAGATATTTAGACAAAAATATAGTAAACAAGGAAAACAACATATGTTTTGGCTAGATTTATATACTAGATATGTTTAATTTATTATGGGAAGATTCGAGGATGTAGGATTCCAACAAGGACATGGAAGACATAATTCTAAATCACTTGAATAACAATAAGTTTCAACTCAGGTACTTAAAAAAAACTAACAATCAAATTCCAACCCATAAGCCATGTTGTGGATTGGATTGTTAAAATGGAAAAGGACGACCATAATTCTAGCTCATCTCCTCTCCCTCACAACACCTACAAGAATTGTAGAAGAGAAAAAGAACACGATAAAGTTACAATTCTCATAACTAGGATGAGACAATCTCAACCCTATCATCCCATTCTCCATGTCATAGCAAAGTTTTTACCCACAGGGATGTTCAAACCCTTCAAAGCTACCATCACTGTCTTCTTTTCTCCAATTACCTGACCTTCCAAGTGCTCATGTTCTGATGTACTAACTTTCACATTTGAAACACCCATTAGTGGTTTTCCATCTATCTCAAGTGCAGAGAGTGCTCCACTTCCATGTAATCCCACCACAGATATAGATTCAATAACCAAACCTTCATCTAATGCAAACTTGCCTTCTTGGACTTGTGACCAAATTTTCACAGCTCCTTGTTTGACATTTGCATAAAAATCAACATAGGTTGAATAGCCATTTCCAAGGTTCATCTCTGGCAGTTCATCATCATCAAGGAAGAGGTTCCCTTTAGCTTCTCCTTCGGTTGCCCCTGCTGGGAAGGTAACAATGAGGCTGAAGGGTGTCATTCTAGCATCCTTAGAGATCATTCCACCTTGCTGCATTGGAAGAATGGCATTTTGATATAAATGCACATTGACCACATGCAGAGGGGCATCAAGGGTAACATAGATTCCATCCTTTGATGTAATGGTTTGTGTCAAATCAAGCAAACTGTACCAAGAACCAGGAGGAAAGAGTGCTTTCACTTCTGTTTTTCCCTGCTCAAGCACTGGAGAAATCATAAGACTGCTTCCTAGCAAGAACTGGGTGCTAAGGCCATAACATTCAGTGTAAGTTGGAAATGAGAAGAAAAGAGGTCTGGCAATTGGGGCTCCACTAACATGAGCCTCATAGTTTAGGGTGTAAAGATGTGGGAGTAGCTTATACCTTAAACCCAAAGCATTTCTAGCAGACTCAGCTACTGATTCCCATTGGTATAGCTCCTGTCTAGGGGAGTAGTAGTTTGCATGATCCCTTGAGAAAGGGTAGAAAGCCCCTACTTCAATCCATCTATTGCATAGTTCTTCAGTGGGTTGTGGATAGAATCCACATATATCCGAACCTACCATTGGCACGCCAAATATACCAAAATTGAGCATTGTGGATATTGAGTACCTCAAGTTCTCCCATGTGCCCTGATTGTCACCAGTCCAATGCGCAGCATATTTGCCTGAACCAACATAAGTGGAGCGGGACAAAATAAAAGGCCTCTTGCCTTGAAGCCCTTGAAGGGCCTTGTGAGTTGCAATGGATTGAGAGAAACCATAAAGACTGTGAGCATCATACTCCAAAATGCCATTATAGTGGACTGCACTAGTGGCTATGGTTTTGTAACCAATAGGAGCTTGTATTCCTGAGGCATTTATCTTGTAGGGGGGATCGTCCCATCGTGTTTTGGTAATGTTCTTGCAATCCAAGCAACATATCCATCCAGGTCCTGTTCCACTTGGGCACTGCTTTCCCTTGGGAATTTTGCACTTTCCAGAACAGAAATTGGAAGCTTCGTTCATGTCAATCCATAGGCCATCAACTGGAACAAGTTCATGGAAGCGGCGGACCTCATCACCCCACCAAGAAACTGTCTTTGGATTGAGAAAATCAGGAAAGTTTACTGCCCCTGGCCAAACTTGAGCCAAGTAAGGTTCACCTTCATACTTGATAAAAACATCATTAGCTATACCCCTTTGATACACACCATAGCTGGCATTAACACCAATTCCTGGGTCAATAATGACAATATATTTCATGCCAATGCTGTGTATCTTGTCCAAGAAGTTCAAAAGCTTAGGACGAGGGTAGTTGATTGGATTGAGTGTAAAGTCTTTGTGCCCATCCATGTGATCATCATCATTCCAGATCACATCAAGTGGGATTTGAGCCTTCTTGTAATTCTCCACAACATCTTCTACCACTGATAGATTGTGATATCCCCATCTGCATTGGTGGAATCCTATAATACCAAATGAGCATGAAGATAAGTTAAAAGGCTTTTAGAAAAAATTCAGGTATTATTTTCAACTTCATCTGGAAGCATAAGGATCTGATGCTACTCACCCTTTTCACTTAATTGACAAGTGAAGTAGCAACATGTAAATGAAGCAAGTATAAGTTATAGCAAGAAGACATGATTAGTTCATCGGTAATAATCCAAACTGAATTGTAGACTCCCCTCAACCCAAGGACAACCTTATTTCAGACAAGATAACAATATTGAACAGATTAGGTAGCAATGGTCATCTTGGATTAGTACAACTTCTGGCCATACAGAGCTATAAGCATTATACTTATTGAAAACTAATTCATGATTTTTTCACAGTTTTTACCCTCAAACACAACTGACCCCTTTTGTAATAAAGGAAGCTTTTCCTTAAAATGACATGAAAATCATCCCCAAGGTTGTTGCTATTATTAACCACATAATCCGATACAAATATGAATATATGACCTCTCTCACTAGGAAAACGGACGGTGATAGACAACGTGTATGCAATGATAGTCCTTGACAAGGACCCACGGATTCCTTTATACAAGCATGTGACAAAGGTCAAATTCCTTGACTCAAGAGTTTAGCAGAAAAGATGACTTTATTTTATATGGTAAAGTTAAGTTTCCAACTTTTATGAGTGATCTTATCTTTCCATGTGGACCTAAAAGGTATTAAATTACTGAACAACTAACACTAGATCTAAAAAGGCCTTGCCAGGATCCAAATCGTACAAACAGTGACATGATTTAAAATAACTTTGCAGACCTAACTTCATAAAACAATCGGAACATCCCCATCGTACAATATACAGATAAGCTGAAGTAAAAAAATAAATAAAAAATCTCAAATGCATTATGCAACACACCAAGAAAATAATCTCATCATGTATCAAGAAAGTCACTGAATTCACATAACCACTGATTTGAAAACATTAGTTTACTTCCATTTAACTAAGGCAAGGATATTTTATCAATTAAGTAGTCGCATCTGGTAAGCCCCAGTTTTCACAATTGATAATTCTTCATTCTATATCATTTAACACAAAAAGGGAATGACACCCAAATCAGTATCACTAATATTATGCATACAAAGTAGATTAAGCAATAATAAAATAAGAGAGTGATAGTGAATCATACCAAAAGCCCAGTAAGGCATTGGAGCAGGTCTTCCAATTAAGGAAGTATACTGATCAACAACATTCAAAGGCGTAGGCCCAGAAAAGAAGTAAAAATCAAATACACCTCCAATAATCTTGTATGTTAGAGAGGTTCCTTTGTAGAAAACATCCATTCCATTGCTATTAAGCAGCAGAACAGCATGTGCAGAAGCTATGCCACCAGCATTTCTGAGATCCATGTACACAGGGTGTGATCCATATAGATCAGCATTGAGATTAATGGCTGATATATCAGTGGTATACAAAGTGTAAGGGTCACTTGGATATAACTTGATCCCATGTGGCTGTGTGTTCTCTCCCAAACCATACAAAGAGGCATCTTTAGGCAATTTGGTAGAAATCTCAAGGTACTGGTCCTTGAAAACCAGTGAACTAAAATGGTCTGAATCTTCAGAGCTAGAGTTGAAAAGGGTCTCACCATTTGACTTCCTTTTCACTGCAAAGCTAAAAGGGTCTGAAGTGTAGCTGAACAGAAACTCAGAACCAGAGTACTCAGAGACTGATATAGGGTTCTTCCTGAACCTTCCAATGGTTTGAGTCAAAGCTGGTGGTTGCTCCCTTGGTAAAAGGTTGTAGGGAACCTCCCATCTTTGCTTCTTGGCATCTGTTATTTGTACCCTCAAACGGTTCTCTGTCTCATGTCTTCAAAATCAACAAAAATGTACAAGGTTTTAAAAAAAAAAAATCAGCTTTTTTCATTGAAACACACAAAAAAGAAGAACAAATATGGGACTTTTCAAAAGGGGAAATGAATGTGCATAGTGATGGAAGGTTGGACTTACTTGGCATAGAAGCGTAGAAGGGGAATATCAGGACCATAGATTTTGGTTTTCTGCTTAACTTGAAGGAGCCCCACAAGGCCACCATCAGGGGTCTCTTCAATGGAGATAAGTCGATAGCCTTGGCCAATTTTGGTAACATTTGCTGAAGAAGAACTCACCCCAGTTGCATACAGAACCAGAGTTAGAAGAAGAGAAGAAAGACATAGAGAAGCTACATGGTTAGGATAAACCATAGCTCACTATACAGTAATGCACTGGGGACTGATACTGTGAGGGTAGCTATGGTGTATAAATAACCAAATTGTTTGCACGTTAATTTATGAATTTAACATTTTATTAGTAATCTTCTTGTAAATGTTAGGTTGCTACAGCCCACAACTCACATAATAGTAATAGGTCTGATTTTTTTCTTGGACCCTACACCTTATAGAAATTTTATAACACCAAGTTATCCATTTTATGAATGTAAATTATTATTGAATAAGATATAAGATATTTATAAGTGAATTAACAATTCATATAGTTAAGAATCCTTAAGTATAATTATAGTAATTATACTTGCTTTCTCTAGTCTCATAAAATGTTTAGTCTTATATTGAGATTTTTTTTAATTTAAAGAAAAGCTTGTCCTTTTTATATTTTGTCCTTTTAAATAAAGGTTTGGTGTTTGTCATTTTAAATGACATAAGTTATGTCATTTTAAATGATATAAGTTATGTCATTTTAGGAGAGAGATAGACACAAAAAAACGGAAATCATGGGAGAAAGAAAGTGGGTATTTTTTTTAATTTAAAATTCAAATTTTCTGTGTCTGTATGACATAATTTTCTGTCATTTAAAATGACAAACACTTTTTCTTTTAAATAACACAATTTATATCATTTCACTCTCACAAAGAGGTGAGACTCGTACCTTCATTATTTTTTGTCAACTTTTTTTCTTTCTTTATCTATCTCTTTCTCTCAAATAACACAATTTTACGTCATTTGAAATAACTGATCTTTCTCTTTATCTAAATTATATAATTTTAGGATTAAAAAAAATAACTAAACTAAACTAAACGGAATGTACAAGAGGCGGTGGGAATTAACGTATGCATGTGGTAGTGTGGGGATCACGGCAATTTCTAATGGTGAGTGGGCCACAGGGTCACTGATGAGTACGATTTGTTTTTTATTTCTTTTGTTTCTCTAGGTGGACCCATTTATGCGTTTGAGGACCCGATTTTTCTCGTGGTTGCTTTCAGGAATTCAGAGTATCTTATGCAAATCCGATGTAGGGATGCAGAGGATCACTTACAAATGTGATGTAATTAACGTAATATAGATGCCTGTTTTCTTTTCAGTGTTTGGGGGAATACAAAAGGAACCGTGATTCTCGGCATGATCCAATCGCTGGCTTAAAATCCACGTAGATCATGGAGACTTCTCTATCTCTAGTTCTGTACAAATTAACATCTCCGTTCTCTTATGTTACTCTTTTTAGTGAGCCTAACCTGAGCTCTGTTTTATTTTTATTTTCTTTTTTTAATATGTTAAAGACGTTTTACCACAGTTTCATGCTAATGTTTTATTACGATAGGATTCCCTTGTTAGTTTGTTACTTGGTTTGTTAGTTTGTTAATAGGTTTGTTCTATGTTTGTAATTTAGTTTTAGGTTGTTGATAGGTTTGTTCTATGTTTGTAATTTAGTTGCAACTCTTCCTTTATCTTAGGAATAGATTCCTACGTATGTGTATTATAGTTGCTGATAGATGTATTTAAATGACCAATACATGAATAGAAAGCTAAGCTGTTCACTCACAACTTCCTTTATGGTATCAAGAGCTAGACGATTCTAAAGTCAGTTTTTTTTTCCCACTATGGCTGCCTCCACTCTTAAAATCACAGACCCAAAATCACCATTTTACCTTCATCCCTCTGATCACCCTGGGGTTATTCTCACTACTGTCCTTCTACGTGGCTAATCCAATTATGAAAACTGGTCCAAACTCATGAGCAACGCCTTGAAAGCCAAAAATAAGCTTGGCTTTGTTGATAACAGCGTTACGCAACCCTCTGATGCTTCCTCTGATGAAGCTCATGCTTGGTCCCTGTGCAACTCCATGATTAATAGCTGGATTCACAATACCATCGATCCTCAGATGCAGCCATTCATCAAATGTTTCGACACTGCGAAGAATCTATGGGATGATCTAAAGGAACGTTTTGCTGTTGCAAACATTCCTCGTATTTTTTTTCTCAAATCTGCTCTCGCCACTATGAAGCAAAATGGCGTCCCTGTTACTGACTATTACACTAAACTTCGTTCAATTTGGGATGAACTGGAATCAAGCCGCAAGCTTACTGCATGTGCATCTGGTGATACGTGTGCCTTTACCAAATCTGTCACTGCTGAACTCGAACATGATCGAGTTTATCAATTCCTTATCGGACTTGATCATCATATATATGGTACTCTCATTACTCAAATTCTCAACAGCAATCCTCTCCCCACTATCAATCGTGTTTTTGCTATGGTAATTCAAGAAGAATCCCATAAGGCTATGGTTCGGATTGCTGAAATTCCATCTGATGCTCTCGGCTGTGCTCTTCACACTGCACCACTGGATCCTTCCAAGGCCCGCATCATATGTTCCCACTGTGGACGTCCCAATCATGACGCTTCCCGGTGTTACAAACTTCATGGTTACCCTGATCGCATGACTGCTGGAAGAGGACGTGGTCGCGGCCGCTCCAACCCAGGACGTTCTGCCCATGCTTCTGCTCATGCCACTTACTCGGATGCATTACCTCCTCCTACTGGTGTCCCAAAACCATTGTCTGCTACTGATCTTACTCCTGATATGGTTCAACAATTAATGTCTCTTGCTGTCTCATCTAAAGCAACAACTGACAAATTATCAGGTATTGTTTCCTTCCCACATCCTTGGCTTCTGGACAGTGGGGCTTCACAACATATGACTGGCACACTCTCCTTCCTCACTAATATCCGAGTTATTCCTCCGTGCTCAGTCGGTTTACCCAATGGAACCCGTACCGCTGCGGTCCAATGTGGGGATGTGCAACTCACATCTACGTTGCTTCTTACCAACGTTCTTTATGTGCCATCCCTTACATGCAATTTAATTTCTATCTCTCAGTTAATACACTGCAGCAATTGCATCGCTTTATTCACTGATTCCAATTGTTTTCTACAGGACCTACAGACGAGGAGGACGATTGGCAAGGGTGTTGAACATGAAGGGGTGTATGTGTTTCATCAAGCCTTTTCTGCAAATAAGGTCTCTGGTGGAACTTCATCTACTCTGTGGCATCGACGCTTGGGACATCCTTCACAGCATTATCTTTATTTGCTTCCTTTTGTTTCTGGTTCCAATAAAATGGCTCCATGTGATGTGTGTTGTAGAGCCAAACAAACTCGTACTCCGTTTAATATCAATAAAAAGCATAGTCTTCAACCTTTTGATTTAATTCATTGTGATTTATGGGGACCATATCGCACTGTTTCATCTTCAGGTGCACGTTATTTTCTTACGATTGTGGATGATTGTAGCCGTTTTGTATGGATTTATCTCCTTCGTGACAAACATGAAGTTTGTTCTACGTTAATTAATTTTATTAAAATGGTGCAAACACAATACAACTTCACAGTTAAGAATGTTCAATCTGATAATGGCACTGAATTTATCTCTTATCCTTTGAGTTCCTTTTTCGCAAACCGTGGTATTCTTCATCAATTTTCATGCCCATACACGCCCCAACAGAATGGTCGGGTTGAACGACGTCATCGTCATATTCTCAATGTGGCACGTGCTCTACGCTTTGATGGCCATCTTCCTCTTTCTTTTTGGGGAGAATGTATCCTTGCTGCTGCCCATCTGATTAATAGGATTCCAACTACCTTACTCAAAGGAAAGTGCCCTTTTGAAGTTCTGCACAACGTACCACCAACCTATGATCATATTCGGTTACTTGGTTGTCTTTGCTATGCTACGGTTTTGCCCAAACCATCTGATAAATTTGCTGCCCGTTCTCGTAAGTGTGTTTTTATTGGCTATCCTTCGAACAAAAAAGGTTGGAGAGTTTTCGATTTGGATACAAAGGAAACATTTATTTCTCGTGATGTACAATTTTTTGAAGATAGTATTCCATTTGCTTTCGCTGATCATGATCCTTCACCGGTCATCACACCAACCATCTCTCCACCTGCATTTTTGTATGACTCATGTACTCATGACACACCACTGCTCGTTGCTTCTTCTGATGATGCTCCTCAACCTGACACGGTGCCCACAGACAGGGGGAGTCCTTCGGCTGTCGTTTCTCCACCAGTTTCTTCATCTGAAACTGCAGCTACAGTCCCAGCAACCTCAACGTCTGCACCTCTTCTTCGGACTAGAAGGAATCATCGACCACCTGCCTACCTTCAAGATTATCAATGTCATAACACTACTATACCCCCTTCTACCAACACTCTCTCCAACGCCCCCTCAGGTATTTCCTATCCTATACAAAAGTTTGTTACTAATTTTATATTTTCTTCCCAGCATCAACATTTTTTGGCTGCTGTTAGTAATGCTTTGGAACCACGTTCATTCAAAGAAGCTATGAAGAATACAAATTGGAAACAGGCTATGCAACTTGAAATTCAAGCGCTAGAAGATAATCACACATGGGTTGTCACTTCTCTCCCACCAGGCAAAAAGGCTATCCCTTGCAAATGGGTTTTTCGCATCAAATTTAATTCTGATGGCTCTATTGAGCGATATAAAGCAAGATTGGTCATCGCTGGCAACAATCAAATCGAAGGCGAAGATTACAATGAAACTTTCGCTCCGGTTGCTAAGATGGTCAGCGTCCGTACCTTTCTTTCCGTTGCTGTTGCCAAAGGATGGCATATTTATCAACTAGATGTTCAAAATGCATTCCTCCATGGAGATCTCGAGGAGGAAGTGTATATGCGTTTTCCACCAGGTTTTTCTCAAGGATCTCCAGGAATGGCATGCAAGCTACAAAGGTCTCTCTACGGTCTCAAACAGTCCCCACGCAACTGGTTTGCTAAGCTTCGTGCTTCTCTTCTTAGTTTCGGTTTTCAGCAATCCAAGGCTGATTACACGTTGTTCACTTTTCGTCACAATAATGATTTCGTTGCAATCTTAATTTATGTTGACGATATAATTTTATCTGGCAATAATAGTTCTGTTTGTGATCAAGTTAAGCTGCATCTCCAAACATGGTTCAAAATTAAAGATCTTGGCAAACTCAAATACTTCCTTGGTATCGAATTTGCTCACAGTTCATCTGGTTTGTTCCTTAGCCAACGTAAATTTGCGATGGATATTCTCAATGAATGCGGTTTACTTGGCTGCAAGCCCGCTGCTTTCCCTATGGATCAAAATCATCAATTGGCTCTGGCAAATGGTCCAGCCTTTGAAGATCCTACACGCTATCGACGTATTGTTGGTCGTCTCGTTTATCTCACTATTACTCGACCAGAACTAAGTTATGCAGTTCATACTCTTTCTCAGTTTCTTCAGCATCCCTTGTAAGAACATTATGATGCCGCTTTGCGTGTGTTGCGATATATAAAGGGGAATCCAGGCCAAGGTCTTCTTCTTCGCTCAAACTGTGATCTTCTTCTTCGAGCTTACTGTGATTCTAATTGGGCAAGTTGTCCCATTACGCGTCGTTCCATCACTGGCTACTTTGTTACACTTGGAGACTCACCTATATCATGGAAATCGAAGAAACAACATACCATCTCTCGTTCATCTGCAGAAGCTGAGTATCGTTCTATGGCTGCAGCTACTACTGAAATTTTATGGCTCAAAGGTTTTCTAAAAGATATTGGTGTTGATCACTCAATGCCTATGGCGTTATACTGTGATAGTAAGTCTGCACTTCATATTGCCTCCAATCCGGTTTTTCATGAGCGTACGAAACATATTGAACTCGATTGTCGTTTTGTTCGCGAACATGTCATGAAGAACACCATTTCAATCGAGCATATTTCAACCTCCTCTCAACCTGCTGATATCATGACAAAAGCTCTTGGAAGAAAACAATTTGAATTTTTATTGTCCAAGTTGGGCATCTCCTCCCTCCATGCTCCAACTTGAGGGGGAGTATTACGATAGGTTTCCCTTGTTAGTTTGTTACTTGGTTTGTTAGTTTGTTAATAGGTTTGTTCTATGTTTGTAATTTAGTTTTAGGTTGTTGATAGGTTTGTTCTATGTTTGTAATTTAGTTGCAACTCTTCCTTTATCTTAGGAATAGATTCCTACGTATGTGTATTATAGTTGCTGATAGATGTATTTAAATGACCAATACATGAATAGAAAGCTAAGCTGTTCACTCACAACTTCCTTTATGTTTCTTTTAGATTTTTTTTAGCAATGTCGTGAAATTTTTTACATGAAAGTTATTACAAATGTCCCATAACCAATCATGATAATAAAAAAGACTCAGTAAAGTTTAAAAAGCAAATAATTGACGGACACCTATACTCTTTATTATTATTTTTTCTGTCTTTACTCGGTGTAATAAGTTATCAAATTTGTTTTAAGCAAAGGCCTGCGTGTCGTGGTGCATGGTGTTGGGTATGAAGATCGGTCTTGTGAATGTCGTGATTGCCGTGCACTTCATTTTAGATGACAGTCTATCTCGACCGTAGCACGTGCACAATGGACGCTGTGAATCTCAAATACATTAATATTTTAGGTTATATAGACCCAAGTGATCCTCAAATATGGGATTAAGTTGTTTCCCGTATGTATAAGATGCAACCGTGTGCTTTCACAAATTATTCTTTGTTATTAAAGAACAAAATATTTATATGAATAGGATTTTTATATAAGGATATGTTCAGAATGTATAATGCCTAATTATATAATATTTGATAAAATTTTAGTACTACGAAATATTTGATGTGATATTGTATAAAATATAACATTGTTTTGGATCTCGCCAATTTAATGGGCCGCCACTAAAATGGGATTGAAGTGTCAATTCCCTGCTTTAGCAATGCCCATATCTCACGTACTTATTTCGCTGGGTTCAATAGGAGAAACTGTTACGATTCATTCTTTCACCCAAAATACCCAGAGAGTCATTGTGTCCTTCCACATTGTTTATCTCTTTCTGAGATATATAGTTCCATATTAATTGTATGTGCAACTAATGTGGCCTTTATAAGGCATTGAGCTCTTCCACCCTTTGAGTTAGCTTTTGGGATGGTGTATCCCAAGGTTCTTTACATGGTATCAGAGCCTTGCCGCCCCCCACTTTCTCTTGTGGCGTTTCTTAGCAGAGGCAGGCTGGGCCTGTAGCATTGTCCACTCTTCAAGCCCAATGAGCTCTCGTGTGAGAGAGCGCGTTGAGATATATAGTCCCACATTGATTGTATGTGCAACTAATGTGGAGTTTATAAGGTCTTGGGAACTCCCACTTTTTGAGCTAGCTTTTGGGGTGGTGTATCCCAAGGTTCTTTACATATTGAGATATATAGTCCCACATTGGTTGTATGTGCAACTAATGCGGAGTTTATAAGGTCTTGGGCACTCCCACCCTTTGAGCTAGCTTTTGGGGTGGTGTTCTTTACATGTTGAGATATATAGTCCCACATTGGTTGTATGTGCAACTAATGTGGAGTTTATAGGGTCTTGGACACTCTCACCCTTTGAGCTAGCTTTTGGGGTGGTGTATTCCAAGGTTCTTTACATGGTATCAGAGCCTCGGGGTTCCGATCCTCGCCCCCCACTTTCTTTCAAGTGGAATTTCTTTGTTCGCACAGGTAGGTGGGCCTGTGCATTGTCCACTCTTCAAGCCCAATGGGCTCTCGTGTGAGGGAGCGTGTTGAGATATATAGTCCCACTTTGGTTGTATGTCCAACTAATATGGAGTTTATAAGGTCTTGGGCACTCCCACCCTTTGAGCTAGCTTTTGGGGTGGTAACCTCAAGGTTCTTTACATGGTATCAAAGTCTCGGTGTACCGGGTTCGATCCTCGCCGCCCCCCACTTTCTTTGTAGTGACATTTCTTTGTTCGCACAGGTAGGTGGGCCTGTGCATCGTCCATCCTTTAAGCCCAATGAGCTCTCGTGTGAGGGGGTGTGTTGAGATATATAAAATCATTAATGTAACCTCACTCAACAGCTTAAACTTTTGGATTGAATTGGTTCTCTACATCCTTCATAATGATATACACTATTTCCTTCGTTTATACCAATGTCTCCTTGAGCATTGTTATGTCGATATACTTCATCAAAATAAATGTAATCGCACCCCAAACAGTTCAAATATTATATAATATAATATTATATTGTATTTGGTTATGCATTACATATTACTGTATAAGATAATATTTAACATTTTTTGTATATTACATTCACTTAAAAATATAACATATTGATTTGAACTTGTTATGTTGTATTAGCTAGTATTTGGAAAAATAAAAGTTCCTAATGCCCAAAAAGAACTCATGATTACTATGCATATTCAAATTAAGAAATATAATTAATTATAACTACACATAGAGATTAACGAAATTCTAATAGAAATATGATTGCAATGGCCAATGATAAATTCAAGAGATTCGGCAAGAGCGTCGAATTCTCACAACGATCTAAATATATATTTGTATATGTATGAAAAAAAATTACTAACGATGCATTACTATATAATTAAGTATTGAAATTTCATACAATTTTTTGTTTATATATATAGTTGATTAATTTTTTTTAAAAAATCAACATAAAATTTGACCGTAATTCAATTAATAAATTTTATAATATAAACAGGGGACGAACTTAACACCGACAAAATTATAATACGTTTAATTTTTAAAATTAAATTGTTAAAATATCTTATTTTGTACAACGTAGGTTCCTGTCAGCATCATCATTTTAGTGAACTTAATTCACCACCCACGTTACCACTACAAAAATAGAGTGCCTCAAGTGAGATCACGATCACTGCCACCGCCATTGTCAGATATTGGTGTTCAAAGGAGTGGCACCAACGGGTTAGGAAAGAAATAACACGGTTAGAAAAATGTATCTTTAGGTATTGTCATTGACTGAGTCTGGAATCGGGTTCGTGTAATTAATGCCAAGGTATTGCGAAATCAATACGGTATAATGGACACGTTTTCACATGAACTTATACATCAAATCTAATTAAACTTTATCTCAACCCCAAGATATTCATCATTTTAATGTGTAAGAGGAAATTACTTGAAATTTTACATAATACAATATTTTTTTCAAACAACTAATAGAACCACATTTAATATAATATACTAAATGATCCCTAAAGTCTCTAACTTTTATAAACTTTCACATAACGTTTTTTTTTCTTTTGATACACTACATAACGTTATTAAATTAAACTGTATCAGTCTCGCAAGACTTTCATTTTATATTTAATTAATTTAATTGTATAAATATGTTAATCAAATCAAATAATGCCGTATAAATAATACATATAATGATATAAAGTATAAAACATCAATTAAAATGATCGCTTAAACCAAATTTTAATGGATCCAAATAACTTGTATTTTCTAACCAAAAAAAAAAAAAAAACTGATTTTTATTACGATACTTAATTATAACAAGTTCAATTTTTTAGTAATTAAGAGGCAAAAGAATAGTTCACTCTATGCTCACTGCATGGCTGCGTAATAACAAGTTCAATTTTAATACACCGTTAGTATAAAATTTTATAAAATCATTAAATGATATATTATTAGATTAATTTTATAAATTATAAATTTTATCAAATAATATAATAGTATATTATAAGAGGATAATATAATTAATTCGTATCGGTATAAATGTTATACTTAATTTTAATTATCTATACCGCTTGTATATTCTAATTTATTTATTATGTGATGATATGGTTAATACAAATAGAATTAACGATTAAAATTAAGTTTGAAAATTTATAATTCTTACATGATTTAAGTTAACCTTCTCTGTAACTATTTAATGGTTTGAGTTGCAGTCACGTTAACTTTTTAGTCCTGTCCGACAACACTTCTTGAAGGGGTAGAGGATGTTGTCGGTGGTCTCAAATTATTATTAAAAAAATATTTGGGATCAATAAACATAATATTATTTTGTTGTTAAGATTGAAGGTGAAATCATTAGAAAAAATAAATATTCATTATGTTTTTTGATTATTGGTCATTTAATGTTACTATATAAAAACTAAAAAATCCATTAGATAATTTTAATTATAAAAGAACATAATTGTATTTATCTAGATTACTTTTATTAAAATATTAAACTTTTTATTTTTCTATTATTTATTTCACTTATTAATAATAATATTAAAATACAGAACAATTGTTCTATTAGTTTCTCGAACAAACAGTAACAAAAATACATTTTATAAAATAAGAAATAAAATATAATAAAGAGGATTAAGAAATATTTGTCATTTAGGTGGCTTGGAAAGACGCGGGAATTGCAAACATTAAATCCCAAAGCGTGATTGTGTCTGATCTGATATGGCCACGTTGTTGCGTCTGCAGTCTGCAACATATAATTATTAGTTAACCTTGGACCGCTAATCCAATATTAAATAATAGGTTCAGTTCTCTATTCTCATTGAAAAGGAGAACGACATATTTTTTATAATTTTTTTTAATATTTTTATTTTTATTTAATTATTTATGTAATATAAATCACATATTCTTATAGTATGAATAAAAAAAATCTAAAGAAAATAACATACATCAAGTAGAAAGAAAAAATGAATTATTAATTTTTATTATTATTTTATTAATTATTCAACTAATTTAAAATCTAAAAATTAACTGCAAAAGCACTTATTAAATTATAATAACGAATAATCGAGCCAGTGATTTAAAAACGTCAGTTGTATTATTGCATGGTAAAGCATCAAAATTTAAAGAAGAAATAGATCATGAAAAAAACATATAACATAATTATGTGTGAAGATTATAAATATACAAAAATAAATTAACAGTTATAATACATAACTTTTATATAATTATGATTTCATATATGATCATATTATTTTTATTTTATTTTATATGTGAAGATTCAAATTCATTTAAACATATCAAAAACTTCAAAGTTCGATACTTTTCATAAGGGTTATCCCAAGAATGCAGAGGCATTTTATCACTAAAAGGTTCTATTACATGGTAGTTAAAATTGGAGGTTTATCTAAAATTGAAAAGAGGATAAAAAATTGTAAAATGTAAAACCCTAACCTAAAATAATTGTAAAAACGTTTAGAATTTTGATGAAATTATTTTGATTAAAAATTATAAAATAATAAAATTACAGATTTAAATCAAAATTTTAACTACCATGATCTACTATACTGCGACCCCAGTTGGCAGCATATATTTCCAAATATGTCATAACAACAGTGGGTCCACAAAAATTGTCTTTATCTTTATTGTAACCGTGAAAATTTAAGTATACTGTTACATGAAATACAAATATCTTCCAACTGAGTCATTAATAAGAGTGCCTCCTTTTTTTTCTTTTTTAAAAAACACCATGGCCCCACCTCAAGTTGCATATGCATGAAAATTAAGTTTTCTTTCTCCAACATAACAAAAATAAAATTCTTAGGGCTCATTTGGTGAACAGAATAGGATAAGAGTAGGATATGATATGGGGAAGATAAGGATAGGATATGATATGAGGCTGATAAGCCTATATCATGTCCTATGTTTGATGAGCACCTGATTAGCAATCTGATAAGATTATGTAGAAGGGGAAAGGAGAGAAAAAAAAACAAAATATAATACAATAAATATAAATATATTGGGTAGCGTGGGGATATATTGGATAACGTGTAACAACTCTGATTTATTAGACATGTGAGCTTTTTTATGCAAACAAATCGATAGTCAAGATTTAATGTAAGACTTCTTATTCTCAAAACTATGTAAGAATAACATGCATAGATAGAGAGATAGAGGTAGGATCCTTTGACACTGATATCAAATTTAAAATTTGACACATCATCTAAGAGCCGTTAGATCAAAAAAGATCAATGGTGTCACATGCTTACAAATCAGAGTCGTTGATCTTTTTTGATCTAATGGCTCTCAGACGATGTGTCAAATTTTAAATTTGACACTGGTGTCAAAGGATCCTACCTCGTATGTGTGTGTGTATATATATATATATATAAGGTTATATGAGTGTCAAGTCACTGGATATAAGTATTTGTCCAGTCACTAAATCATAATCGTACAAAGTTGAATCGACGGTAATAAAGGAATAGAGAGAAAAAAGGAATCATAATCATTCAAAGATAAATTAATTAATATAAGAAAATAAATAAACAAAACAACGTAGTTTAATACTAACTTGACCATCCAGTGTCATAACAAACAATAAAACCTATATATATATATATATATATATATATATATATATATATATATATATATATATATAGGGAGGATCTCTTGGCTTGTAAGATTAAAATATCTTATTCCATACCTCAGACGTTAATTTTCGACTTATCGTCCATCTGATGAGTGTAGTTTATTGAGTTATGTCAATTAATTAATTATTAATTTCAATTAAATTATGATTGTTAGATGGACAGAAATCAACGGTTGATATAGAGAGTAAGACTTCTAAATCACACACTGGAGTCAAAAGATCCCTCATTGTATATATATATATATATATTAGGATCATTTTAAACCAAGGTAAGTTACACTATCAATCTTGGTTATAGATTTGATTTATATCTGACGATTCTAATTTATTAGATATATGAGTCATTATATACAAGCAAATCAATGGTTAAGATTTGATATAACACTTATTCTTTTATCGGTATAAGAATAACTTGCCCTTAATATGAGAGAATGTGAGAATAATATTTGTAAGGTCACAAACTCATCCTAATTTAAATTTTTAATTATATTTAGTTCCATTATTTGAAGAATGCATTTGTTTAGTCTTTGATTGTTTATTAAGTTTTGATGTCCATATCCTTTTAATGGAACTAGAAAAATCAAGAGATAATTGGATTATAAAATAAAGGGAAGAAAATTTTCAACATTAATTTAAGATAGTTATCAAACAAGCCAGTAATTAGGTCAAGTATGAAAATAGCAATACTCTGGTTAAGAGTTTGAGGTGTAATAAAGACAATATTAGAAGTTTAAAATAATGTTATTAAAATAGGTCTGACCCGACCACTCGGATCGATTGAATTGTAACCTGAACCCTTAATCGGTCTGGTTCAATGAGTTAACTAGTCATGCATGTAACCCGGTCAAGAACTGATGAATCGATCAAAACTCAGGTTCAACCGATGCTAACCTGATATCGGTTATTTAAAAAATGTGGCAAAATATTCCACCATAATTATATTATTAGGATTCAAACTTGGCACCAAAGGAATGTGTGCACCTAAGATTGACTTATAAAATATCCATGTATGTGTGTATGTCATTCTGGGCTTTTTTATGTTTATTCCATAGTTTAGGGATTTTAGGTTTATTTTAATTTAATTTTGTTTTTCCTATTTAAAGCATGGAGAATTCTATTATTATTTGGTTAAATAAAATCAAGAAAAGAGAAATAAATTTTCTCACAATCTATGTGTTCAGTTTTTCTTTCTGTTTAGCCAATGAGGTATTGTTTTAGCATCATTTGATATCAGAGCACTGGGTTGCTTCCAACAAATGGCTGAATAGAATCGTTAAGTTCATGGATGGTGGAGTTGTGAAGACAACGGACGTGGATTCGTTCCTAAAGAAGGCGAACAACCACGTTAGATAGACCCGTAAGACATAAAAAATGAAGAGCTCAAGATCTAGGATTTAAAGTAACAACTTAAGCAGACGTTGAACAAGAAAATCCAAATTTTGGAGCGACTACTTATGCGAAACGCAAAGCAAGAAAATCCAAGATTTGGATCGACGACTCGTGAGAGCACATAGCGAGAAAAATCAAGTTTTGGAGCGATAACTAGTGAAGGAGTAGAGCATGAAAATCTAAGATTTGGAGTGGCGACTTGCGTGGACGAGCAAGTAAAGAAGGATCAACCAATGGTGGAGAATAAAAGATAGGTGTTGCAGTGCATAGGTGTTTCAAGTGTCAAGGGATTGGACATTTCACTACTACTTGCTTTTATTTTTTCAACGAAAACATTTATCCATCCTGCCTCCCAATCTAGCTCCAACCCTTTCAGAACACCCACAAGTCCTCCTGTAAAGGAGAGCAATGGCCAATTCTTACAGCAAACCCCCCTAGCCAAGCACTCATCTGGTCACGTAGAAGATCGCCACAAGCTGTTAGAGCCGATTGACCATTTGAAACCCCATATATGTTTAATTTAACATATAGTGACAAAGGAGGCTGCTAGCTAACATCCAAAGTGAGATGATATCTCTCGGCCTTGGTGTAGTGTCCGAAAAAGCAAACTTCAACTCCTTCAAACCCTCAAGTATTGGATGAGCAAGGTGGCTATCCCTATAACACCCTTAATCTCCTATTATTTCTTAATTAATATAATTTAATTATTCAGGTTATTATAATCCCTGTTAGGTAAACTTTTATGAACAACTTCATTCCTCCAGTGCCAAATATACCAACAGGAAACAATATACAATGAACTCCAAGCAATCTCGCCCAAAATAATATCATCACAATTCCAATTATCAAACACCCAATCATCCTAATCGGCTTCAAAGAAATGAGCTAGTCTATCATATGACAAGAAATCATACCATATATCAAGGATGACCGTGCAATCATGGAAAATATGTGTCAATGTCTCTCTCTCATGTTGACAAATGGGGCAGTGTGGATTAGCCAATTATCGTGAGCTGGTCCAATCTCTGGTAGGCAAACTCTTATGCAGTAATCTCCATAAAAACACTTGTGCTCACTGAGGCCTTTTCCATTTCCACATCTTGTTCCAAACCTCCATAGAGAAAATGCTATGCTGAAAAGATTGCTTTGTAAGATATAAATAACAATTAGTGAACTTTAGAACAGTTATACCATCCAATATCTAGAAGCTCCTATTAGGTCCATCATGCATAGCTCGAGGGAGTAAACTTAGGATTTTTAAGTTCTTATTGTAAAAACTATTATTATATAAAAAAAAAGTTGTATAATGAATTAAAAAAAAAGTTAACAGCTCAGAAAAGAATTTTTTTTTTTTAATGTATATCAACTTTAGTCTTGACATAGTAAAAAATTTGAGCTTACTTTTCTAATTTAAGTTAGGCTCATGTTACCTTCATGATTAAAGTTTAATGAACTAAGTATTTTATCTTAAAAGTATTCGTTTGGTGTGTGTTTTCTAACCTAACTCGTTTTGAAGTTCTTATTGTAAAAGCTGTTATCATAAAAAGATTTTTTTTATAATAAATAAAAAAGTTAAAAGCTCAAGAAAGAATTTTTGTTTTTAATATATATCTAATTATAAATTACATACCTAAATAATTTATTTTGTTTGAATTCTAAAATAAATTTTAAACTAAAAACACATATATAATTATCAAATAATTTTTAACATCATTTTATAAGGTCTTATTTTCAATTTTAAAACTTTTAATTTAAAATAAATGGAAATGAGTCCTCGTAATCATATTATGTGGGAGAAACCCAAGTACGTAACCATACAAGGATAAATCAATAGTGCTAAGAAAAGAAAAAGAAAAATATTAGAATATAAAATTATAAAATCATCACAATTGATTAATTCATTAATAATTAAGATCCTCTCACGTGACATAATAATTTTAAATAACAAATTACAGAAACCATTTAAAAAAATACATCAAAAACTTGTGTAATAGCATAGGACAACCGATTTGTGTTAGGATTCTAACCCTATAAAGATGAATATAATAAAGAGAGAAAAATATTAGGACATAAAATTAAAAAATCATCACCGTTAATTTATTTATTAATAATTAAAATCTTCTCACATGTTACGATAATCTATTAAAAAAAAACACGCCAAAAACTTGTGTAAAATAGCGTGGGACAGCCGGTTGTTACGATTAATTCGGCAGCTCAATGCACAAAACATGATTATCACGTGTTGCCTTGTCATTCATTGGATGCCAATAAAGCAGTATTGCTGGTACTTTAGAGGAGCACGTTATCTACCGAACTGAACATCTAATAACACTGCAATTTGCACACTGCATTGCGAAGCGACCATTGTAACATTTTGACATAATTAAAGTATACTGAGTCGCAATTTTCGAATGTCAATTTAGGACAGTGAGGATTTCTGATTAGATAAGTGTGATGTCGAACGAGGGGGAGAAGAGGAAGCACACCTGCAACGACGCCGTTCCGGGGAGACAGAAGAAGCAGGCAAAAGAAGTCACCGATGAATAGGTCGAGGAGTTCTCCGCCATCATCCGCCGGATGAACGCAGCGGTGAAATACTTCAAGAACAACGGCGATCGATGGAGGGAGTCGCTGGAGGAACAGATCATGCAGGAAGTGAAGGAGAAGGGCGGCATTCGGAGTTTAAGTATCGATCTGAATGAGAGACCCCAACCGGACTATTTTAATAGATTATCGTAACATGTGAGAAGGGTTGTTACAATAAGAAGGGTTGTTTAATACAATAAGGCAAAATTCTTCCCCTTATTGTATTTATTTACTTTCCACTTGTTACAATAAGAAGGGTTGTTTAATACAAATTTGAGTTGCTATTAATTTTGTGTAAATTTGGTTAATGTTTTTCACCCAACCACTCTGAATAACAGTCCTCTTATTAAATTTGGATAGGTAATGGAGTTAGTAGATATTGGTTTAATGGGTCACTAAGTGAATCCCTAATTGAAAATGTAAATATAAATGAGATAGAATTTTTTGATATCGATGTCGCACTTAAAATTTGACATCAAATTTTAATCGTTAATTTTCGTCAATTATGATTATTATTTATTAAAAATTAATAAGTTTAATTTTCAATAAATGATAATCGTTAATTGACAAAAATCAACGGTTAGGATTTTGTGTCAAATTTCAAAGTTTGATACCAATGTCAATGAATCTTATCCTTATATAAATATATGTAATTTGCATAACAATTAACATTTATGGTCCAATTCCTGGTTCGATCGATCATGTTACCCGATCGAGCCAATTTTAATAACACAATAAGAGTCATTAGTAACACTCACTATCACGAGCTCATTTTATGTGGCCGTGAAGTATATCTTTACACAACAATGATAAAATATGACATGTGAGTGAAAATAAATATAAAGACAAATATATCGTAAAATTGTTACTTTTACGGAATACTTTGTGGTCCTAGAGCACCAAAAACATTTTCCACTATCACACATGTTTTCACTCAAATTCAGAGTTTCATTTTTTAGTTGGCTTTATTTTGTTTTATTTTTTATTTAGGCAAACTGAAAAAACTTCGTTACCTCAAAATTAAAAAGGAAAAACAAAATTGATGGATTCTAAAATGTTTTAATTTTTGTTATAAAAAAAAAATGTTTTAATTTTTTGGGTGAAGTATAGATATTGGGAAGATTGGTGTGGATGTAGCCGCGGTCTATTCAGTACTTCATAATAATTATGATAAAATAAATGTCACAATCTATTTTTGAGTTATGACCAATGAATATTAAAATACACCTTAAATTTGTTAAAGATTTATAATAAATGTTGTTTGTAAAATTTAGGTTAAAAGTTTATATGACATTTTTGTATACATGAAAAAAAAAACAAAGAAAACAAGCGACTAAATATACACACATAATAGGAGGACCTAAAAATGGTTAAGGTCGGCCACCGCCTCTACCTAAATTTTGGAATCTTTTTAATATATATATATATATATATATATATATATATATATATAGTTTTATAAGAGTTATGTTGTAGAAAAAGTGATTGTGTTATGTTATAGAGATTCGTTTTGCGTGCCGAATTTTTTTTTTTTTTTTTGCTGCGGGCTCCACAAAATGTTGTGTGTAGGAAATTTTTTGTGATCATGTTAAATGATAGATGATAAACCCATATATATATATAAGAATTTATATTTTTACAATTGCTTTACGTGCAACAGTCAAATATTTACCATATATATGTGAAAACTTTAAATGTGGAAAATCATAACCATATAAAAGATGAAAATATTAAATATGAGAAATCATAACCATACACATATCCTTGCTGTACGTAAAGCGACTGTAGAAATAATTTTACCTATATATATATATATGGGTTCTATAAGAGTTATGTTGTAGGAAAAGTGATTATGTAATGTTATAGAGATTCGTTTTGCGTGCCTTAGTTTTTTTTTTTTTGCTTTAAAAAGTGTGAGCCCCATAAAATATTGTGTGTGTAGAAAAGTTTTTCGTATCATGTTAAAGGACAAACTAAAACCCCTATATATATACATAATACTAATAGTAATAATAAAAATCAAGTACATTTAGACTAAAAAATTAGGGTTAGCTTTCTTGAAGTATGTACGCACTTCCAGGCACAATTAAATTCTGGGTATTTGACCAAAGAAATGTGAATTTCAAAATAATCTACTTGTTTAGTTCGTTGACCAAACGTTTTACCGGACTAATGCAAAAAAATGCGTTTCAGGTGGCTATGCATTTAGTCATGCACCTGACACATACGTGTTTCTATCTGTGACGCGACTATGCCACGAAATGCGTATGTAAACATGACACATCGTATTGTGCTGGTCAAACTTGTCAGAAACGCGCACTGGTACAAATGTGTTCAGACGCGCACCATGTACTGACGTGTTCAGACTTGTCAAAAACGTGCACTTGGTACTGACGTGTTCAAACACGTACCTGGTACAAATGTATTCAGATTTGTTAGAAACACGCATATGTTAGGTGCGCGACTAAACACATAACCACCTGAAACGTATCTTTCTGCATTAGTCTGGTAAAACGTTTGGTCAACGAACTAAATAAGTGGATTTTTTTTTTTTAAATTCGCATTTCTTAGGTCAAAAACCATTAAATTCTTTCGCTTGTTTTCATAATCATCGTAATTGCCTTCAAACCAATAAATAGTAACGCATTTTCATTTTATATAAAAAATAGCATAATTTTTTTGTGTTATATAATAAATAATAAGGGAAAATCAATTATCCTGTTACAGGGAACTGATTTCATGTCCTGTAGATACTTCGAAAACTATGAAACCACTTTGTTTTTTTATTGTTTATTTAAAATGGTGGGACCCATAACTGCTATGTCTGTAACATGACAAGAAATCTATTCTGTGACATGACCGATACAAAGCCCAGATAATAATGCACATCATTCTTTGGATTCTTTCGTTCGAATCAGAAAACCAATCATTATATAGCACAAAAAAATTCATGTATCGAAATAATTATAATTTAAGATTTTTTACAAAAAATAGAAAATTATTAAATACTCACACACTTACTTCTTGATGATTATTTAAGGGTTATTTTTTTCTAAAGTTACTTTAGATAATATTGTCTAATATTCACCGAACGAAATGACGTCGTTTTGAGACGAAAATCATAGTATGGTTGTATTTTTTAATTTATTTCAGGATTATAATAGTCTTTCTCATTCTAATTTTTTAATTTTTCAACCTCAAAACGATGTCATTTAGACAAAGTTATCTAAAATAACATTAAATACCTTTGTTCCATTATTTAATTACGGATATTGAAAAAAAAATCGTTTTGAATTTTAGCACAAACTCAATTATAGAAGAATTTAACAATATGAAAAAAGAAAATAAAGTTTCTAAAGTACTCTAGAAAAGTTTGTCTAATATTCATTAAAACAACGTAGTTTTGGGATTGAAAGATTAAAAAATTTAAATGACAAAGACTATTATAATTCTGAAATAAATTAAAATTACAAACACACCATGATTTCTGCCCCAAAATAACATCGTTGAAGTGAATTGAATTTTTCTAAAGTAACTTAAAAAAAAAAACAAACCCTATGAAAAAACGTAGAACAAGAGTTTAGTGAACTAACCTTAAATTTTGTAAAAAAATTCTTTTAATATTAAATTCATATTTTATTATATTTATATTTTATTTATAATATAAAAATTTTATTTTCGCTCCTGACCAAAAAATCTTGGATGACATACGATGAGAGAAACACAACAACGAGAGATTCACTTAAAAGAACATAAATTAAGAATAACATATGTTACTTTTTAAAAAAGAGTATATTAAAAGACTAATGTGTAAAAAAGTGAAGCAACTAATAATGGAAGAAAAATAGCAAAACTTAGAATAAAAATTAGAATGAAATTAATTTAAACGTATAAGCAATTGAAATTTATTAAAAAAATATAATATAAAAATTAATTCGTAAGTAATTATTTTGTAATTGATATTTAAGAAAGAAAATAAGAAATTTTAATGTAAATTGATTTTTGAAAATAATATACTTTAAGAATTTTTTAAATGTAAAAAACAAGAATATTAACTGAAGTCAAATCTACTATGGAAAAAGAAAAATATAGTAAAAGATATTTTAATTTTACTATAGTGATAACTTTTTTTTATCTAAAATAAAATAATAAAACTTTATTTTAAAAGCTTGCGTTTCCTTTTATTTTTTCCCACTCATTGTTAAGCGGTGATTGACTATAAACCTTTTTTCCCACAACATAAACCTCATATTTTATTAGAAAAAAGTTCACCAATACCCGTGTAATTTATTCCAAAATTACCTATATTTCTGTGATTTTTTATCACATATACTCGTGTAGTTTGTAAAAAGTAAAAAATCACAGAGTATATGTGATAAAAAACATATCTTTTTACAAATTACATGAGCATATATAATACAAAAACTCAAAGTAGTATATATGATTTTGAAGTAAATTTCAGAGACATTGATTAACTTTTCCTTTGTTATTAAGACGTGTAAAATAATCGAAACAAATCAAATTGAATCGAATGGAATAGAAACACAATTTTCTCAACTAATTTTATAAATTGAATTGAATCAACGAAACCAGTTCGGAACGGGTTTTCGTACTCAAAGGAATTTTGATCTGGTTCTGAAGTATGAACCACTTCTGAAATATAAATAGCTTCTAAACCGTTTTTGAACTTATTTTGAACCGATTTTGTGAGAAAATAAAAATAATTAAGGGTCTGTTTGAATGGACTTATATAAAAATACCTTCTGATTTTATACCTTTTTATTTGATTTTTGAATTCTTCTTTTTTATAAAAATTAAATTTTTTAGTTTCTAATAAAATAGAGAGTAAATTCTCTTTCCCTAGCAAATAAAAAGGCTATTCGTGATCTCTAAAAATTCTAAGTGGACCCATTTTAGTCCTTTTGAGGACTAATGTGAATCTTTTTTGAATTAACTAAATAAGTCAATTTTGAATTTCTTAAGACCACGAATAACCTTTTTATTTGCTAGGAACTAAAACGGACATCGTGAAATTTACTGAGGACCAAAAATAATATTTACTCTAAAATAGATTTTTGTATTTTTTTTGCTTTTACTTTTTTTTTAAATAAACTTACAAACGAATTTTGTAGTAGAATATTTTTTTAAAAAATAAATAAAATCTTTTGGCTAAAACCCCCCATCCACGGGGCAAATTCCGAAACTGAATTGATTTAACTTTAAATCTCTGTTCATTCAATTCTGCCAAAAATTCGATCCGATACAAAACTACTCAATTTCACTCTTCAGTTCACAACCCAGTTTGAACCAGTTCCCTAATCACCTCTTTTCACGTGAACGTCATTCGCTTAAATCATCGTCCACCTCGCGACAACAAATCCAAAGACGTAAAGTGGATTGACTAATCGGATGCAATTCCTTTTTAACTTGACAAAAATGGAATGTGACTGTGTGAGTGGTGGCAAAGTTGGCGAGCCCACATTAACCGGTCAAAAAATAAGAAAGACCTCCTCATCTTCTTTTTAAGAGTGTCCGTCCGTCCCGTCCAGTTTGACGGATAAGACAGAACAGCTTACTGAGCTGAGTTAATTTTACCAACTCTAAATATGATTAACGGGTTCATTTTAAAATATGAGTTGAATTAAAAAAGAGAATGGAAACTTGAAATACTATTTAACTTCTTTTATATTAAGTTGATGGTGTTGGAATAAAGTAATTCAAAATAGTTTGTTATACTGTTCCTATATATTTGAAATTGTATTAGATAGAATTTTCGTATAGATAAAACTGTATAGGATAAATTCAAAAGTTTGTTTCCTTTATTATTGCTAGTTGTTACATATCTGCATATATAGGTTGTGTATAAATACACCTCTGTTGATGAGGAAAATTAATGAGAATGAGAAGATCATATTAGTACTCTGTTTCTGACATGGTATCAACAACTGTGTTCTGATCCTTCTAAATTTGCAGCCCGACATCGTATATTTATTTTTTTATCCCACCCTCCTAAACCCCATTTTCTCTTTAATTCTTCTTCCACGCAGAAGTCCCAGACTTTTTTGACCATCCACGTGTTTCTTCTTTTTCCCATATCTCTCCAAATTACCCCCCTTCTAATCTCTCATGGAAAGCTCCAATCCTAATTCTGATGAGACCGCAACACCACCCCACACAACCACCCCAACACCATATGCCCCCACTTCGATCATCATCCATCAGGATGCCTCATCCTTTCCCGTCACCATTACTCTTGATGAAACCAACTTCCCTTTATGGTCCCAACTAATGGACCTTCGTATCGGTGCTCGAAACAAAGGGGGATACCTCACCGGTGACACCGCGAAGCCTCCCTCCGATGACCCTGCCTATGGTGGTTGGGTTTCTGAAAACAAGCGCGTCAAAAGTCGGCTTATTGATTCTATGAGCCCCTCCCTAATTCCTCGTTTCCTTCGATTGGAATTTGCTTGCGAAATTTGGGATGCATGCAAACAAACTTTCTATGATGGCTCCGATGAGACATGCTTGTTTGAACTCAACCAATGATCATTTTCCACAAAGCAAAATGTTGCCCCTTGTCCACATACTATACTGAACTTCTTGCGATTTTTTAAGAAATCGACCACCGTACTGCATCCCAGGCCACCATTGTTAATGGCGTCGTCCAGATGCACTCTGCCATGGCACGTTTGCATGTTCACATACTCCTCAGCGGCTTGGACTCTGATCTGGACTCCGAGGGGAAATTTTACGAAGAGAGCCCAAACTTGATCTTGAGGGTTCTTATGCATTTGTTCATCGAGAAATTACTCAGCGCAACTCCATGGATACTCCTCGGGCTTCCCCTGACTCTAGTGCTTTGCTGACCCTTCCGACTTCAAAGCCTCTTCATCCGCGCAATTCCTCCTCTTCTGGAAAATCAAATAATTTTGTTTGCTTTCATTGTGGTACCTCTGGCCATTCCAAACAACGATGTTTCGAACTCATTGGATATCCTGATTGGTGGGATGCCACCAAGCAACCCCGAAGGAAACCTGTTGCTGTTGTCTCCTCTGCTCCTGCCATCCAACCTTCTCCACCAGCGGCTAACATTGCTCACCAAGGCACATTTGGTAAACCCTATGCTTTCTCTGTGTTGTCTAGAAATAATACTTGGATAATTGATACAAGAGCTTCTGATCATATAATCCGAGACTCTTCTCTTTTAAATCACTTCTCCCCTTCACCTCAACCTTTTATAGGCACATCTCCTGTCACTGGCCAGGGTTCTATTTCCCTATCTCCTTATTTACACCTCCAATCTGTATTGGATGTTCCCTCTTTAGAATTTAACTTGCTGTCTGTTTGACAACTAACCTCTTCGTTGAATTGTTTTGTCACTTTCTGGCCCACTCATTGCATTTTTCAGGACATCTCAACTCAGATGACAATTGGCTATGGTGTTAAACGAGGTAGTCTGTATTTTTTGGATCTAACTTGGACAGATGATCGCTCCCCTACTCATGCTTGCTCTACCGTGGCTACTGAAGAAGCTCGTGCAACCGTCTGGTTATGGCACAGAAGATTAGGACATCCCTCCTTTAATTATTTGCAAAAATTGTTTCCCAGTTTATTTTCTACCTTGATTTGTTCTGATTTCTCTTGCACTGTGTGCAAAATGGCTAAAAGCCATCGTATCCCCTTTCTCCAAGTATCAATAAAAGTACCATTCCATTTCAAGTAATTCACTCTGATATCCGGGGTCCTGCCCACGTACCATCCTTCTTTAATGCCTATTATTTTATTACTTTTATTGACGAATTCTCTCATATGACTTGGGTTTCTTTGTTACGTAAATAAAGTGATGCCTTTACTGCTTTCAAACACTTTCATGCTAAGGTAACCACCCGATATAATTCCAAAATTCAAGTTCTCCAATCTGACAAGGGGGGGGAATATTTGTCCAACACCTTCACTACTTTCTTGCTTGATCATGGCATCCGCCATCAAACTTCATGTTCCTACACACCGCAACAAAATGGCTTAGCTGAACGAAAAAACAGACATCTATTAGAAGTGGTGCGTGCCTCTTTATTTAGCATGAATTTCCCAAAGAAATATTAGGGTGAAGTTGTCCTCTTTGCTGCATATCTCATTAACCGCACTCCTTCTAGCGTCCTTAAATTCCAAACACCACAAACTGTCCTCCATTCCCATTTTTCCATTCCTCACATTCTCAATTTAGAACCTCGCATATTTGGTTGTAGTGTTTATGGTCACAAACCCAAAGCCTTACGCAGTAAATTAGACCCATGTGCAACCAAATGCATATTTGTTGGCTATTCAGAATCACAAAAAGGGTACCGTTGCTTCGACCCCATTAAAACAAAAATTCATATCACACTTGAAGCTTCTTTTTATGAAGAGGAGCCATATTTTGCCTCAGGGGGAGTCCTCGACACTTCTCCTCAGGGGGGGCATCACCAGAGCTTGTTGGAGGAGAAGTTTGTGTAGAATTACCACCTACTACAGCGCAATCACCACTGCTTCCCCAGATATCTGATCCAGGTACAAGCTTACTCCCTTTAACACCATTACCCGAAGTGTCATCAAAAGATGCTCCTGAGTCTATACAGCATTCAGCACCTGAGGTATGTTCTCAAACTACTCTTCCATCAAACCCTCTTATTCTACAATTAAGATGCTATAACCGACCCAACAAAGGTGTTCCTAAGACACTATATGAACCTGATCCCAAAGCAAAAGCTAAATATCCCATTAGTAATTATGTGTCTACTCATAGAATATCTAGATCATATGCTTTAGTTGTAAATCAATTATCCTCTGTACATATTCCTAACAATACACAGGAAGCATTGGCGGATCCAAATTGGAAGGAAGCTATGAACATTGAAATGGAAGCCCTTCAGAAGAATTCAACATGGGAACTTGTCTCTATGCCACAAGGAAAAAAAACAATTGGATGTAAATGGGTATTCACCCTAAAACTCAAAGCTGATGGGAGTATTGATAGGTACAAAGCAAGACTAGTTGCTAAGGGGTTTACACAAAAGTACGGGATAGACTATCAAGACACCTTCGCTCCAGTAGCCAAACTGAACACCATTCGAATTCTATTGTCATTGGCAGCAAACCGAAACTGGCCTCTCAAACAATTTGACGTGAAGAATGCTTTTTTGTATGGAGACTTGAAAGAAGAAGTTTATATGGAGCTTCCATCTAGGGTAAACCTACAAAACAAAGGAAAGTTTGAAGCTTGCAAGCTGAAAAAGGCATTATATGGGTTAAAGCAATCACCTAGAGCATGGTTTGGAAGGTTCTCACTAGCCATGAAGGACTTTGGGTACAAACAGAGCAATGCTGACCATACCCTCTTCATAAAGCATCATAAAGGCAAGGTAACTGCTTTAATTGTTTATGTAGATGATATGGTCTTAACTGGAGATGATCATTGTGAGATGGAAAAACTAGAAAAATACTTAAGCTCTGAATTTGAGATGAAAGATCTAGGACAACTTATATATTTTCTAGGCATTGAGATATCAAGATCTGAACATGGATATTCCTCTCACAAAGGAAATACACTATGGATCTCTTAAATGAAACTGAAATGTTTGCTTGTAAACCAGTTGAATCACCAATGAAAATGAATCACAAGTTAGGCATTTATCCGGATCAAATTGCCACTGACATTGGTAAATATCAAAGATTAGTTGGGAAGCTAATGTAACTATCACATATCAGGCCAGATATTTCTTATGCAGTAAGTGTAGTTAGTAGGTTTATGCAATCTCCAAGCATAGAACATATGGAGGCAGTATATCGGATCTTGAGATACTTAAAGGGATCTCCGGGAAAAAGACTATTGTTTTCAAAGAATAACTCTTCATCTGTTATTGGTTTTATTGATTCTGACTAGGCAGGAGACAAGACGACCAGACAATCAACATCTGGTTACTTTACATATGTGGAAGGCAACCTTGTCACATGGAAGAGTAAAAAACAAAAGGTGGTAGCAAGATCTAGTGCAGAGGCTATCTGGGAATTACTCAAAAACAGCCGATGGACCTGCATTGTGATAATAGTGGAACAATTGCAATTGCACACAATCCAATTCAACACGATAGAACCAAACATGTTGAAGTGGATCGAGATTTTATCAAAGAAAACTTGGATAGGGTATTATTCACTTGCCATTTGTTAGATCTGAAGACCAGCTTGCAGATATTTTAACTAAAGTTGTGTCAGGGAAAGTTTTCTAAAAAACAATAGGCAAATTGAGCATGATTGATATCTTTGCTCCAACTTGAGGGAGAGTGTTGGAATAAAGTAATTCAAAATAGCTTGTTATACTGTTCCTACATATTTGAAATTGTATAAATAGAATTTCTGTATAGATAAAACTGTATAGGATAAATTAAGAAATTTGTTTCCTTTATTATTGTTAGTTGTTACATATCTGCATATATAAATTGTGTATAAATACACCTCTGTTGATGAGGAAAATTAATGAGAATGAGAAGATCATTTTAGTACTCTATTTCTGACAAATGGGTTAATAAATCAATAAATAATAACTTCTCGCGTCATCGGAGAAGTTATCGCCCTTCTAGCTTAAGAAGCATTGACACAATTTTTTTTTGAGTAAATACCATTTTTGGTCCTTAACAAAAAATGCGGTTCCCACTTTAGTCCCTTACAAAAAAAAATTAGTCAGTTGGTCCCTAACAAATTCAAAGTGGACCTATTTAGTTGAAATCGCGGTCCTTAACAATTTCAAAAAAGACCCATATTAGTCCCTCAAAAAGACTAAAATAGGTCCACTTTAAATTTGTTAGGAGCCAACTGACTAATTTTTTTTTATAAGGGACTAAAGTGAGGACTGTATTTTTTGTTAGGGACCCAAAAGAGTTTTTTTTTTTTTTTTTTTTTCTTGAAAAAATTTGAGTTGATGTCAATAGCGTCTAACACGTGATTAATGTTTTGGGCCACTATATCGACATTGACAATGCCAAAAATGTAAATTTTTTGAAATTTTTATAAAATTAAAATTATTTTAAAATAAAACATAAAAGTTTTAGGAAAAAAGAAGAAGAAGTTTTAAGACAAGGAAGGGGACTTACTGCGAGTGAAGGACCGAGAGAAAGCGCAGAAGAGAGTTTGGGACGAGAAATGATGCGATTGCAGAGAGAATTCAATGATTTGTTAACGCAAGCTGCTGAAGCGAACGATAGAGCAGGAAGTTTAGCCAGAATGTTCTGAAGAAGGTCCTCGTTCAGCGCACTTATGCTCATGTTCCCATCGTCTGAAGCTTTCCCCTTCGTGTTCGATGACAATGGCTTCTCCGTTGTGGTTCAACACAAACATCACAATTCAGTTTTAGTTTCAGAAATAAGGAGGTTAAACATTGATCCTCTGGGCTAGACTCTTGGGCCTAGGTCCATTTGCTTTGGCCCAATACTCGCATAAACCAATTGTCTTATCGTTTTCTTCTGTCTTATTTATTTTAATAATATTTTTCAGCCATACATGTGTTTCGTATATTGTAATAATATTTTCTATGCTTATTTTTCTTATCGGTTTCTTCAGTGTTAACTTTGTCTATAAATTTAAATATTTAATTGATTATATAATTTATTATGGGTTACTATATGTATTAAATATAAATTATATTATATATATTAAAAATATTATTTAATATCAAAATATTTTATAACGTGTCAAAATTTAATATTTTTTAAAATTAACATGTCTAAGTATCATGTTATGTTATAACCAGTGTCTTGTATTAATATCGATGCAACATTGCTTCTAGACATAATAAATTTGGGACCATCAGGAGCCAGAAAATAAAAAAAAAAACAAAAGTGCAGCTATCGATGGCTCAGGAGGAAAAACATTTTTTCTCCTACAATAGAAGAAATTGTATTCCCATAAGTCAATTCGCCTAAAATGGCTGATATTTTTTCAAAAAATATATTCAAATTATTTCTCACATATTTCAAAGTAAAAAAAAAAAAAAAACAATACAAGGTGGTACACAGGTATAAATTCATAATTACATAATAAATGATACTACTAATTTATGGAAATGATAGATTAAGTACTAAAATTAATGGATTCAGATGATTTTTTTTTAAAAAAATTACTTTTTTTTCAGGAAAAAAAGATTTCTTATAAAAAAATTTGTTTGGATATCTGCTTTAAAAAAATAAAAATCATAAAAATAATCTATTTTTTTAAGTTAAAATTTGTAGTTTTTTAAAAAATAGAAATCAAAAGTCAATTTGTTTTCTTCAAAAAACAATTATTTTTTAAAAATTTAAATAACTTTAATTTTTATGAAAAAATACTTGTAAATAAGTAAGGTATAAAAAATATTTTTTATAAGCCCATCCCAACGGCTGAGATGATATTCAACTCTAAAATGACACGTGGCAATAGTCTCCCAAGTCCCAACTGCTACGTATATAAATAAAACGAGATTTTGGGTTTCGCTTTTTAAATACAACGAGATTTTGCTCGTTTCGTGGCATTCTTGCGCATTCGTGTTTCTCTTTCTCCCTCGCGTCGTCGTTTCGTTAGGGCATAAAACCCTTTTCGGATCGGTGGAGCAAAGCCTCGCCGGCGAGATTCCCGAGGCTGTTTAGTTGGCGATCGAGCACCGGTGGAAGCGACGAAGATGAAGGTTTTCGTGAAGACTCTGAAAGGAACGCACTTTGAAATTGAAGTGAATTCCTCGGACACGGTTTGCCCCCACCAGTCTCATTGTCTAATCGAATTTCGATCGTAACTTAATCGCCTTTTGTATTTCCGTAAGCTCGGGCTTCTCACTTCGATTGTGAGAGCAGAAGCCCTGAATTTGAGGGTTAACTGGGGTTTTAACGTACCGGTTGTTCGATTTTTGTTGAATTTAATTGATCACAATTCTGCGTTTAAATTTTTTAGTAATTAAGTTGAAATTTAGGTTTTGAATTGATTGCTTTGTGGTTTTTTGGAATATGCTGTTGAACGAATGGAATATGCTATGGTGATTGAGAACACTAACTAGCTACTTAGTTTATTTATTTATTTATTTTTCAGCTGCACCATTTGTAGTTGGATATTAGGTAACACCACTAGTGGCTAAGTGTTTGCTGATGTTTGACGCATGATAACGAATAAGTTTGAGAGTGACATTGTTCGTAACTTTACTGGGGAACTTCAAACCTGTCTCTACTGGGATGAAATGTGGACAATACTAGTTTTTACTGTTGTTTTTGAACCTCATGGCCATGGTAATTTTAATAGTTGCGCGTAACTGACTTGTATATAGTTCTACAAGTTACGCTTGGATCAATAATTAATTGAACAGTGAACTGTTGGAATTGAAATTGCTGTAAAACTTAGAGGCAGCTCATTATCTAAGAATGTGCATTTCCTAGCAGTAGAAATTTTATAAATAATTTAAACCATCACAGATGGCTGAATTGAGGATGTCTTCAAGTGTGTCAATTTTTCATCTTTTAATTATGTGTTTCGTAATTCTCTCTCTCTTTATGTTTCTGCCACTTTGCGTCCTTTCTGAACTATTATAATTAATCTGCATTATTTGATGTAACCGTGGTTATTCTTTTCAGCTTTCTGAAGTGAAGAAAAATATCGAAACTGTTCAGGGCGCAGATGTCTATCCTGCAGCGCAGCAAATGCTAATTCATCAAGGAAAAGTTCTCAAGGATGGCACTACATTGGAGGAAAATGAAATAAATGAAAATAGTTTTATTGTCATTATGCTATCGAAGGTAAAATTTTCTTTTATTTCTTTATTTTTCTCCTTTTTGAAAACTACGAAGGTCTTTTTGCTACGAAAATATATTCCATTATTTGGTTGCATACATAGTTGTCTAAAGAGTAAGGTAGCTTTTGGAAGACGTGTTAGAATGGGACGGAATGTAACATGTCGATTCTATTCTATGTTTGATATATTATAAAAATAGAACAGAACAAAAACATGGAGTTAATAAATGGTACATGCTGGTTCTACTAAAAGGGGTTAAATAAAAATGAATAGAATCTAATTTTGCATTCTGTTTTGTGCACCCCCCTTAAGCTACCTAAAAACTACATGCGCATAGCAATATATTAATGTGGAAAATCGTGATCTGATCCTATTATCTATATTAGGAAATATTCTGTATCCAGTGTCAGATTGTATCCCCAGAATAAAGCACATTTAATTGTATTTTCCAGTCAAATAGGAAATCCCAAAAAATATGGATTCTGATATTAGTTTTTTCCTTTTCATTTGTATAGAACCTTGGGATACACCACCCCAAAAGCTAGTTTAAAGGGTGGGAGTACCCAAGGCCTTATAAACTCCACATTAGTTGCTCTTCAACCAATGTGGGACTATATATCTCAACACGCCCTCTCACGCAAGAGCCCTCTTGGCTTGAAGCGTGGATTATGCAACAGGCCCAATTTTTGGTTTACCTTTTTGTGCTTCCACTTTAAAGTGGGAGGCGGTGAGATTTCGAAGGCTCTGATACCATGTTAAGAACCTTGAGGTCACCACCCCAAAAGCTAGCTCAAAGGGTGAGAGTGCCCAAGGCCTTATAAACTCCACATTAGTTGCTCTTCAACCAATGTGAGACTATATATCTCAACATCATTGAAGGCTGACTTTGTATAAATCTAACCTATGCATGTGTCAGAATCATCAGTGAATAATATTCTTCACATTCTCCAAATTCTGAGAATTATTAATTATTTGGGGAGATTATATTTAGGTGTATTAGTTATTTGGTGTTTTGAATGAGTTGGTAATCGAAAGATAGAATAGAATTTGGAGTGGTCAAGAACTGTGATAAACTACAGGTTTTCCCAGATATCTATGGAGCTTATTAATAAAGACAATGTGTGCATCCTTGGGGCTTATTAATCAAGGGTTATGGGTATGGGAGCTGTACCAAATTGATGATCAAAATCTCCCTTCAATCCCAGTCAAATGTAATATGATCTGATTTTTGCTGCCCTTTTGTACTGTACAATTTAACATATATCACAAACACCCTGTTCATTAACTTCAAATGAAAACTGCAATGTACAAGTTAAAAAATGTTTTTGGAAAATTTGCGTTTTGACCTAGATAGATTGAATGAACCTTAAATTTCTATTGTGTGCAAAAGATTGTCAGGGAAACTTATTGATAGAATTTGGGGCAAATTGAAATGATTTTCCATGGACAATGTATGTAGCTCAACAAAGTACTGAGTTAACTGTCAAATGGAAGGCTACAATAAATATCTGCAACAGCACTTTTCTCTAAGGTGGTTTGATGGGAGATACCTCCAATAATAAGTTAATAACCATAAAAGATCTACTAAGAGGCAAGAGAAGCCTGTATGCGTGAATTTTAGTCAGACTAGAATTCATGAGAATGGAAGATCTTACTGAGTTTTTGCCGTCAGACTAGGCATTCAATGGTAATGCCTTGTGAGGTTTAACTGCTGGTATTTCAGATTTATATTCTTGTTGAACTTTTTCATTAGTTGTCTTCTAACAATGTTAAGCCATTGTAAGCAAATTCTGATATAGGATATCTAAGTGCGTTAACATAAACCAGCTTTTTTGTTCAATGTTGTTTAGATTAGACTTCATTTTCCAAAATTTTATCCCTTGAACTTTGTTGCTATTGTTAAAACCTTTTTAACAACCATCTGCTTTTCCTATTCCAAGCTTTGCTCATCTTCACGAATGCTTTATCAAGTTTCTTTTTCATTTAAAGAAAAAAGGAGATTAAGAGAATGGGACAAGAAATTCTCTGACAGCTGAGAGACAGCTGTTAATATCAGCTCGTAAAAGCTGTCCAATCTGTCTGCAGACAATCAAGGAAACTCCTTTGCAACTTACTCTGCAAGTGGGATTAATCCCGTTTATGTTTTTGACTTGTCACTGTTGTTCACATACATGTTTATTTCTGTATGTATGGGTTCTCTTCTCATTGCAAGTGATTTGAGCTTGAAGGAATACTTCCACCAGAAAATGACTGGAGCAATTTATATTGAGTGAATCAATGAGATTCATTGTTACTTTTAATTTTTATAAATTTTTAATGTTTTGTATATTTTCATTTGTTCAGTACTAAATTATAATCTATGTGCTCAAAATTGCTAGACTAAGAGCTCTTCTGGTGAAGGATCTACTACTTCAACTGCACCTTCAACTAAGGTGAGAACAGTATACTATGTTAATGAATATTGTTAATATTACTATTATTTGGCTATTCTCTTTTTTGGGGATCTTCTACTACTTGATTGGATTATATTTGGGCATTTTGAATTAAATTTTATAGTATATACAAATATAAAATGATACAGTGGAAAATATGATCACATTAATTTCTATTGGTGTATCTAATCTAAACATGTTTACAGATCACAGACACCCTTTACCTCGACAAAAAGAAAAAGTGCCTTCAATTGGTGTATATTTTTGGTTTTTTCTTCTCTATCATTGATGTGTTTGCGTGTCTAATATGTGAAGTGTTAATGTTGCTTCAAAAGAAAAATAAGCTTGTTATTTCACCAAAAAAAAAAAAATATTAAATAAAATTATAGTCAAATAGTAATAGTAAATTAAATACATTTATAAACACTAAACTATTATTAAAACTCATAAGTTTATAGTTTTGAAGTGATATACATTAAATATATAAATTGATGAATTCAATTTTATGAAAATGGAATCATATTTTAAAGGAAGTCTTCTGCCCTAACTTGATTTTTGCCTGTTCAATCACATTTATCTTGCTTATCATCATTTTTGATCCTGATCTAGCTTTGGTACTAGACCACAAGCTGGGCTGGTCAAACCGATTAGACTGGCTAGTTTGGGCAAGTCAGATTTTTAAAACACTACTACTATTGCTGGCCTATCGTTTATGTTTATGCAGAGACATCAAATTTTTTTTGCAGGCTCTCTTGGGCCTTCTGTTTACTAGCTGTAGGTTGAGTTTTCTTAATGATTGTTTCCTTTTTCTTTTTCCTTTATTTTTCTGTACAAGATGGCATTTTCTACAGCGAAGCCTTATGTGGATAATCTGTTCTAGTAGTTTACCACACATTGTTGGCTGCTCAGTGAATTGAAACTTTAGTCTATTTATTCTCAGTGACAATGCTTATTTTTCATGTTTATTTTGATTTTTTCTAGATACTTACATCATGTCTCTTAAAATTCTTTGGTTAGAAGAGTAGCTTAAGCTGAAATGGGGAGGTTGACATGCAATTCATTGTGTTTAGGGTGGATTTCGTCATGTCTCTTAATTCAAAGAAGCATAGACATAAACAATTTAATAAAGAGAAGAGCAGAAGGGAAAGAAAAAAAAGAAGGGAAGAAAAAGAAAATGAAAATTGTTATAAAGAAGTTGACATTTTATTAAACGGCATTTCCCCTCTTGAGTTTTGAAAATATTAACCAACGTTCGTGTCATCGTTGCAGGCTACACAGACAAGTGCAGCTCCTACTCCAACCTCTGTGTCAACTGCACCTCAACCTCCTACTGCAACTGGGGAAACGTGAGTTATAAAGATTGTCACGTTTCCTCTTCCAAACTTGCTTAGATGAGTTTTAGTAACAACTATTTTGATGTTAAATGTATCCTGCAACTTCATTTCATTTTGATAGGCCTCCACCTATTACTGCCACAGTTCCTGCTCCTGCCCTAGCTCCGGCTCCGGCACCTGCTGCTGCTGCTGCTGCTCCTTCTCCTTCTCCTGCTCCTGCTCCTATATCTCTGGGCTCTGCAGTGTAATATTCTGTTTTTTGTTATCAGTGGAATGCACTTCTTAAAGTTTTTGCAATGTTTGCATTTTGAAGATGGAACAATCTTTCAATTCCTATTGGTTCTTCCTTAATTTTCATGTTAAAGTAAACTTTGTTGAAGCAGGCCAGGGTCCGATATATATGGGCAGGCAGCATCCAATCTTGTTGCTGGTGTCAACTTGGAGGAAATAATTCAGCAAATCCTTGATATGGGTGGAGGAAGCTGGGATAGGGATACTGTTGTCCGTGCTCTTCGGGCTGCTTACAACAACCCTGAGAGAGCTGTTGAATATTTGTATTCAGTATGTGAATTTTAGAAGATGATTGATTTCTTACCTAATGATACTTGTCTACTTTATACTTCAATGGCAGGGTTTTCTACAGTTTGGTTTAGCTGTCATTTTATTGGAATTTACCTTTGGTTTAGTGGTCTTAGTCTTACATTAACTGCCTTGCAGTCCTTTTTATTAAATTATCACTCATAAATGTTAGGGCATACCAGAGCAAGCTGAAGCTCAACCTGTGGCCCGAGTGCCTGCAAGTGCTCAACCTGCAAATCCTCCAGCTGCTGCTGCTCCACAAGCAGCACAACCAGCATCTGTTCCATCTAGTGGACCTAATGCTAATCCTTTAGACCTATTTCCCCAGGTACCTACTGAAGTGTTTTTTCGAAAAAAAAATGATAAAGAATTAGTAATATTTTGGTGGTGTACTTAATATTGTGTGACAGGGCCTTCCCAATGTTGGTTCTGGTGCTGCTGGTGCCGGTTCTTTAGATTTTCTGCGCAACAGTCAACAGGTATTCTTTATGTCTTTGCCCTACCACTTGTACTGACTTTCTTACTTCCAAGCCACGTCTAAACTACATTTTTCAATTTTATGCTTGTATTTAGTTCCAAGCCTTGCGAGCTATGGTGCAGGCTAATCCACAAATATTGCAGGTTTTCTTCTTTGTCTTGTTAGTGTATATTCTATTGATCTATTCTCTCCTTCATAGAACCCTCAAATTTGCTATTCTTGCAGCCTATGCTACAAGAGCTTGGCAAGCAAAATCCTCATCTTATGAGATTGATTCAAGAGCATCAAGTTGACTTCCTACGCCTGATAAACGAACCTGTGGAAGGTGGTGAGGGGTGAGGAATACTCTACTGTTTTTTGCAGTTTCTTTTTTGGTTCTTATTCTTTGTTCTTATCAGTTGATGCTCAGTGGCTTAATTTTCTGTTATTATGCTTTAGGAATATTTTGGGACAGCTGGCTGGTGCCATGCCACAAGCAGTGACTGTCACCCCTGAGGAGCGGCAAGCAATTGAACGTGTAAGTTTAACCTCTTGTCTATATAAAGCATTGAATGATTGATGTTGTTTTCCTGTCTGACCGTCTAGAAACCAAGGAATTATTGGTTTCATTTTAAACTGCCTTTTCTTGACGGGATCCCTTGGTACTCACATTATACAGTTTCACTGTGTTTTTATTTTGCCACTGTTTGATTGTCTATAATTCAATTATAGGATGTGATATGAATGTTGACTGAGTCTGTTAAGGGTAATGGTAGTTTTACATATTTTATGTTGACAACCTATTCAAACTAATATAGGAGCGTCATCTGAACTTTTCCTTTTAAACCTAGCTGGAGTCACTAGTATAGTCATATAAGTTTGTGAGCATGAAATAGTATTTCACATTTGTTAAACAACTTTATCCATAATTTACATAGATTTAGATTATCTGTTCATCCGTAACAGAATGGCTTGCTGTTACAAATTTCAGTCTATCTCTTTCCAAGTATACGGGCCCCACATAAAAAATCAAGTTAGTCTTGCTTGTGTTTTTAGACAGAGAAACACAGAACAGAACTCTTGTTTTTAAGCAACAGCTCGGGGAATATATTTTTAACAAGTTCCTCTGTAATTTATAATTTCCATGTGTCGTGATCTTTGTTTTCTCCCCCAGCTTGAAGCAATGGGTTTTGATCGTGCAACTGTATTGGAGGTGTACTTCGCTTGTAACAAAAATGAGGAACTGGCTGCCAACTACCTCTTAGATCACATGCATGAGTTTGATGAATAATTAGATCACCTTTGCAATTTGTCAAATTTCCTTTCGATGGGTCTTTGGTATGTAAGCAAGTAATGTTTGATAATGACCACTCTCGAATGGACAAGATATGTTTTAACCACCTCCACATTATTGTCCATGTATTTGTCATTTTCTTTTCTCCATATTCATATACAGAGTTGTTTGCCTTGTATTATTGTCTTTGGTGCATCATTTTGACATGTCTAATGATGAAATTTTCTACTTAATCGGAAGTCAAGAGATGCCAAAATCACGCTAGTTTTCAAGCCTCGTTAGGGTTGAGGTTTTCATTACCCACCAGAATGGAATTACGCAGTTGTGTCTGTTGACAGGGACAATTGTTTTTTTTTCTTTTTTCTTTTTCTGCACCAATGCTTATTTGGTAAAGTAATAATATATATGAAAATAATATTTCTTTTTCTTACAATTCCAAAATAATGTCGCTTTTGGGGTTGGAAAACATGGGCGCTTCAAGATTTTTTTTTTTTTAGGAATAATAATTTTCTTGAAGTCTCTCGCAATTTTTTTCTCAGATCCCAAAACACAACCCCCTTCCCCCACCTTGTAAAAAGTGTTCCATGATTTGACTATCAAATTGTGGAATGTAGTCTAAATTTAATGTGGGAGTGTAGGTATGCACGACTTGAGGCAGTAAAGCAGCTTTAAAAAAGCCAACTCAAATCCTTTATTAAAGTCAATGTTATGGTTTTGTAAGAAGTATGAGGTGCATAGTTGTGTTATAGAATTTGAACGACAAATGTGTATTGGAGTAGGATTTTAATTTATTTTTTTATAGATTTTAAAAGACTATTTAGAATTTGGGGATATTGAAGATTTTTTTAAAAGATTTGATTTTAAAAGATTCTAATAGAATTTATAAGATTTGAAAGGACAATATGGATTTATAAGATTTTAAAAAATTATATAAATTTTTAATAAATATTTAAAATTACAAAAGTTATTACAAAAAATAACAAAGAAATGCAATATTATTAATAAAAAAATCTAATATGATTTTTTCAATTAGTAAAGCATAATATAATTTTTAACAAATATTCAAAATTACTAAGTAACAACTCTCAACATATCTAAAGTTATACTAGTCCTTCACGTATTAACATTTTCTCGCTCTTATGTTTGATCAATGGGTTAAAAACTATCTTCTTCATTTGGCATATACGATTATAAGACCCAATTTTTTATTTATTAAAATAATTCTAATTTTGCATATAGACCTAAAGTTCATAAGAAAATTTTTGTTTGGATTTTTTGCAACTGAACTTGGAAAATTTGGGATTTTTGTTCTTCGTGATAAGAGTTTTCTAATCATATATCATATGAATGTCTTCATTGAGTATGCTAAGAAAATTTTGAACATGAATTTTTGGGTTTTATTACAAGAATGTTAAAAAAAGTCTCAAATAATTTTCAATCGATACATTGAAACCTTAAATTACTTTGCGGCTTTTGAAAAATAAATTTTTAGTTATCTATTGACATAAAAACTATTTGAAATCATTTTCTATAACCAAAGAATTTCGTTCATAAATGTATTGTTACGAAATATAGGGTCCATATTATAAAAGCTTTAATATTTCTTTAAATCGATATTGTTTCATTGATGTAAACGAAAATTGGTTTGAGAGTTTTAAGGCTTGCTTGATTAGTGTTTTATAAAACAATTTTTTGTTTTTAAAATGGTAAAAACAAAAAATCTTGTTTGATGGTTAGAGTTTTGTAAAATTAATTTTGAAAGCAGTTTTCTTTTAGCTGTTTTTAGAACTAAAAATGCAAAACAACTCAGACTTATTTTCGTTCTCGTTTTCAATTTTTTGTTCCGAAAACATCCAAAACACGGAGAACAACCTATTTTCATTAATGACACTTCTGTAATTATCAATAACAAAACTGAAAGGCATTGTTGCATTTTTAAAAAATTTTCAAAACCCCTTCTTCTTTCTCACCTAGCAAGCAGCACCCCCATCGTCGTTGAGCAGTGTAAAGGAATCATTGTGCGTCAGCGATTAAACTTGGATTTTCTTTAAGTTGCACCTTTTGGTGTTCTTTTTATCAAATCTGACAATAAGTTTATATTTTGGCTTGATTACGGTGTTGTATTGCAGGTTTTCATCCTAAATTTGTGTGTTTTTTTGGTTTGGGTATCAGTGGTTTTGATTATTATTATTATTAATGGTTTTGTATTGAACGGGTATTGATCAAACGCGTTTTTTATTTTTTTGTTCTAAAAACATGTTTTTGGAACAAATTTACCAAACATATTTTTTTATTCTTTAACTTTTAAAATTGTTTCCAAAATAAATTTATCAAACAGATTTTTTTTTCTTTTTTTATTCTGAAAATCAATTCTTAAAAACTATTCTATAAAACAGTTTTAAGAACAAAAAAATTAAAACACAATCAAACACACTCTTGGTTTCCTTGTTGTTTTCTCACTAATTTTTAATACAAAAATCATACATTTTTGTGCCAAGAAAAATCGCGACCCATGCCTTGAAAAATCATTTTTTAAATTTCCAAAAATCACTCAAAAATTTGATTTAGATGGATTATATTAGAATCTTGTTGGTTGTTTTGTGATGAAAATCGCTCAAAAATCTGCTGTTTTGAGCTTTGACGAAGCTTCCATGGCAGAACCAGGTTTCGAGCAGATCAACCCGCCAAAGGAAGAAGAAGACATTATAATAGAAAAATCTCAAGAAATCATAGGGGTTAGGGTGAAATTGCGAGAGAGACATCCTATTTATATTTCTCACTGAAAAGTCTCACGAAATTCACACCAATAAAAAATTCATTAAAATTGTTAGATTTTTGAATACCACAAGATTATTTTTTCTTTTTTTAAAATCCTGATTGAATACCAACGGATTTGGACAGACTTTAAAATAATCTTTTAAAATCCTAATCGAATACCACGTGACATTTTTTCAATTCTTTGAAATCCTAATTGAATACCAATGATTTTTTTGTCCAAAAATATTCCATTAAAATATTTTAAAATCTCAATCTCATACACCCCCTTAAAATGGATTGGTTTCTTGCTTGTTAACAAAAATAACTCTTATGTATGTTGGGCAGCTTGTCATATCTATAAAATCAGTTTAAGTTTGCTATAATTTGTTATTTTACGATTAATGTTAATTTAAACCTAATTCATATAAAATTTGTTTTAAACGTTAATTTTATTTAATTTGTTCAAATAAAAAATCATAGCATTTTTTTAATCATTAGATGAATGCATAGCTTAATAATTATCTCAATAATTTTATTTTATTTTTATTCTATGACCCAAATTACTTATTTGGGGTGAGTTGGGTAATGGAGCGAAATTAGATGTCCAAAGATTAGTTAGAGTAATATTGTTACTTTATAGTGTAAGTGCACGCAGTAAATAATATAAGATTTTTTTATAGTCTCTCTCAATGTTATTAAAAACAAGTTAAAGCTGTAAATCTCGGAAAAATGATTGAAAAAAAGCAATTCAATTAGAACATAACATTGGAGCAAATTTTGGTAACTTTGAGCAAATTAAAGCAGAGAAACTTACGAAGTAACTAGAGCAATGTTTTAAAGTTTAAAAGGCACTTTGGAACAAAAACAGAAATTATGAAATTAAAGATAAGAAAACAAATTTGAAAATAGGATGAAAACTAATTGAAACATATGTTTTACAATAGAATCCAGCACACTTGATCAAGTACCTTGACATAGTAATAAACTAAGAAAGTGTTACTCCGTGAAGATTCTTTTTACACTAATTTAGCTCCCGAGAGATATATTCTATCTTATATATTTCTATATAAGATAAGATCTAACTTATAGGAGCACAATTAAGTTCAAAACCTTTAAAATGAGTACTGTTGTCCTTCATTGCTAAAGTGACTTGTGAGAAATTATTAAAATCCAAAATCACAACAGATATATAATTTGAAGACGTGCTCCGGAAAATGCTTCTTTCCGGTCAACAAATTCCTAAAATTGCTAAATGAGGTCAGACAAATTAGCACAATTAAAAAGAAAATAGATTAACACTTCATTACTTAAATGCTTGAAATAAAAAATGTCAATTACAAGGAAACGAGTACTAATATTCCCCTATCATAAGAAGCTTTGCTCCTTATATGATAATGACCAAGTCTACAAGTACAGAAAAAATAAAATAAAAAACCGAAACATTATAGAACTTTATCCTAAGTAAATAAGCTAAAAGAAAAAAGAAAGAAAAGAAAATTAAGTAATTTAATCCATAACCTACTAACTTAATCTTAACTTAGTCCATGAATTCTCAATCTTCAAGTGGAGAGAAAAGATTTAGTTACTCCAAGATTTTTTTCATTTCATACTCACGTTGTAAGTTTTTTAAAATGTTCTCATACTCCTCTGCAGTTCCAGTCGTATTTAGATCATCAACATATTATGGTAAATCTTAATGCTAATCTTTAAATAAAAATACATGGAGCAATGGAGCTCTTTTTAAATTATTCTTTGAGAAGATATTACCTGTGACGATTGTACTTCGTACCAAATTCATTTAGATTATTTTAATCCATATAAGAAACTTTTTTAATTTTAAGGAATAATGCAGTTAATAAAATTCTCAAATGAGGGACAATAGCGATAGGATTTAAAAATATCGAGTCTTTGGAGGCGTAGTAGGTATGTTTTATTCTATCCCATCTTTATTTTGCTAAAATTATCATTGACCAGAGTGTTCTTTGCAAGCACCCCCCTTACCTGTCGTAATTGTAAAACACCAGATTTGAAGAGCTCTGAGTCTCTGACCAGTGACCACACCAAATTATTGGTAGCAGTAATCATTAAAACATCTAGCGCCATTTGCGAAAGTTATTAGTGATTTGGGTGTCGTATTGTTTTTTGTAAACATCCCTTCCTTGCGTGCCGTGAACCATCATATCTAAAGAGTTCTGATCTGATGACCCCAAAATGATAGCATATCACCCACTCAAGTAATCACTGCAACAGTTACAGTTACCAAAATGAGGATTGAAAATGGCTCTTCCATTTTATTCTGATTTCATGTCTCTTAGATTGCGTTGTATTTGTTGTAGTATTTAGATTTTATGATCCGATTTGAAAACATATCATATCATATGTATGTAAATTGTAATATATATATATATATATATATATATATATATATATATATAGGGATTTACATTTCTACAACTGCTGTATGTGCAGCAATCAAATACTTGTCATATATATACTTGAAAACATTAAATGCGGAGAATCATAACCATACAAAGGATGAAAGCATTAATTAAATGTGGGGAATCATAACCATACACATGTCGTTGCTGTACGTAAAGCGGCTGCAGAAATGATTTTACCAGATATATATATAGGGTTTTATTAAAGTTATGTTGTAGGAAAAATGATTGTGTTATGTTATAGAGATTCGTTTTGCGTGCCGTAGTTTTTTTTTTATCCAAAAAATATGGGTCCCACAAAATATTGTGTGTGTAAGAAACTTTTTCTTGTCATGTTAAATGATGAATGCAAATCCCATATATATATATATATATGGGAAGGATATACTTATCACTAAAAAAATTTACAACCTTTACAACCAATCTAATCACCATTGATTTTCGTCAATCTAACGGTTATAATTTATGAAAATTAATAATTAATTAATAAATACGACTCAATAATTTCTAATAAATTATAACCGTTAGATTGACGGAAATCAATAGTGATTAGGTTAGTTGTAAAGGTTGTAAACTTTTTTGGTGGTAAGTATATCCTTCAACACACACACACACACATATATATATATGAAAAAATATTTATCATTTTTAAATGACATAAAGTTGTGTCATTTTAAATGAGAGAAAGATAGATTAATATTTTTATTTAAAATTTAAATTAAAAAAACCCTACTTTCTCCCTTATAATTTTCATTGCTTATGTCTTTTTCTAACTTAAAATGATATAATTATATGTCTTTTTAAAAAACAAACAGAATTTCTCAAGCGGCTTGAAATAACTTTATCTTTGGCCACTGAATCATAACCTTACAAAGATGAATCAATGATGATAAAGAAAGAGAGATAAAGAGAATCACAAATTCAAAATCATTCAAAGATGAATCAATTAATATAAGAAAATAAGTAAATAAAAAATTCTCTTTGTCTGTCATTATTACAGATAAGTTATCTGCAGTAAGATAAATAAACAACGTAATTTTTGGATCGACAAAAATAAATATTTCTCAAGCTTAAAGGAGTTCGAACGGGTGCGCGCACGTCATCAATTGCTAATCATTGTCGAATATAAACTTAAGCACTTGAAAGAAACTAAAGTAATAACATCTATTTTGATTGAAGAGTTAGCTAACGTATTGAATTAAACTTCTATCATTTAGGGGGAAAAAACCAAATAATTATGCTAATTATTAGTTTCTGAACTCAAACCGTGCAGGCCCGTGCCAATAATCACAACGAATTAATAATTTAAATTACGTAATCCTATGTACCAAAAAATAAATAAATTACGTAATCCTGTCTCAACTGCTACTAATTGTCCAACTCCAATTTAATAGTATATAGTATATACGCCCAATTAACTGGTTTTCACTTCTCTGTATCTCATAATTTTTATTCCTTTCAGCTGTTGAAATTGAAAGGACGAAAATCTTCCGGATAACGAAACCGTGTGAATAATTGAAATCAAAGTTTGAGGAAAACACAAGAACTCAGGTCAATTGATATGACAGTTTCTGCTTTAGACCCTTGCTGCCTTTCCTTTTTCAAGTTAACCACAGAAAAGGCGACATATATACAAGATTTAGCTAACATTATATCTATATAAGCTGAGAAGTTCGTCTTTCTCTCTTAGGAGTCATGTGATGTTTTATACCTACATATAACTGCTAGGTGGGTATTAGTACTATCACTTGGAAAAAGATTCTGTGCTCTAAACGACACAACTAAAATGACAACCTAACATTTTATCGTGTTTCATCTGCAAAACACAAGATTGTATCACGAAAATTCTCTTTAAACGGTCCCCAACTTCCATATGCATGATGCAACAAGCATCACAACTTATGTGTCTTTGTGTCACTATAAATTTATTTTAGCTAGGGAATTTACCTCGATCTCAAAGAATAAAATATTATAAAAATATAATATAAAATTATTATGGTGATCTTTGTTTAAAAACTTAAATTTTAGAGTTGAATTAGTCTTTTATATGATATCAAAGTTTCTGTAATCAAGTGATCATAAGTTCAATCTTCATCACTTCTAAAAGTATTAATAAATAATTAAATATTATGAAATTTTTAGTATAATTATATAGATATGTATATTAAGTTTTAATATAAGACTATTAAAGTTTTTGGATTAAAATAAGGGATGAGATATTATGTCAACTTTTTTTTTCATGCTTACTCTACCTTTAATTTTTAATACAGTTAGATCAGAATCTCGAGAAAAAAAAGAGATTAAAACACAGTTAAAATTTTAAACTAACGGTAAGTGTTGGAGATAAATAGAAAAAATATGTATGAAATAAAAAAATAAAAAAGGTATGCTTGATGTCGTTTTACTTTTACACATGTTTTCAACTGACACGCTGTTATAAAAGGACAGACACGCATGAGTGTCTTTGAGCCACTTAACGTGAGTGCGGTCACGGTTGATCAACCTCTTGGTCCCCAACCATATCACCGCTCATCAGTGACATTACATGATATATAACATTCATAGCTAACAAAACAAAGACAAAAATATCAAAATCAGAGCGTGAAGATGCTATGTAGAAGTAGAAGGTGGGTTGGTCGTGCTTAGTTCAAAAGGACAAATGGTCCATGAGGTCGTTTTCAGAAGGCCAACCCCACTTACTTACTTAGCCTAAGGTGGCAAATTAAAATCACAAAAAGCCGACAGACATATAATGCGCTTCTGATTTTGAGAGAAAAAAGAGAGTGCGTAAAGTGAGGGTCACTATATGAAATTATTTATTTTATCTTCGTATGTATTAAATAGATAAAATTTTATTAAATTTTTAATAAATACAAGATTTTTCACATGAAAATATTATAATTTTCATATTTTTTTTGTTGATATAATATAATTTTCATATTTACTCGTGCATCGTATGGGTTTTAAGGTTTTTATTATATAAAATACTGTCAAAACAATGATGTCATATTATGAATATTTCTGTGTGTTTATTCTTCTTCTACTGGGATAATTACATACATAAATGAGGACTCTAGGTCCATTACAAATTAACTGTCAATCAGCTACGAATAAGGAAATGAAATAACCTGTTACTATTTCTATTTAATACAAAACTTTTATTATTATGTCAATCAAATGCAAATAAGAAAATTAATCTATTTAATACAAATCTCCTATGATTATGTAATTGTGTAATCAATGATTAAAATTCCAACAACTGTACAACTCAGCAAATATTATCTCAGTTCAACACCCCCCTCAAGTTGGTGCATAGATATCAATCATGCCCAACTTGTTAATTGCTTCTTCAAACACTTTTCCTGATACAGCCTTTGTCAAGATGTCGGCTAACTGATCTTCAGATTTGATGTAGGGAAATTGAATAATTTTTTGATCTAGCTTTTCCTTGATAAAGTGTCTATCCACTTCTACATGCTTGGTTCTATCATGTTGATCTGGATTATGGGCAATTTCAATAGCAGCTTTATTATCACAATGTAACTCCATAGGCTGATTGTAGCAGATTTCTAAGTCTTGTAGGATGCTCTTAATCCACAACAATTCACACACTCCATGTGCCATTCCTCTAAACTCTACTTCTGCACTCGATCTAGCCACAACTTCGTGCTTCTTACTCTTCCAAGTAACTAGATTGCCTTCAACAAAAGTAAAATATCCTGAAGTTGACTGTCTGGTAGTTTTATCTCCAGCCCAATCTGAATCTGTGTAGCCTTTAATTCTCGGACTATTATTTTTTGAGTAAAGCAGACCTTTCCCTGGACACCCTTTTAAATACCTCAATATTCGATACACAGCAGCCATGTGATCCTCACTTGGATTGTGCATAAATATGCTCACAACACTAACTGCAAAAGCAATGTCTGGCCTAGTATGTGATAAATAAATTAGCCTCCCTACTAGCCTTTGATATCTGCCAACATCAGTCTGTACTTGATCAGGATATAAACTCAATACATGATTCATTTCAATTGGTGTTTCTGCTGGTTTACATGTTGTCATTCCTGTTTCTGCAAGTAGATCTAAAATGTACTTTTTTGTGACAAAAAATTCCCTGATTTCATCTAGCAATTTCAATTCCAAGAAAATACTTTACTGATCCTAGATCTTGCATTTCAAACTCATTTGCTAAATGTCTTTCCAATAACTCCATTTCAAATAAATAATCACCAGTCAAAACCATATCATCAACATACACTATTAACACTGTTATCTTTCCTCCATTATGTTTTATGAATAGGGTGTGGTCTGCATTACTTTGTTTGTATCCAAACTTCTTCATGACTAGAGAGAACCTGCCAAACCAAGCTCTAGGTGATTGCTTGAGGCCGTATAGTGCTTTTTTTAATCTACACACTCCATTTCCCTTCAAGTTAGCATGTTTGGCGCCTGGTGGAATTTCCATATATACTTCTTCTTCTAAGTCTCCATTCAAAAATGCATTCTTTACATCAAACTGCTTGAGTGTCCAGTCCCTGTTAGCTGCTATAGAAATCAGAATACGAATTGTGTTCAGTTTTGCTACTGGTGCAAATGTATCTTGGTAATCAACCCCGTATTTTTGTGCGTATCCCTTAGCAACTAATCTGGCTTTATATCTGTCAAGGCTGCCATCTGCTTTAAGCTTCACAGTAAACACCCATTTGCATCCAATTGGTTTTTTCCCGGTTGGTAAAGGAACCAGGTCCCACGTTGAGTTTTTTGTAAGACCTTCATTTCTACATTCATGGATCCCTTCCAATTTGGATCATCCAAAGCATCCTGCACATTGTTAGGAACAAATATACTATACATTTGATTAACAGATGCAATATATGATTTTGACAACCTATGATTGGACATGTAGTTACCGATAGGGTATTTGACCTTAGAGTTTGGATCTGGTTCATAAAGCTGTTTTGGAACACCTTTATTTGGTCTTTGTGACACTCTAACAGGTAAGATGCGACCATCTATGCTAGTAATAGAAGGTTCATTTGAAGAAATAGGAGTAGGATTAGTGTTTACCTCAGGTATGGATTCAGGAACATCCAGGGACGATGCCTCAGTTATAGGTGTTAGACGTGTAGCAAAATCATTCGTGGTAGGGGTAACATCCGGTCCAGGAGTGTGTTGAAGAGTTATAATTTCTTCTCCAGTAGTAGGTATCTCCCCCTGAGAAGAAGTAACGGAATCTCCCCCTGAATAATATGGTTCCAATTCTTGAAAAGACACGTCCATGGTGACATGCATTTTGTGGAGAACAGGATCATAACACCTGTAACCTTTTTGTACATTAGAGTAGCCCACAAATACACATTTTTTAGCACAAGGATCCAATCTGTTTTGTAATACCTTGGGGATATGGACATACACCATGCACCCAAAAACACGAGGCTCAAGGTCGGGAATGTGAGGAATGGAGAAATAAGATTCCAGAGTCTGTTGTGGAGTTTTAAAGTGAAGGGCGCTGGATGGAGTACGGTTGATGAGGTAGGCAGCAGACACAACAGCTTCACCCCAATATATTTTAGGCAAATTCATACCAAAAAGGGAGGCACGAACCACTTCTAGTAGTTGTCTATTTTTTCGTTTAGCTAGGCTGTTCTGTTGGGGTGTATAAGGGCAAGAGGTTTGATGTCGGATCCCATGTGTGCTTAAGAAATCAATAAAGCGGCCATCTAAATATTCACTGCCATTATCAGATTATAGAATTTGAACCTTAGACTGATATTGGGTTTGGACCATGCTGTAAATTTTTTTGAAGGCATCAAAGACATCACTTTTGTGTCTTAACAGTGACAACCAAGTCATCCGGGTACATTCATCAATAAAAGTCACATAATAGTAAGCTTTTGAGAAAGAAGGCACCTTTGCAGGGCCCCAAACATCGGAATGAACAACTTGAAATGGAATAGAACTTTTATTAGTACTAGGAAAATAAGAAACTCTGTGACTCTTGGCCAATTCACAAGTGCTGCATTTAAAATCAGCATTATTCAAATGGAAAAACAACCGAGGAAATAACTTTTTCAGATAACTAAAGGAAAGGTGACCAAGTCTTCGATGCCAAATCCAAATGATAGCACGGGACTGTTCTGGACCGGTTGTTGCACATGTAGTAGCCAAAGAAGGATGGCTAGGATCAGGGACCTCCAAGAAGTAAAGCTGGCCAAGTCTAACACCATAACCAAGAGTAATCCGAGTGGGGATGTCCTGAAAAACACAGTGAGAGGGAAAAAAGTTACTAAACAATTAAGCTTTGAAGTTAATTGGCTCACAGAGAGTAAGTTGTATTCAAGAGATGGTACAACCAACACAGAGTCTAGAAATAAGCTATCAGAAAAGGTTAAGGATCCTTGACCAGTAATTGTTTAGGTACTCCCAATGGCAGTGGAAATAACGGATTGTGAAGAATTACAGAGATTGAACAACTGGGAAGAATCTTTAACTATATGATCAGAAGCACCTGTATCAATTATCCAAATATTATTCCTAGACAATGTATAGAAAGCAAGAGACTTACCCAAAATACTGGATTGAGTAAAATTGGCAGCAGGGACAGGAGCATCTTTAGCGGAGACAATAGTCTTGGCTTTGGCAGGTATTTTCTTCTGGGAACGTTTATTGAATAAATACGAGGTTGAAGATTCAGAGGAGGTTTTGAGATTATTCATTGGAAAATGGAAATTCGAATTGGGTAACAGAAAAAAAAAATCGAGTCAGGCAAATTGAACAATACGATGTGTAAGGTTTAATGAAAATAGGTTCCTGGATCAGAAACACTCTGATACCATGTCAAAACAATGGTGCCATGTTATGAATATTTCTGTGTGTTTATTCTTTCTCTACTGGGGTCGTTATATACATAAATGAGGACTCTAGATCCATTACAAATTAGTTGTCAATCAACTATGAATAAGGAAATGAAATAACCTGTTAATATTTTTATTTAATACAAAACTCCTATGATTATGTCAGTCAACTGCAAATAAGAAAATTAATCTATTTAATACAAATCTCCTTTGATTATGTAATTGTATAATCAATAATTAAAATTTCAACAACTATACAATTCAGCAAATATTATCTCATTTCAAGAAATACAGTACATGCAAGTGAGATAAATAAAATGTATCAATCATTCGTGCGTTTTTTCCCCCTTCAATCTCCCTTTAATTTGATGGACCTTATCATATTTCTAACAGCTTTTTGGTCTTTTTCATCTAAATACTAAATTGTATTTAAATTTATCTTAATATTTATAAATGTGATTTTCTTCTTAATTGAACACTCTTATTTTAAAATTTTATTTCGAAATATTTACCTATCTTATTTTCTTATACCCTTCTTGAGGAAGATTTTCTAGAAACAAGGTTCACCCTCAAATCAGTTATCCCAAATTTGTGTATCTAATGAGATAGAAACAAATTTTGGTATTGATTTGTTTATTAGAATGATATCTATAAAAAAAAAATATAAAGAATGTAATCCTCATTTTTATATCAAGGTTTTGTTTTAGGATGGTTCATCCATATATAATTAGTCCATTAATTTGAGTACCAAAATAAATAAATTATTAAATTAAAAACTAACAACCTAGATTAAATTAAATAATAACTAATTAAATAAAATAAATGATAAACTTTTACCCCAGAGGGACAAGGCAATTATAGCGGATGGGGTTTGCATCTATCATATCACATGACATAAACAAATTTTTCACACACACAATATTTTGTGGGACCCGCACTTTTTGAAGCAAAAAAAAAAAGAAAAAATTAAGACACGCAAAACGAATCTCTATAACATTACACAATCATTTTTCTTATAACACAAGTCTTATAAAACCAATAACGAATATGCTTTTCTTTTCGGTTCACACTTTTACATTGTCCACCTGCTAAAGGTGAAAAACTGCAACTAATTAATACAGTTTTTTTTTTTCCTGCCAGCAAGACCATTGCCGATAAATTGAGTAGGGGTAGCTAGCTGTGATTACAATGCTATATAATGCATTGTTTTGTTAGTATTTAAAATTTATAGTGGAAAAAAATAAAACAGTTTCACGTAGAAAGGCATGAGTAAATAATTAAAGATAACAGTAAACACAGCACATATATATATTTGTCATTTTTTGGCTTCAGACGAAAGGGGATGTAAAACAGTAGAACCTCTCAACAAAAGGACTGTATGCTGCTGAGGCAGGAAATGGCAGTGAACAGCTGCATTCAAATGCCTGCCACCAAAGCCATGGACCTCTTGGAAGGTGTGGACAGCTGTAAACAGCTTTTCTTTGCCTAATTAATGCTTTAGTGCGCGTTTGCCATGTACAGGAAAAAAAAAAAAAAACACAATGAAAATACTAGTTCTATAAGTTGCTTAATTTCTATATATATATATTTTTAAGTGAAAATTCCACGTACAACCGATGCACTCGTTGTGGAGTTTGTCTTTCTCACGTAAACAAAAATGGAAACATTGTGATTGAGCTGTACTTCACATTTTGCAGTTCCCTCACCGCCCATGAATCTTATCCCTCTATCGCACACAACCATATCATTTCTGTTCTGAATGTCCCATGTAAATCTTTTAAGAACCAACAATTCAATGAAAATTTAAACTTGTGATCTAGAAATCAAGTAAAATGCCAGATTGCCACTTATAAAAGCATCTGTGCCACTTGAAATACCACAATTTTTACATCATCAATCTTCATTATATATGTTTTTTCTCTGGCGAATTGTTTTGTCATGTTACTAAAAAAAAACCATCTTCAAGTTGGTCTTATCTTCTTTCTCACTCCACTCCTTAATGAACCCCACGTATATTGTGAGTTTGCAAAAAAATAATATTTTTGTCTTGTAACATGATAAAACAATTCTCATTTTTTCTTATAACAAAACTGATACCAATCAATGTTAGTTTAATTGAATCAAACAACAGTATTGATAAAAAATAATAATAGATTCACCTCTTACTTAATATATATTTTGATATTTGACTAATAAATTGAATACTACATTAATTTTAGAAGAAAAAATATGAAATATTGTTCTATTCTAAGGATAAAAACGTTTAGTCAGGTATTAATATATTAATTTTGATCTAGGCTCTCTTATGTATCTATAAAGAAGATATCATGCAGTCATGCACAAGAGTAACAAAGTTGATAAAGAGACAATGTGTGTACAGTGACAGCAAATAAAGAGAGAAAGTAAATGTCATGCTTGTAGACTTTATTTTTTATTTATAGAATTTACCTCTTATTTATAGACTTTCTAGGAACCCAATATTTAATTTATTTGTTGTCGCAATAAGATTAATAGGTTATTTCTTTTATCTTATTTATTTTTTTATTCTGATGCCCTTCTTTAGCCTTCTAGAATATAGATCTATGGGCTTTTTGACCCTTATAACCTTTTATTAATAATTAATTACCAAATTGACCCTCATTATAAACTATTTCAAAAATTTAACCTCCCCAACAAACATAACACCGATCTGCCCCTGTTTGACCGTTGACCACCAAGCCTACCCGGGTACACCCCTCCCTAGCCGGGTATTTTTTGAAATTTTTTGTCTACCCGGGTAGGGAGGGGTGTACCCGGGTAGAGTTCTTCAATCTGGGAAAATGTTTGAATTATTTACCCGGGTAGGGAGGGGTGTACCCGGGTAAATCTCTGTCAAAAACCCCAAAATGAAATAAAACTCAAGAGACTAAAATGAAATCCCATTGAACTCAAGAGACTGCTACATAACAACTCCTATAGCACTTGTAAGTTTACTTACATTAACAGTCATCACCAGGAATTCTAACAGAACTCGAAAACTGACACCAGGCCTTGGATGCAAAATGAAGCAGGAGGAGGCAGAATAATGCATGGCCTCTGTCAAATAGGTTCAGAAATTCACACATCCAATGACAAGAAGCGATACCTGTTCAAAAACTGCAACAAACTAGATTAGGAAAAAATTGTATGAGGAACAAGTACAAGAGCAGTAAAGTTGAAAGGTACCCTTTTCTCAGAAGCATTCATTCAAAACCAAACTTGCAAAGAAATCAAAAAAAAGTTTAGAACTTTCAACCAACCCACGATTTGAAAAAACCATAGCAAATGGTAGGTGACAATACCGTGGGAAGATGGGATAAAAAAATTAACATAAGATGAAGATAAGGAGGAGAAACCGATTTTGTAAATTGTATGTCTGTTGGCTGCTGCAGAGATCTAGGAGGGGTTTTGGGGTTTCTGGTGGAGATTTACCCGGGTACACCCCTATGTACCCGGGTAAATAATTCAACTATTTTTCCAGATTGAAGAACTCTACCCGGGTACACCCCTCCCTACCCGGGTCAAAAATTTCAAAAAATACCCGGGTAGGGAGGGGAGTACCCGGGTAGACTTGGTGGTCAACGGTCAAACAGGGGCAGATTGGTGTTATGTTTGTTGGGGAGGTTAAATTTTTGAAATAGTTTATAATGAAGGTCAATTTGGTAATTAATTATTAATAAAAGGTTATAAAGGTAAAAAAGTCTAGATCTATGAGATGGACTCGTAACAATTAGTTGATTAAAAAGATAAAAAATATATAATACTTTTTTTAAATAATTTATAGTACATCCGGATGTATTTTATAATAAAATAAAATTTTAATTTTTAATTCGAATAACAGTTATAATTTCATAATTTCTTTCTGAAATACACTTTTCGTTTTAAAAGAATCAAACTGTATGCGATGGAGTTTTAATAAGACCATCTTCTTAATTTATAAAAGTAAAAAAAAAAAAAAAACACGACATGTTTTTATTTTCCTTATATATATAGAGAGAAAAAAATATCTATCTTTTTAAAGGATATAAGCTTATATTATTTTAGATCCTAACCATTGATTTTCGTCTATCAACGGTTATAATCTATTGAGTCAAACTTAATGGACTAAATTTATTATTAATTAATTAATAATTTTGATCCGATAAATTATAACCGTTGATGGATGGAAATCAACGGTTAAGATCTAAAATGATATAAGCTTATATCCTTTAAAATGACAGATGTTATTCCCATATATATATAGGGAAAAACAGTTTTATATATATATATATGGGAATTGATTTTCACATGTTGCATGAGAATTTAATTCTCATGTTGTGACTCAACAAGTGGTGGACCCCACATCTATTAAAAAAAAAGCTTTGCACGCAAATCGAAGGGCCACAATATGATAATTGAATTCTCATACAACATAAGAGAATATTTTATATATATATATATATATATATATATACTATCCTAATTGACAGTTCTTTTTCCCTCGACAGAGTACTTTGGTATTTATTTTTTTATTAGTATTCAATAATTATTTGTCAATCAGAAATAATAAATAATATTTAAAATATCAGTGAAAACAAAAATTAGGTATCGGATTAATGTCTAACTTTCCCCGTTCTAGCCTGTCCAGAAAAACCCTCTCTCAGTGTCTCCAAGGACGATGATTGGATTTGGACTCAGTCTTTCGTGTTTTTTTTATTTATCACTACACATGGCGCTAAAGTTACTCATATAATAATAATTAATGAGAATCAACCTCTGTACATGCTGATCCCAGCAAACAATGTCGTTTTGTTAGAATATTTTTATAAAAAACATGTTTTCGATCTTAATAAAAGATAAGAAAAATAACTATTTTTACATTATTATTATTTATTTTCTTGAAATAAAACCTATCAAATGTTATTTCTTCAAATAGTTTATTTTTCATTTTCCAATATAAAAGTCGGTTCTTGAAAAACTATTTTACTGATGGCTTTTGTTTATTTTAAGAGATTAACTTCTTCTTTTTGTGAGAAAATGACTTTTTAGCGGTTAATTTTTTTTAGGATTCATTTTTTCTAAAGTTACTAGTTTATATTCACCAAAATGATATTCTTTGGGACGAAAATTATGGTGTATTTGTAATTTTAATTTATTTCAGAGTTATAATAGTCTTTTACATTTTAATTTTTTAATTTTTCAATCACAAAACGACGTCGTTTCGGTGAACAATAATAAACAAAATTGTGTAAAATAACATTGATAATTTTTTCCTTTTTTATATAAATGATGAAAAACTTTTAAATTTTTTTCTCAGTATGGAGATGCTCATGTGAAAAATGTGCACGTGGCTTAATGTGATAAAATTAATAAAAGAACGTAAAACTAGTTATAAGAAGTATCATAAATATCTTTTGATTGTTTATTCCCTTATTTAAGCATCAAATCATATTTGGAAATTATGCCAGCTGATGCTGCTGGTAAAATTTGCAAAGACAATATAAAAGAATTTCATTAAAAACAAAAGGATTTTCAAAATAATGAAAAGTTCATTGTATGCTCACTTTGCTATATTTACGATTAGTGGTTTTTCTTTGGCTGTAAAAAAATTTCAATAACCATTTGTATGTATACTTTTTTTAAGAAATTAATTATGATAAAATTAGTTTCTTCTTTGGTATATTAACTGAAAAAGTATTTTAAGATATTATATTTTATTTAGATTGCATAAAAATATTGCTTTTACGTAATAAATTACTAAAATAAGTATGACATTTTTAAAATATTAATTTTTAAAAAAATTTAAAGTATTTTTATGTTCAAGTTACGAAATAATAAGAATAATAAAATAAATTTTAAATTGTAGCTTTTAGTTATTCATAGTGAAAGTTGATATACAGCTTTTAATTTATATTATGTGTGTGTATTGTTTTCCACACAATTTAAGTAAACCAAACATGCAGTCCCACTAATATATAAAATCTACGGGAGAGATTATGGTTACTATCTCTTTTTCTTACTACCAAATAATAATCGTTGATTTCTCTCAATCTAATGGTTATAATTTATTAATAATTAATAATTAATTAATAAGTATGGCCCAATAAATTACAACTGTTAGATTGACATAAATCAACGATTAAGATTTAGTAGTAAAAAAAGAGATACTAATTATAACCTCACCAAATCAAATATCTTACCTACCTGTTAATTTACACCTATGGAACACAATGCTTCGTAATCATCAAAATCTCAGTTAATAACGGGTGAGCTCCTCATATTTACTCTCACTCAGGATATTTAATATGATATACAAGAATTGAGGAATATAAGAATTCCGTTGCTTTTTATGTAAAGGAAGCTCAAAGATTACCTAAAAAAATTCTTTCAATGCCTAACATGGTATGATATATTAAGAGATTGTTTGTACGAATACCATAAAGAGAAAAAAAAAAAAAAAAGGGCCAGAGTATGCATGTATTCAACTGTTACTATTATATAAAAAAAGAAAAAGTTAATGAGAGGCCAACACACTGAAAATACAATAAAACAAACTAATTGTCCAATGCAGCTCATGGCAACACTAATATATCTATAGCACATATATATCTATAGCACATATATATCTATCTACACACTATCTCACACTGCAAGTTGAGAGACATTAGAGTACATAAGACAAAACTTTATTGTCCCATATACCTGCCAACCATTGTATCAAATTCATAATATAATTTTTATTCAGATTTTACTCTTCCTTGTCAAATTATTTTATAATCAAAAAAAAAAAAAAAAAAAAAAACTTATCATAACTTTCCAAGTGGCGGTGTGAACGCTTGACTGAGTGGTCACTGTGATAAGCTCAGATCTTCCAAATCTCAAGCTTAGCCTATAAATATTCTAACTTTGTGGCCATTTTATGTACAAGAGGACGAATAGAGTTTTGAAAAGATGGAGCAAAATGACAATCATGCTAGAAGGAAAAGGGGAGGGCTGGTCACAATGCCCTTCATCTTTGGTAAGTTTCAAAATAGAAACTCTAGTGCATCTCTAATTAATTAGAAAGCAAAAAAAAATAGCTTACTCCTCCTAATGGCTACGTACTCTAAATATATGGTTTTGAATCTCTTGTTGTATTTGTTTTGTTGCAGCTAATGAGGTTTGTGAGAAGTTGGCTGTGGTGGGTTTCAATACAAACATGATTAGCTACTTGACAACACAGCTTCATATGCCATTAACCAAAGCCGCTAACACCCTCACTAACTTTGGTGGAACTTCAAGCTTAACACCATTGCTCGGTGCTTTCATTGCCGATTCATATGCTGGAAAGTTTTGGACCATCACCGTTGCTTCCATTATATACCAAATTGTAATGATTCCTCCTTAACTCTGAATATAAATTTTTAGCTGAATTGCTAAATATGTTGTATCTATCTATTACAACTCGAACGTAGCATGTATAGTTTTTTTTTTTTTTTTTTTTTGAGATATAGCATATATAGTTTTTTTTACGTACCAATATAGAAGTTAGAAATTAGTGAAAATCTGTTCTCCAAAAAGAAAAATTAGTGAATATCTCACTAGTCACGGCTAAATTACAGTATATTATTAGAGGCAGGATATTTTTACTCTTTATTTTTTCTACTACCAACTTATTATTACTCTAATCATAGTTAAATCCCCTGAAAAATTTCTTTAGAAAGAGAAAAGAAAAACAACTTTTAATGTATTCCGTGGGGTACATAATTATATTAAAGTGGTAGTAAGTTAGAATAGTATCCTTACTTATATTATTATAGATGCTACTTAATCATAATTCAAATGGTTAAAGATAGGATAAAAATTTAATATATAGAATTAGGTGTAGATTTAAGCCTTGATTATGATTCAGTCATGAATTTTTTTAAATAAAATCACTGTAGATTCTTTGATTTTTTTTTATAAACATGTCATGTCATGATGATTCTCTACGTCAATTGAATGCGCTTTATTATTTTTGTCACCGTGCTTGTGTTTATTTAATCATCAGGGGATGATTAGTTTGACATTATCAGCAATACTTCCACCGTTTAGACCACCTCCTTGTAAAGGTGAAGGGGTATGCCAAGAAGCTAGTGCAGGACAGCTGGCAGTTCTCTATGTGTCATTGCTACTAGGGGCACTCGGGTCGGGTGGGATCCGACCCTGTGTGGTGGCATTTGGAGCTGACCAGTTTGATGAATCGGATCCCAAGCAAACAAAGACATGGACTTATTTCAATTGGTACTATTTTGTTATGGGTGGATCCATACTTGTCGCTGTCACTGTTCTTGTTTATATTCAAGATAACATTGGATGGGGATGGGGCCTTGGAATCCCCACTGTGGCAATGTTTATCTCAATTGTTACTTTCTTTATTGGATATCCACTTTACCGGAACTTGGACCCGGCCGGGAGCCCGTTTACTCGATTGGTACAAGTAACTGTTGCTGCATTTCGTAAGAGAAACATAACAAATGTACCCCAATCCAATTTGCTATACCAAAATGATGAATTAGATGCCTTTATTTCTTTGGGTGGGAAGCTTCTTCATACCGAACAGATGAAGTAAGTGTCTTTTTCTTTTTTCTTTTTCTATTATAGAATCACATCACATGAGCAAATATTAGTGTGTTTTTTTTTTTTAATACAAGTGAGAATTTAATACAATCTATTCAAATCTCTAACCACTTGATCAATCCTAATGGCTTAATATTAGTGTTTCTAATAACTAGATGAAATAATTCAATAACAACGTTTAAGTTATTCATAATCATTCACGAATTGACAAGCCAACAACATAATCATCATAGCTTAATTTGTTTTGTCTTATCATGAATTATTATTGGCCAGTATTATTGTCATCACATCATAATTGGTCATGTGTACTCACAGCAATGATGTCTTGTCCATATGTTTAAGCATGAATAATAGTTTTTGGTTTTCTTGATACCACCACATGTTTCTTTTGATCTATCATTGGAAATAATCAGCTAGGCAACAAAAAGTTTATGTTATCATGCCTCATATATATATATATATATATATATATATATATATATCTCCCGACCCTACCTCACTCATAACCACACAGGGCTAGACGATGTGAACCTTCAGTTTTGGTCCATATGGTATTTATCTTTTTGTTTCCACTGCCCCAGTAAGCTTTTAACTGGGCATAGATGAGTCATATTTCATCTTTACACGTGTTTCTCATGACTATGATTGTTTCGTTTGATTGTAAATGCTACGTCATTTTCATAATTAAATAACACATAATTAGTTAGCAATTGAATAACACATACTTTATTAAAAAAAATATAATAACACATGATTAAATAACAAGATTAAACTCTCTTAGACTGAATGTACAAATAAATTAAATTCTTTAAATAGTTAGCAATTGATAATTATTTGTGATTGGAGTAAAGTTGAAAGGAACTTTTTTTTCCCCTTAACTAACCTAAGTCAATTTTGTGAAAATTGATACAGATTTTTGGACAAGTCAGCTATTGTGACAGAAGAAGACAACAGTAAAACACCCAACTTATGGAAGCTAAACACAGTTCATAGAGTGGAGGAATTGAAGTCCTTAATAAGGATGGGCCCAATTTGGGCTTCAGGAATTCTTCTCATAACAGCCTATGCTCAACAAAACACATTCTCACTCCAACAAGCCAAAACCATGGACAGACATCTTATCAAGTCCTTCCAAATCCCAGCTGGGTCAATGTCTGTCTTCACAATCCTCACTATGCTCATCACCACTGCCTTCTATGACCGGGTATTCATCCGTGTAGCCCGTAGATTCACTGGACTTGACCGTGGTATTAGCTTCCTTCACAGAATGGGAATTGGGTTTGTGATTTCAACCTTGGCCACTTTGGTTGCTGGGTTCATTGAAGTGAAGAGAAAGAAGGCGGCTCTGGCCCATGGGCTTATTGACCATTCTCAAGCCACAATCCCAATATCAGTATTTTGGCTTGTGCCACAATACAGCCTTCATGGAATGGCTGAGGCCTTTATGTCCATTGGGCATCTAGAGTTTTTCTATGACCAGGCCCCAGAGAGTATGAGGAGCACTGCCATGGCACTTTTTTGGACTGCAATTTCTGTTGGGAACTATGTGAGTACCCTTCTGGTTACCTTGGTCCACAAGTTTAGTGCTGGGCCTGATGGGTCAAATTGGCTTCCTGATAATAACCTGAACAAGGGGAAGTTGGAGTACTTTTACTGGCTCATCACCCTATTGCAGCTTTTTAATCTTATTTACTACTTATGTTGCGCAAAGTTGTACACTTACAAGCCAATTCAGGTTCATTACAAAGGGGATAATAGTTCAGAAGAGAACCAAATTGAGCTTGGTATCAGAGTTTAAGTGCAACTTTATAGGGGGTTTAGTTGTTTAGATTTTCGAGTTCCTCACCTTTTTTAGTGGCCACTCTTGTAGAGACTAGAATGAAAGTATCGATTAGCTCGTATCTTTGTTAACATATCTGCAATATAAATAATGATTATTATTATTATTATAGATAATCATCACCATCCATTTATCCCTAATCTTGATGTTTCATATTTTTTATTATAACTTTTTTCCTATTGAGTATTTCATTAAAAAATATAATATAAAAAGAATAAAACAACAAACAAAACCACATGCTTCACCCTTGCTCATGTGTCTTCACGGAAACTAATATTCCAATCTTCAAATGATGGTGCAAATCGCACCTTTGAGTCATCATTACGATGATGCTACGTGGGAATTCTTTTAGGATCTGGGCTACTCTTTCAATTGTTGCTATGATTGACATATCTTTCAGAAACAAGGTTAGTGCGCATTTGGGTCCATGTTGACCTAGTTGGTTGAGCTGGATATCTAGATGTTAGGTTAAGGTACGCATCCAGGTTAGGCTTTGGTTGAGTCTGTGTGTTTATTGCCTCGATTGGGGGTGCAAGGTTTTGGGCTCCGAAGTCCCGTACAGTTCAACAAACTTATTCTAATCAAAACCCAGATAACCAAAACTATGAAGACACGCCACAGATGTGATTTTTATCTTATTTTTTGAAAATTACAGATGTGATTTTAAAATGATGGTGAAACTAGGATACCCTGGTAAACATGCAAATCCAACCCAATTTTGCTCCCAATCCTAGGATAATGTAACCTACCATCATTTGAGTTATACAAAACCAATTTGGAAATTTCAGTTTTCACCGAAAAACTTCTTTTTTAAAAATGCACAAGAAGTTGAAAGAATGAATTCCATCTGAAAATCTAAAGCTTGATAGATGATATGAAAGGGAGGTGATTTTCACGTTTTGTACAGCAGTTGGTAACGCAAATCAATGGAGGTGTTGAAGATTTGCATATGAGCTCTCACGGCAGCAGATGAGCAATAGGGTTAACATATGGTCTATTTATTGTTTCATTTCTTAATTGTATAGTTTAAGGTAAATTACACTTTACCCCCTTTTTAAATAACCTTCTCAATCTTATTCTTTTTTTTTTTTCTTTTGTCATTTAATCAATCCTCCTCAACTTTGATTCACATTAAAAATAAAAAAAATTACCCCCCAAAAAAAAAATTGTTAACTTTTCCATCAACGTTAATGCTAGTTATAATACACGCCATTCACGGGACCTGAATACACCTGAAGAAGTGATGTTCCAAATTTTACTTCATTATCTGCTAGAAAGTTCATCAGAGAGAAGGGAAATGGAAATCAGAGCAAAGGCGGAGGAAGACTAGACATGAAAATTTAAGAAAAAAGATGTGGTGAATCTAATACAGCTGGAAAATTCATTCTTGCTTGATCAATTAATTCTTTATTATAGATGAAGAAAATTTACACGAAAGACAAAGCATAAATTTAATACATTTAGATTGAAGAAGGTGTGGAAGAGCACTTTTTATCTAAGAAAAAAACAAGTCTAAAAATATTTTTTATGCTAGTATTACTACAACTCTCAGCCCTGCCAAGCCCAAATTATTTCATTTATATAAGGCTTAAAACAAGATGCATTCCTAACCCTTTTACCTTGTTTCCCCCTTCTTTTTTGTTAAAAAACCCCTTCTGTGGCAAATAATATATGTTGGCCTTGGACTACTGGCCTAGTGCCTTATTAAATGAAAGGAAAAAGAAGACATCAAATAACAAATGAATGTTGGTACTAACCCATTCTTAGAATTTAAAAGCAAATCAAGAACTGGAAAGAATACTAGTTTTTTTAATGCAAACGCATAAGCTTAATTCTGATTATACTCACACCCTGTTTCTCACCATAGATTTCCGTTTACAATATCCTTTACTGGATGAAAACCTAAAATCAAAGCTGTTTCACCCCTTCAAAATCAAGTCAACGTCACTTGGGATAGACCCTGAAAATGTGTAACAAAATTAAAGTACAAGATAAATACAAAATATTAGGCATTAAGCCTGGTGGATAAGCAGTAAAAACTATCAACTCATCATCCCTGGTGGATAAGCACAGATACTTATGCCAAAGTGTTGAATGACTACAATGTTAGGCTTTCAGGGTTTTCAACAATTTTTGAGAATGTCTGAAGGAATGCAGCCAAGTCAGCCCCATAGATTATTCGGTGATCAGCGGTTACATTCACCTGACAAAGAAAAGTTTAGAGCACATTAATGCCATCCTTAGATATAAACAATTATAATTCCACACGTGTTCCCAATTAGTAAACTGATATGCCATATTAAAGCATGTCTTTGTTTTTATACCTCTTACGACACACCTAAATTAATCAACATACTTGATAAAAAAAATCTCAAAAAATTGAAGACCAAGTGTTATTCATCTCCCATAATAGAGGAAAAATTACAATCTCTACCAAAATACAGAACAAGTGGGTACCCCTTCCATTCACTTTTTAACAAGAATGTAAGTAGTCCAAGATTTCAGAACTCAATTCACTCATGTTTTGAAATTTCTTATCAGTTATCACAATATGAAAGGAATGGACCTACATTTTAAGCACTATAATAAAGACTAGAAAATTTTCCCATATGATACGTACCAAGATCAGGATCAGACAAAGTGTTCTATATTCATTTTTTTTTCCAACAAAGTGCTGCTGTCAGAAATTTTTACAATTCTAATATGGTTTGTTGAACTGTAAGTGAGTAGGAAAAGGATATAAAGGATTCTGATAGGAACCCAACCCCAAAATCAATTAAAAATAACAGAACACAAGATTTTGGCCTGGAAATCCAGATTTGCAGATATATGTATTAACAATAAAACTATTACAACTGATGGACATAATCTACTGCAAAAGGGAAATTCCAGATATCCAAATGACATGAAAGAAAGGATAAAATGACAGAAGGAACATAACAGTGATTGAACCAATTCGAGAGGCCTCACACTCTCCCAAGGTCCCAATTCCAAAAGATGTCCCGGATACCCTGACACACTTCACATTCTCATCTTATACTCAGCTTAACCTCCTTAGAATATTTTATTTTCCCTCCAAAAGTTAGTTATGCCACCTCATTGGTAGAACATAATCTCCTACTACGCACCTTACATACACTTTCATGAGTATATTTCTATCAATACTCCCCCTCAAAACACTCACCTTGTCCTCAAGGTGAGATTTAGCCCTCAAGAACCTTCCTCTAGGATCCCACTGCTAGAAATGTAATGACCAACTTATGTTTGACGTATAATTACTTCCAATCTGATTTTTCTGTAACGCACATAACAGTTCAGGCTGGCCACAAGGAGTGAGCAAAGCCTTATCATTTTTGTCACCAACCGTGAGTAATGAGCTTTGAGTCCCATTTTCTAATGAAAATGCAACATCTAGTGCGTTCTTATTGCCCAAATTAGGCATAGTCTGCACTAAAACAAAGTGGTCATCCTTGATATGGCGTTTATAAAGATGTGCTTCTGCCCACATTTGCCTCTTTGAAACAGTTGAAACATTTAATGTAGCTTGTAAGTCTGCATTGCGAATTATATTGTACTTAGGAAACCATTGCAGCATCACTAAGATCAACCCAGCTTGTACGTGACCCTTGTTGTACTGAGAAACCAAGAATGGAAGCATTTCTAGCCATAAATAAACTCTCTCCCTTAAAAATATCTCAGCAATTCGAGTATATGTTTGGTCTTTAAGAGCCCAATCTTCACAAGAATCTTTAATCTCCAACATTAAATCATCGAAGATATTTGCAGAGTTCTTATGCTCTGTAGAGCTTAATTCCTCCCACCTCAAATGCACCCATTGTTGTAGCACTTTTAAAATATGTAACAAGATTTCAAATGACCTATTCCTTTGTACCAGAAAGAATGATGTTCCGTATGTCACCAGCCTTAATATGTAAAAGTTGGATATTTGTCCCTCCCTTAAAGCTTGGTTCAGTAGCATGAATCCCATATGTCAAGGTGGCCAGTGCATTCCCCTGACAACCCCACTCAATTGCATTAACATTTATTCTCTTAGGAGTTGTTCCAAGCACGTCTAACACTCTAAAAACCCAAGGTGGGACAGATCTGCCACCATCTCGACCCCAGGGGCCACCAAAACCTTGGTCCAATTCATCCCCAAGAAGGGAATAGTAAGAATCTTCAAACCTGGCTAAAGAATGTTGCTTGTGTTGGAGCTACAAAAAACCAAGGCGGTTCAGTTCTAGGTGGAGCTCCGTTGTGGAGATGAAACCGTTTGTTCTTTTCCCGGTTGTACAAATCAAAATCGTCGTTTGTTGAAGAAGCAAAAGGTTTATCTTCTCGTCTAGATGGGGGAGGAACACCACGACATTGCCACTCACTCTTCGTCCATCGTCGATTTTCCTGAGTCCTCTTCGGCAACTCCCAAACATCTCGAGTTAGATTTTTCCTTTGGGTCAGGCTCATCACACAAAACAAAGAAACTACTGGGTTAGGCATGTATCCGCTTAATGGTAAATTGGGCCTGACCATAAACTCACCCCATTCCATCTCTGCCCCAATTACCTTCTCTGTTTGTTTTGTAGCCATTTATTGCTGCAAATTTGTCACGTCCTTGCAGCATACCCACTCCTCGCTCGGCGACTCTGGTAATGGTGGCGGTCGAGCCACCTCATTCGGCGGCTGTGGCGTCTCTGGTATCCCCATTGCCAACACCTCCAACATACTCCCAAACTCTTCATCTCGCTCCCTTCCGACGATCTCTTCTTTATCATACCCGATGAACGCGAAACTGGAAGGATGATTTTCATCCATTGTCACGGTTGTCCTCCCTTTTTGGTTTTGCTTCGCTGTTGGGTTTCACTCACCTCTACACCAGTTACATGCTCCTCCTTTGTCACCGCTTCACGCCTCGTCTCATCACCCTTAACCTTTTCCTCCAGGGTCTCTGCTTCTGGCCTTGATGCTTCTGATTCATCCTCATTTTCCACACAAATCTCAGGTTGGTAAACCTGTAAAAGTGCTTTTAAGAACATCCACCAAGTTGTCTTTGGATTGAGCCAACTCCAGCATTTATACCATTTGAGTGCAGGTCCTCTGAGCCCTCTCACAGCTTCTGCCAACTTCTCATCTTCAAGAATTTTTTCTACCTGGAAATATTTCTCCAGATAGATTAGCCATCCCCAAACGTCATCGTCTTCTCCGTAGAACTTTGGGACTTCCCTTCTAGGTCTCCGACGATCCATCATCTATCGCAGAGTTTGGTCCAAGCGCAACAAAATTTTCTTAAGATCATCTTCTGGATTCTTCCTTCTTAGCGTGGCCATGGTTCACAGAGCTCCCAGATCAGAAGCTCCATACCAATTTGATAGGAACCCAACTCCAAAATCAATTAAAAATAACAGAACACAAGATTTTGACCTGGAAATTCAGATTTTCTGATATATGTATTAACAATAAAACTATTACAACTGATGGAAATATATCTACTGCAAAAGGGAAATTCCATATATCCAAATGACATGAAAGAAAGGATAAAATGACGGAAGGAACATAACAATGAGTGAAGCAATTCGAGAGGCCTTACACTCTCCCAAGGTCCCAATTCGAAAAGATATCCCGGATTCCCTCACACACTTTACATTCTCATCTTATGCTCAGCTTAACCTCCTAGAAAATTCTATTTTCCCTCCAAAAGTTAGTTATGTCATCTCATTGCCCACCTTACATACACCTTCATGAGTATATTCCTATCAGATTCATTTGTTTTCTTGCCGATCTCTAAGATATTAGAAACAATTCTGAGTTACAACCTCTGATAGACAACACTAAGGGTAACATCCACATTGATCTTTACATTTCAAGATACAAATTACATACAAAACTGATGGCTGTGCAGTTTCTGCATTGGACCGCTGTTCATATTACCCAGAACAACAAGACTTTCTGACGTTCAGATGAGAGATGGTAGATTATATTTATTGGGAAAATTGGAAAATTTAACAATCAAGAAATCTGATCCATAGTTACTCTCCCTTCCCAGGCAGCACTCAACCCAAAGAAAAGAAAATTATTTGCAGCATTCATCTAATGGAGGAATTGAGGAAAGTATTGCAGGGAAGGGGTTAAAAACACAAGCTATAGCCTTAGAAACCATGATCTGGGTCAAGAAGACAATTTTCCTTGAAATATTTTAGCTTCAAAATGGTTATCTGCTGACATTCCAAACTATAGGTTCTATGTTCACACCACAGCAGAAGTAGAACCTCCAAAGTTGTTAACAATGGATCAGGTAAAGAGATTCAGAACAAACACATTATAGAGAAAGGCATTGTTGTTATGGGTATGTCCTCAATGTGGATGAATATACTAGTGGAACCCCATCTTTGATGAGAAGAAAGAGAACACGTCCTACCATTTACAATGTCAAGCAACATGACTAACAAGAATTGAAGTATGTCAAAAAAAAATACATATTCTGCATATATAGTACTTTAAGATACACCTTAGCCACTAAGAACCAGTTAAACCATCTGACTATGGATCCTGACACCTAGCATGATTAAGAATCCAAGAGGGAAAAGTCTAAAAGGCAATAGTTATCATGAACAGAGAAAAAGAAAAAGTTCAAATAACAATTGTAATTGGAAGCTTTGGAAGGATAAAACATCTGGTTTCTTATATACTATAGTTGTAGTCAGAATTCTAAGAAACAAGACTTCAAAAGAAAAGACACTTGCACTTACAGCAAAAAGTTTTTTTCTCAGTCATGACTGCAGTCCAGCTAATAATTTAAATAAATAATAAACAGAAAGTATTATGATGAAGATTTGAGATATGATGTCCATAGAACTAATCCTCAAGAAACTCTCAGCATAACAACATGCATGTGTAAGCTAAAGCTTTGGCTATGCATTTAGAGAAATATAGTTCTGTAGCGTAACACCGTGTAAATGTTAAGTAATGTTTATTGTCTTCATATTATGACTCCAGTGCATTGAGAAAAGAGGCAAGACAATTTCATCCAAAAAGTGTTTCTGTTTTCACCTAAGCATAAGTGCATAACTTTTAATTATACAAACTCGTACAAGATTAACCTTATAAGAAAGTAAAAAAAAAATCATATAACTCACCAGCATTTTATTTTTTACACTGAAGAATCCATCCTTATCTGTCAGAACAGTGGGTTTTGATGCTCCAACAGCCATGATAGCCCCCTAAACATAAATGGTAAAGTTTAGCAAAAAAAGATAAAAACAAAAAACAAAAACAAAGGTCAAATAGCTACAAATCTGAGCCGCATAATCTCCTAAATTAATAGTTAAAATTCAAAAGCTCATCAGTCACCTGGCCTGGAGGAAGTATGGCGTCGAACCTGTCAACTCCGAACATTCCCAGATTTGAAAGCGTGAAAGTTCCTGGAGGCATAACAAAAGAGCACAGTTAGACTTGGGCTAAAAGATTACACTCCCACCGAGAAACAAAAATCACAAAACACGCACACATTAAAAAGAAACCTGAATTATACTCATGAGGTTGCAATTGCTTAGCACGAGCTTTTTCTACTAACTCTTTCCATTTTTGGGACAAAAGATATAGGTCCAACTGCAACAACAAAACAAGTAACCAACCAAATAACAAGGGAACTAAAACACAAGTTTACATTCTCAAATCAAAATATTCTGATTCAGGACTATTCACCAATCACATACCTTATCTGCATCCTGAAGAACAGGGGTAATCAAGCCACCATTGATTGCCACGGCTACAGCAATGTTAATGTTACTATTATAGGCAAAGTTCTTCCCATCTTTGCATGAGGCATTCACCACCGGATGCTGAGCCAGTGCCATTGCAGCAACCTTGGCTAGAATAGCTGTCATCGTCACACCTTTCGGTTTCACCTAAAAATGCAACAACAAACTTGAAACCCATATTCAATTTTTTAAAAAAAAAAAACTAAGCTGCAAAAGCATACCCTCTCATAAAGAGCATCAAGTGCATCAGTGGTCACGGGGTACCCAACACGGAATGTAGGAACAGAGAGACTCTCCAACATGTTCTTCGCAACCGCGGATTGCATTGTCGTGAAGGGGACAACACTAGAACCTGGAGACGAAGCCGACGCGGCCGACGGAGCGGCGGCGGCTTTTGGTGGAGCTGAGGACACCGTCGGAGGAGCCACACTACTATCCGCCGGCGTGATCCCGGCGGCAGCCTCCACGTCAGCAGGAGTAATCCTTCCATTCGGACCAGTCCCAACCAGTGATCCAATGTCCACCTTGTGCTGCTTCGCGAGCTTCTTCGCGTACGGCGTCGCCACCGTCTTCCTCAGCCCGTCGGAAATCGCCTTAGCAGGCGGAGGTGGAGAAGGCGGGGAGATGGCCGGCGCAGGACTTGAATTTTCTGGCTGAATTGGAGTGGCCGCGGTGGCGGAGGAAGCCGAATTGGCGGCCTTGGCCTTGGCCTCGGCGATTTCCTCCTCGGACTCGGCAAGTAGGCCGATGGGAGCGCCGACGGGGGCGGTTTCACCCTCGGCGACAACAATGGCGGCGAGGATTCCGTCGTAGAATGTCTCAACATCCATGTCAGCCTTGTCGGACTCAACAACGACGACACTTTCGCCCTTGGCGAGAACGTCGCCTTCTGATTTGATCCACGAGACGATTTTGCCCTCGGTCATGGTGGAGCTTAGGGCGGGCATGAAGATCTCCCTGATCTTTGATTGGACCGAGGAGTAAGGCCTCCGACGCGGTTTAGAGAGTGGCGCGGCGACGGAGAATCGGCGCCAGGAGAGGGCGGAGGAGAAGGATAGGGTGGGGGAATTGGTGGCGGCGGCGACGGTGGTGGCGGTGAAAAATGATGAAGCCATGTTTTGGTGAATGAATGAATGAATTGAGTGAGTTAGTGAGTTAGTAAATGAATGAATGATGAAAGAGGGGGAAATAGAAAGAAGGCGGAGAAGACGAAGTTAAGTTAGTTGGACAGTTGGAGCTTCTTCACTTCGTTAACATCGCCAATTTTTGCACCCATTGCAGTCCCCATCGTCCTTATTACTTAACATATTTTCATTTGACGTAGATATCAAATTTTATATTTTAAGAGACATTTCAATTTTCAACAAATGAGTATTTAAACCAGTAAATATTTTTGTTCGTACTCACAATTTTCATGAAGTCTTTTTTGGTCTCTAACAATAAAAAAAGTTTCATTTTTTGTTCTTAATTTTACAAAAATAGTGTCACTATTAAGTAGTCCAGCGTGGAAGTAATACGACGACATTTTGAACATGTCTTATGTCTTCTTGGAGTTTTGGACACCCCAGCATCGAAGCCCCTATTTGGTCCCTGACAAATTTATCGAGGCCTTATTTGGTCCTTAACACTGAAAAGGGTGGGGAACTGAATTGTTATGTACGCGAAGTCCCTTGGAGCTCTCTCTCTCTTTCTTTCTCTTTCTTTCTCTTTCTCTTTCTCACCCTTCTTCCTCTCCGATCTGAAACCCAACACCCAAACTCACCCCCTTTGACTAATATTTGAAAGAAGAGCGAATATCATTTTTGGTCCCTAACAAAAAATATGGTCTTCATTTTAGTCCCTTACAAAAATAAATTAGTCTCGAGGTCCCTTGATATGGGCCCAAATGTCCCAAGCCCAAATAGTATGGGTAATATCTCAACCCAAAAGCACAGCCCAGGAGACGAAAACGAATTGGTACTGTCTGAGTCAACTCCTAGAGCACTATCAGTAGATCTATCGAAGCGTGGTGAAGAAGGAGATGCAAGGGGATTGAGCATGCATGCTAATGCAGAGAATGGGAATGATCCAGTGGAACCTGAAGAAGGAAGGCCCATGGTGGAAGAGAGACCAAGGAGAACAAGAAGAAAGTCTCACCGCTTCAATGATGAGGAATTTGTATGCAAGTAGTGTTAGATTGATTGTTGTTCTGATGAAAAGAATAATTGTAGATAGTATACTGTAATACGGTTACAAGTAGTTGTAACTAACTGCTATCAGTCAGCATATAAATAGGGAGACACCGATTGTAGTTACTCATTGATTTGATAAATGAAATTCTGGATTCTTCTTCTCATCTTTCTGTTCCTATTCTTTCTCACCTTTCTCTTTTGTTCTAGGGTAGAACTGTGATTCTATCAACTGGTGCTTTCATCCCTGAACCATGGCACCCGACAACCGTCCTCGTACTCTTGACGATAGGGTAGATCAAACCCAATCGGAAGTTGATAACCTCAAGAATCAGATGAACAAACAGTTCCTGGAGATCACCTGCAAGCTCGATGCGATTTTCGACAACTACAGAGAACATCAATCCTCTCCCATATCTTCTGCTAGCATCCATCAGTTAGGACCCAAGGATTCTCAAGCCGCAAAGAATCTCCGTCTAAAGATTTCGAAGTTTGATGGTTCTTCAGACCCACAAGACTGGATCTATCAGATAAGTCAGTTTTTCGACTTTTATGACGTTGCTGATGCACAACGATCGAAGATAGCTCCGTTTTATTTCTCTGGTAAAGCTCTCGCATGGTACCGCTGGTTGCATAAGAATACAACCATCAGTTCCTGAGAAGATTTTCTACAGTCTCTTCAAGTGCGTTTTGGACCGTCTGAGTTGGAAGACTACCAAGGCAAATTGGCTAAATTGATGCAACATGGTTCTGTCATGGAGTACCAGGCTGAGTTTGAATCTCTGTCTAACAAGGTAAATGGGTTACCTGAATCCTTCTTATTGAGTTGCTTTATCTGTGGCTTGAAACCCCAATTACAGTATGAGGTTTCTTCCTTTGATCCCCCCACCCTAACCAAAGCCATAGCTCTAGCCAAGATTCAAGAGCTTAAACTACAGACCAAGAACTTTCAACCTAAAATTCATTCCCCATACCCACCTTTATTACCTACACCAAATACTCAAACCAAACACTTTAAACCCATAACCAGTCTTGACCCCACTGTTTCAACCAAAAGCCCTCTCCACCGTTTATCCCAGAGTGAAATCCAGGAGAGACGAGATAAGAAACTGTGTTTTTATTGTGGTGACAAATACTTCATGGGCCACAAATGCAAAGCTTCTGTTCATGTTTTAATAGTACCTGATGATGAACTATTAGACCCTGAATCTATAGACTCTATGAATACACCAACCGAGCCACAAGCTCAACCTGAACCTGAGTCCACACCACAGATTAGCCTTCACGCATTATCAGGGTTTAGTGTTCCCCAAACTCTTCGTTTCACCTGTCATATTGGCAAGTCTGAAGTATCTTTATTGGTTGATGGGGGCAGCACCCATAATTTTCTCCAGCCACAAGTGGTTTCTACACTTCGTTTACCGGTAATTACTTATAAGCATTTTGATGTCATGGTGGGAAATGGGCAGATATTAAAGTGTGAAGGTTTTTGTCCAGCTGTGCCTGTTCAGATTCAACGACATGTTTTTCTGGTGGATTTTTATGTCTTGCCTATTCAAGGGGCAGACATGGTGCTGGGAGTGCAATGGCTGCAGATTCTGGGACCTATCATGTTGGATTACACTCACCTGACAATGCAATTTACTTGGCAGGGGGAGACAATTAAATTGCAAGGGGATAAACACACAGGTCCCATTTCCTTTAATCAATTCAAAAAAATCCACAATACAGGTCAGGTTGCTTCTATGTACCAACTCACTCTGTTGGGTTCGAATTTTCCTATTAAAGAGCCAGTTATAGATTCTCAAGTACAAAGCCTCTTAGAAGAGTTTGACAGCATCTTTCAAGAGCCCAGAGAATTGCCTCCACATCGATACTTAGATCATGAGATCCATCTAGAGCCTAATTCAGCTCCGGTCAATGTTAGACCGTATAGGTATCCTCATTTTCAAAAAGGGGAAATAGAGAGAGGCAAGTGCAGCAACTGCTAGAATCCGGGTTTATAAGAAACAGTACAAGCCCTTTTTCCTCCCCTGTATTGTTAGTCAAGAAAAAAGATGGAACATGGAGGTTTTGCATAGATTACAGAGCTCTAAATAATATCACAGTTCGTGATAGATTTCCTATTCCCACTGCCGATGAGCTCATGGATGAATTAGGTGGTTCTCAAATATTTTCCAAGTTGGATTTGAGAGCAGGATACCACCATCTTCGAGTACACCCAGCTGACATTCAGAAGACAACTTTTAGGACTCATCAAGGACATTATGAGTTCCTTGCGATGCCTTTTGGGCTGACGAATGCACCTGCGACATTTCAACCCACTGTGAACTTGATGTTTCAGCCTTATCTGCGTAAGTTTGTTGCTGTATTTTTTGATGATATTTTAATTTACAGTCCTTCTTTAGAACAACATTTAGAACATCTGAAAATAGTGCTAACCAGTTTGAAAGAGCAACAATTTTTTGTGAAAAGGAGCAAATGCTCCTTTGCACAAACAGAGGTAGAATATTTGGGCCATGTGGTATCAGTACAAGGAGTCAGTATGGATACCAACAAAGTCAAAGTTATGGTTGATTGGCCACCCCCAACAAATATCAAACAACTCAGAGGTTTTCTAGGCCTAACCGGATATTATAGGCGATTTGTGTGCAACTATGCATCTATAGCTGCTCCATTAACAGACTTGCTGAAAAATGACTCCTTTCTCTGGTCTAATAAAGCTCACACAACTTTTATGAGTCTAAAAACAGCCATGACTGCTGCACCTGTCTTGTGCTTACCCAATTTTTCTAAGGAGTTTATAGTTGAGACTGATGCTTCAGACTTAGGAATTGGTGCTGTCCTCCTTCAAAATGAACACCCCATTGCCTATTTCAGCAAGAAGTTATCATTGAGAATGCAACAAGCATCAACATACGTACGAGAGTTGTATGCAATCACTGAATCTGTCAAGAAATGGAGGCAGTATCTCTTGGGGAGGAGATTCACTATACGGAAAGATCAGAAAAGCTTGAGGAGCTTGCTGGATCAGGTTATTCAAACCCCTGAACAGCAGTACTATTTAGCCAAGCTTTTGGGATTCCAATATTCCATAGTTTATAAGCCAGGCAAAGAAAATAGGGTGGCTGATGCCCTTTCAAGGTACCCTACCATGACCTTGATGACTTTGGCAGTGGTGCATTTTGATATTCTGGAGGAATTAAAGAAGGAGAATAAACAGAATTCATTTTTTCAGCGAATTCACCAGCAATTGGCAGCTGACCCAGCGAACTGCCTTGATTATGAAGTTCGGGAAGGTTTATTATTGCAAAAAGGGAAGCTTCTCCTAGATCCAACTTCACCTTTGATTCAACAAGTTCTTAAGGAGAATCATTCCACTTTGACTAGTGGCCATACAGGCATTCAGAAAACATTGGCCAGAACAACTGCTAGTTTTATATGGCCAGGTATGTCCAAAGCTGTTAACGAATTTGTGAACTCTTGTGTGATTTGTCAGCAAGTGAAATATCAAACCAGAAGGCCTGCTGGTTTATTGCAACCCATCCCTGTGCCTGAAAGAATTTGGGAAGATTTATCCCTTGATTTCATAGTTGGTTTACCAGTGTCCCATGGCTCCACTTCGATTTTAGTAGTTGTGGACCGACTGTCCAAGCAAGCACATTTTGGTCTCCTGCCAAAAAAATACTCAGCTGCTAAGGTGGCTGAACTCTTCACTCACATGGTTTGTAGATTGCAAGGTGTTCCTAGATCTCTAATTTCATATAGAGATCCTATCTTTCTCAGTAAATTTTGGACTGAGTTGTTTGAACTCAGTGGCACTAGCTTGCGCAGGACAACAGCCTACCATCCTCAATCAGATGGTCAATCTGAAGTGGTTAACAGGGTCCTAGAACAGTACCTCAGGTGTTTTGTAGCAGATAACCCAAAAAAATGGTCATGTATCTTGCATTGGGCTGAATATTGCTACAATACTTCCTACCATACTTCAGTTGGCATGTCACCTTTCAAAATAGTGTATGGACGTGACCCTCCATCAATTTTGCAGTATATCACATCAACTGCTGAATTAGAGGATGTGGATAAGTGGCTGGAAAGCAGGCAGGCTGTTTTGTTGCAGCTGAAGGAGAACTTGCTCCATTCTCAGCAAGTCATGAAAGACCAAGCCAACAAACATCGCAGGGATGTACACTATAAAGTTGGAGACTTAGTTTGGGTGTTGCTGCAACCATATAGGCAGGTTTCAATGGCAAACAGAACCTCCAACAAGCTGTCAAAAAGGTATTTTGGACCATTTCCAATTCTGAAACGTGTTGGCAAGGTGGCTTATAAGTTGAGCTTACCAGTCACTGCCAAGATACACCACACCTTCCATGTTTCCCTACTTAAACCATTCCAGGGTGAACATCTCATTTCACCATTACCTTTGCCAGAAGTGTTTCACGGGGGGTTACCTATTCTGGAACCAAAACAGATTTTGTCCACTCATTTACAGAAAACAGGGGATTTCTACACTAAACAGGTGCAAGTACTATGGGAAGGAATGATAGGAGAATGTATCACATGGGAACCTTGGGAGGAATTTTCCAAACAGTTTCCATCCTTCAACCTTGAGGACAAGGTTGATTTTAATGGAGGAGGTGTTGATATGGGCCCAAATGTCCCAAGCCCAAATAGTATGGGTAATATCCCAACCCAAAAGCACAGCCCAGGAGACGAAAACGAATTGGTACTGTCTGAGTCAACTCCTAGAGCACTATCAGTAGATCTATCGAAGCGTGGTGAAGAAGGAGATGCAAGGGGATTGAGCATGCATGCTAATGCAGAGAATGGGAATGATCCAGTGGAACCTGAAGAAGGAAGGCCCATGGTGGAAGAGAGACCAAGGAGAACAAGAAGAAAGCCTCACCGCTTCAATGATGAGGAATTTGTATGCAAGTAGTGTTAGATTGATTGTTGTTCTGATGAAAAGAATAATTGTAGATAGTATACTGTAATATTGTTACAAGTAGTTGTAACTAACTGCTATCAGTTAGCATATAAATAGGGAGACACCGATTGTAGTTACTCATTGATTTGATAAATGAAATTCTGGATTCTTCTTCTCATATTTCTGTTCCTATTCTTTCTCACCTTTCTCTTTTGTTCTAGGGTAGAACTGTGATTCTATCATCCCTAACAAATTCAAAGTAGACCTATTTAGTTGAAATCGTGGTCCCTCACAAATTCAAAAAAGACCCATATTAGTCCCTCAAAAGAACTAAAATGGGTCCACTTTGAATTTCATAAGGACCAATCGACTAATTTTTTTTTGTAAGGGACTAAAGTGGGGACCGTGTTTTTTGTTAGGGACCTAAAAGGGTATTTACTCTTGAAAGAAAGAGAGAGCTTCATTGGAGGCCCATCTGTAAAACAGTGATACCACCTCTTCTGGAAGAGGCCCATCTGTAACAGCAATAGCATCATCAATTTCAATTTTCTTTTATTCATAATTCATGCACACATTGGAGGAGACTACAACTTGAAACCTCAATTGAGGAGACATGCGGTTACCAACTTACCATTCAAACCATATTGACAAATTTTCTACAAAAAACAATATCACTATATGATTTCAATTCCAAAGCACGAATTTTGCTTTTTGGGTATTATAATGCATCCTTGTACCTCCTATACACTACCTGAAGCCCTCACCACTAGTTCATGTTCTATAAAGGGTTTTTATTTCTAACCTTATTTTTTGCAAACGCATTTAATACTATGCAACTATGTTCAAAGTTCAAACCACTAAAAAAAAAGGACGTGAACTTCATGTAATGAAGTAAATGATATAGGAGAGTCTTTTATCATCATGATCGTTCAGTATTTGTTAATAGCACCAGCTCACTAACATAGTAAATAAATGTAGGTATAACACTTGCTGTCACAACCATGTACTATACCAAGTCCATTAAAAAACATATCCCAAAACCATTAATATTCAATTCCACCACAACCAATCATTTGAAACATATTCCACGATAGTGATCTTTTCACCAAAACACATCAAAAAATAGAGCCAACAAAAGCAACACAAACATTTCAATAACGACTGCTCATCAACAACGATAGGATCGACAAGAAACACCCAACAATCACATAAGCATAGCATGTTCCAAATGAAGTTAAAAGCATAATTGATAATAGTGAGGCCTTTAGATCATCATTCCGCAAAAAAGGAAATATATATATATATATATATATATATATATATATATATATATATATATATAGTTGCACAAGAAAGGTTTCATTATAAAACAGATTCTACACCGGTCCATTTTTTTTCTCGAATAACAGGAAACAAGATTAAAATCCCGCAGCAGTTGAAGTTGCAGTTGCAAAAATGACAGTTCTAATTCTTCCCCCCACGCAATATATTTTTTTCCCTTCGTTTTCTCGGGAATCAATCGCGGATTAATAATAGTTGGAAGTGGAAATGAAAGTGTACCAGATATAATTGGGAAATGAGTTGCCTCGTAGAAATCCTAGAGAAGCAATTGTAGAAAGCTGCGAAGAGAAAAAGAGAGAGAGAGAGAGAGAGAGAGAGAGAGAGAGAGAGTATGTGATCCAGAGGATAGGGGAATTTTATGGAACTGATACTAACAACTAATATTTGAAAGACTTGTGATTGGTGGTTTACCAACTAATTTATCATGATTTACAATTCCAAATAGGGCCATTGGATTGCTGCAATACGACCATTGGATTGCTGCAATACGACCATTGGATTGCTGCAATGGTGGTTTGAAAAGTTTGTGGTTGGTGGTTTGTTGCAATATGCCTTGTAACTTTTGTGTTCATGTTCATTTTTTTAGTGTTAAGGACCAAATAGGGCCTCGATAAATTTGTCAGGGACCAAATAGGGCATTCGATGCTGGGGTTAGCTGTCCAAAACTCCATGAAGACATAAGACATGTTCAAAACATCATCGTATTACTTCCACGCTGAACTACTTAATAGTGACTCAACAAACTAACGTTCCACGTGTGCTCCGTTAGTTGGGTTGTTAGATGCCAACTTACAGAAGGACAAACGTGGTACTATTTTTGTAAAATTAAGGACCAAAATGAGCCTTTTTTATTGTTGGAGACCAAAAGGGGCTTCGTGAAAATTGTGAGGAACGAAAAAAGGTATTTACTCTTATTTATATGTACAAGATTTAAACCAAAAAAAGTTTACTACTTTTATAACAAATTTAATTATCATTGATTTTCGTCAATCTAACGGTTATAATTTATTGGGAATTAATAATTGAAAAAGTGATTAGGTTAGTTGTAAAGATTGTAAACTTTTTTGATGATAAATATATCCTTCCCCTTATTTATCAAAGTAAATTTTTGAAATTTTTTGAATTTACCAAAAAAAAATATGGCATGAGCAATGTTTTTTTAGCCAAATGGCATCACAAAGAGATGCGCTTATGAGTTCGAAAGTCTATCTTGGAACATTTTCATCACATACTTTAATTTTGGTAATAAATAACCTTCAAATTCATCTTGGAAAATATTGTTGCTCCGAACGTGTCAGAATTCGATAACCTTTCAAATCCTCCACCTCTTCTTCTACTAACGACGCACCCTTTAGCTTGTCATAATTCAAGATGGTTTCTCACTGGAATTCCACCTTGACACAGTTGTAGAATTATTTAAGCCTATCTTCCCTACTTCATAAATTTGAATTGGGCCTGAGCCTAATAATTTCTATAAAAGCATCTCGGCCTGGTTGGTATATTTTTGGGCCTCCTTTTCGAAACAGATCCAATCTCCTTCTACCCACTATCAATTAGGCCTTGCCCATCAAATCTTGAAGTGAGCCCACCCCATGCAATCTCACTCCAGCCCTAATTTTTCCTCACTTTAACATCTTTTCATCAGCATGATTGTTACAATGGCCCAGTAAGCATTTCGAATTGTTCCCAGTATTCTGCTGCAGAATTGGATTGATACAATTCAGGATCCATAGCTTCACCATAATTGCAGTGAGGACATAAATTTATGTCAACATATCTTAAATTTGGTATCTAAATTAACAATATTTTTAAACGTTACAAAAAAATAGCAACATTTTTTAAATGTTACTAGTTGATAAGCTAAACTGTTGTTAAAATCTTTTAAGGATGTGATCTTTATATAACACTTGTCAAAATGTCGCTAATTAATATCAATAATATTTTATATAGTGTTCAAGCTCTTGCCTCCTCGAGGTTTTGGCTCAAATTCCACCACCGCCTTCGAATTTGCTGTATAAGCCCCCTATCTAACATGATCATTGAAGCTTTGTTCACCAATTTAGAGTAGCAAAATCGTTAGCCTCCTTGAGCTTTAGATTCTGCGACTTTCTCTACATTACTTACACAGATATCACACGTAAATTAATTTTTATATTAAATTAAGTATCAAATTTTACAGTGAAAATTATACATTAATTAAATAAATTAACCTATAGTATTAGCATAACAGTAAAATTGACATTATACCGCTTCAAATATAGCATAGAACTGGCAAAATTTTGTTTACATGCCCTAGTTAGCTATCTTATCACCTAACTATAGCCTTAAGATTAACAAAATAATATTATTATCCCTGAAATATAGATAAAGTCTTGCAAGTGATAATTTAGTCAATTATCTAAAATATTTAAGTCATATGATAATGCGCAATACTATGTGTTTATTTTATTTTATTTTTAAAAAGGCTTTATTACATCAAAAGTTAAATAATTTTATTTGATGATATCGACGATTATTTGGTCGAGAGATAATAATTATTAGTTTATTTTCGTAATTACAGGATTTTCAAAAGTAGTAATTACAGGCTTTATTACATCAAAACTTAATTATATGTACAGGATTATTTGGTCGACTGTCCTTATTTTCTAAGGACGCGTTTGATGGAAGATAAAAAAATTGATATGCCAAAATCATAATTTCTAGAAATACGGTGGGATAGTCATTTTTTCAGAAAATATTATTAAAAAATTATTTTGTAGGACAAAATATTATCGAAATCTTATCCTAAAAAAAGTGTAAAATTTTCTAAATACCTGAGATTCCAATAATACCACCAACAGGATGATATTCTTTGATGTCATTTTAAAATAAAATTGTACACAAAATAAAATCTCAAAAAAATCAAATTCGAAAAAAAAAATTCAGAAACATTCTACCAAACGTAAGAGATAAATAAAATTATCATTGTCACTTTTTTGGAAATTTCAAAAAATTCCTACAACCAAATACCCCTACTAAAGATTCCACATTAAGTTAAAAGAGATAGTATAACGCAAGAAACTCCGGAGGAAAAAAAAAAACTTACTATTTAACCATTTTGGGGGCCAACAAAATTAGTATACATAGAAAGAGAAGCGACAAGAAAAACGAAAGCCAATGAAGGGCATAAGAAGATAAAAATTTCAGTACCTAGTACTTAAAACTCAGTATATTTCAATGTTGTAAAATCCGGACCGTAAACGACTCGGTTGGGATACTGAATTGATGGGTTACTGGTTGAATCAGTGGGTCACTGATTGAACCGCTTGAACCGGTTATATATAAAAAATAAATATTAAAAATAATAATTTAATAATCTGATTAATATACACCCAAATAATTATTATTTTTTGGTTTTGTTGAGCAACATATAATAACAATAATAATATCAATAAAACAATTCCTTGTTTTTTATAATTACTTACTGTCAAGAGTTTGCTAAGATTGCAGCTTCAGAAATTTGTCTTCTCTGAACTGGTCATTCTCATCAACAACCAAATACAAGCCACTACCACCAATGGAGAAACTAACAAGAGGTCCACTTTACAATACTTAACAGCTGACAAGTATAACTAAAAACAAAGTAAACCCCCGCCTGCAACAATAACATTGTCTTAAAAAGATTGAAAAAATAAGATGTTACCTTGACCGAACACTCATACGTCCGCGGGCAGAGAATTGATTTGAGCTAGGTGGTATCGGTGGCATCCCTGGAGAAAGTTCAGGACTTGAATTTCTTATGATAGTGTTGGAAGTATTCAAGTATGAGTTATAAGAAAGTACCACATCGGCTAGACCAAGTGATGACCATATAAGTGCAAAAGACCCATAAACCTATAGCCTTAAGGTTTTGGGTTAAGATGTGGTGTCGGCCCGCTTATTATGGTTTGTCATTTGACCCATTGGTGGATGTACCCTTTGCAAAGGGTTTTGGGCTCCTCGTTGCATTCCCAACAGTTAGAGCCCTCATTAGGAGGTGAACATTCAGTCTTCAATCAAGTTGTACTTGTTTGAACCATTCTGGAAAGCAGCAGTTGTTGGAGGTGGTGGCAGTGCAGCTTCCTCAGCTGGAAGTTCAGCACCTTCCTCTACCCATATCTTCTGCTTTTCATCATACTAAAAAGAACAAGAACAAGAAAAGCGATTCCTTCTCCTTCTTCTCTTCCTTCTCCAAGTGTGTATGGCAGCCATGATATTTAAAGGTTTCACATCGGCTAAATCAGGGAGAAGTATAACGTTTATAAACTTTTGGACATGCTTTAAGTGCAATTTTTTTAAAATAGCCACGTGGGATTAGGCGCAAGAATTCCGCTTTTTTACTTTCGGGTCGAGTCACCGGTTATATTTTATTAACATTGGTATATTCTTTATTAAATTTGTAAAAAAAACTTTTTTTTTTTACTTTTTTATGGTTATTATTACTTAAATCCCATTTTTCCTAATTTTAGTAAAAAAAAATACATACTCCTTTAATACCAAATATATGCTCAAAAAGGTGAGTAAGCATGTTGTCTCCCAAAATTGTTATGTGAAGATACTTTTTTTTGTATTAAGGAGAAGACGAAACTGTAATTAGTTTAGCGTCAACTGTTAATAAATTATTATTACTTAATTTTTAAATCTTTAATTTATTATTTTATTTTCATATCAATATAATGAATAAATCTTAAATTAATTCAATCATGTTTTTATTCTAATTTTGATATAAATTATTAAATATTAATGTTAAATTTTAAATATGGATACTGCTCAAAAAATAGTAGTAACTAGAAAAATGAAGCATACACATTTAATTTGGACTCATACTAAACGAGATGAAGTGTCTAATTCAATAGCAGCCTAAAAGTCCCAAAAACAAAGACTTAAACAGCAAGAAAACGCGCGCATCACTTATACACACAATCGCACGGATACATAACTGGCCTAACAATAACTCAAGACTCGTGAACCTACTCAATAGCCAATAGCAAAGGAACACACATAAGATTCTAGCTAAGCATGGGTATCGTAGCTCACCAAAGACATCCCACAAACAAGATAGGCTAATAAAGTCACCACAATCCACCAATGAAAATACTATTAAGGTGTCGGAAGTAAGTCATGTCGCTATTATAAAAAAAAGGCGCAAAGCTCGGGTATAATTATCTTCTTCCAATTTACCAAAGCACATTTCTCGCAATACTGACTTAAGCATCAAGTGTCTTGCAGCCTGCAGGTATCCCTCATCTGTCCTAGGCCAGCAAACTTCTCCAGCACCAGTTCCATCATCTCGCGCACTTTATCCCGCATTGCAGGCCATTAGATGTCGTTGCAATCACCCTTCAAGCATCACTTGTACCAAGCTCAACTGTGTATGATTGGACTCAACTTCTCTTAAACTTTGTTTATTTTCAAAGCTTGGAAAAAATAATATCAATTTTTTTACTCCTTATCAGGAATAAATCTTAAGTGCTACAGTAGTACTGAACATTCAATCCAACTTCCATTCATCATTTGACATGTGAAAAAATAATCCTCGTCATCCACATGAGTTGTCACCAAATTTATAATTTTGTATTATTTTTTAATTTAATTCATAAATTTTCATAAAAAAATATATTCCCGCTCCCACTTGCTCTCCTACTCCTTATGTCTTCTCTTTTGTGTTTCATCTAATTCTCTCACACTTCCTCCATTATGTTCTTTTTCATTAAATGAAAAAATCCCCAAATTGACTACTTGACGGATGTTCTTTGAAAGTCATCGGAATGTCACCAGAGTTCGCCAAGGACGTTATAGCTCGGTAACTAGAAAAAGAAGTCCACACACAAATCATTTACGTCGAGATAGATGATATTTCTCTCTCCCCCCATCTTTGAAGCCTTGATATCTTGTGAGTTCCTTGTACATGAATCTTATTTACTTCACAACTTGTTTTTTTTTTAATTTTTGATGAATATGATGATGGGGAACTAAAACTATAGGACCAAAAACTTCATCAATGTTATGTATTATTTAGATTGATAATCGGCAATTTCTTTGACAGCCCCTTAAAGGGGAGTTTACATTGATTTAAGAATTTTATGTGATTTACATACGCTCTTAAGAAGTTACAGGAATGATCATTTTACCATAAGCTATTTTTGCTTACAACAGTAATTCCTCAATGCAACAAGTGATGTGCTTCCAGCTTAATATATTTTAAGGATCAAAATGAGAATGAATTCAATCTAAATGTAATCGACAGACATGAAAATGATGATTAAATTGTCAATTCACTCTCAGGATTATTTTCAAGAAATTCTCGTGTCTTTGTAGGAATTTTGACCAATTGAAGAAAGACATGTTAGGAAGCTCAAAATGAAGCAAGAGAGTGACAAATAAGCATATGCCTAGCGCGCTAAAAGTGCCAGTATGGCGCTAGCAGCGCAAACATTGGATTTGTCTTTGGCTTCACCGCACTAAAGGCGCTAGAAGCGCCAACCACATCAACAAACCTCAGTTTCTGACTGGCACTAGTAGCGCCAATACATCAAGACCTCTGCGCCACTAGCACGAAAATGGCGCTAAATCGGTTTGTAATTAAGCCTTTATTTCTGGCGCTAATAGAGCCAAATTCGTACTATTAGCGCCAGCTGCACTTGACTTTGTAAGTGGAATTTTCAATTGTATCTAATGATGGAATTTAGAAGATCTAATGCTAATTCTTTGAAGATTTTATGGTATTCTTCCCCTGACATAGAAACGGGAATAATTGATAAACCTGAAGATACTTTTGGGAACGGTTGCAGAATTGGGAACGAGAGAAGAATTGGAATTTTCAGATAGAAAAAATATTGACAGTGATTAAGGCAATTGTGGAGATCAACCTTCTTCTCTCTACCATTGCTTCATATAGTTTTCTTTTCATCTTTTATTTTTTTTAAGCCAGATATGTCTGGCTAATTCTTCTATTGTAGTTAGGGATATGGATCCAACGTGAATCCTTATTTTGGTTTAAATTTTTTCATTAACAAACTGTCTCAAGTTGTTTGTGTTCACCGCGAATTATTGTTAAAATATTGTATAACTTAATCAATCATGTAGGGATAAAAAGGGTTAGGGTTCACAATAGACGTGTTGGGATTTTGGCCTAGATAGGGATAGAACACCAGTTCCTACATGATCTAGATATAGGCTTGTAGGAATTGCAAACTTATGTAATTCATCGAGTTTAAGACTTAATCTCAAAGGGTTTCTAAGATATTAGGATTTTAATTAGGTTAAAGGGTTAAAGAACTATGACATTATGATTTAACCTATTGACTCTTAGATGATTAATTATTTGAAACAATTAGGATGGTAAGTTATTGAATTGAATTGAATCATTTAAGGGTGATCGGAGGTGAAGTATACCTAGTTGTGTTCTTTATTATTGATTTTTAAATCCACTTTTAATTACCTAAATTTTGTCTTTACAATTGATTACTCATAGCTTTTGTTTTCTTGTTATTTTTTAATTGGTTTTCTATTTATTTAAATATTACTCTTTACAAACCATATTTGAATTGCCCAATTTAAGTGGAATAGTGCTTGGAGTCCCTAATCCTCATGGGAACCATATCTTATTTACTACTTTATTACTTTTGTGATCGGTATACTTGTCGTGAGTGCAACAATAGGCAAAGGATAATGTGCACATGAAAGGACTCCGACGCTAAAGTCATTGGATGAGTAAGGAGGAATTTGGGTCGAGGAAGGCACGTACTTAAGAATGAAGCCCAATTATAGGTAGGTAGGTAGGGGATATTACGGTGGATCGTGTGACATGTTACTTGTGGTCATGGGGCGTACCTTTCAGTAGGTGGCGCATTGGAGAAGTGTTTACTTTTGTGGAGGTATTTACACTTTATTTATGTCAGATCAAACAACACACAAAAATTAAAAATATCAACATGTGATGAATAGTCACAAGGCTTTGTGAGTCACATGCTATAGAGTAATTATATATTTGTGTATGTTGTGTGGTGTTTTTATGTGGAAATTTATCCTCTTCAATCATAGCTATTATCCAGTTCATCTTCTTCTCCTAACTTGAATGAGTCAACCATATTGGAAGCAAAAGTAGTGGTTTTGTCTAAAAAAGTCGTCCACCAACCCATCACTACTCATTTCTACATACTTAAGGTTATATATGGGCATCACTAGAACTTTGTAGGTTGTCAAATTATTAGGAGGAATCTATGATAATCTATAATCACATTTTTATCTAGCTAGTTATATTTGAATGTTATAATATAAATCTACTTTGTTTGAGTAGTTTGTTTCCACATATAATGTTTGTTACTTTAGATAGGATAATTTTCATGTAAATTCTCATTTATGATTTGATGTACATCACTTCTATATATAAAAAAAACCTTATGGAATAACACAAATCATCATTGAGTACAAATATTTTATCATGGTATCAAAGTGAATCTTTTATACGTGTCTTATCTGTGTTGCAATCTTATTTTCGTAGCCCAACTTTTGTAGTCCAACAAATGGCAGATTGTAATAACTGATAAACAATGTATTTTGTAGGATCGAGTATCAAGGATGCAGATTATACTGGGTGACATGTGTGATGCAGTATATGTGTACTAATATTTAGTCGCATGAGCCTACGCTATTTGTAGTATGAAATTAATGGATTTATGGCATTAAATAATTGGTCATGCCCCAAGCAAAAGTTTATGTTTTCTTCATTTTTCTTCTTAGCTTGAATGTTGAGACATAAAAAATACTATTTGTGCATGTCTTAAGGCTAAATAAACAACGACTCGTTTTTTTCTTTAAGTTATAATCAAAGGTCACTTTCCTATTATCTTTTACATTGTGATATAAAAGTTGTGTCTAAAATGACCTCTTTTAGACTGCACATTATTTTTCAACCATTGTTGATTATTTTGGCTAGTGTAACACTCTGTGTGCACCCGGTGTATCAATTTAATTATGGTATTAAACGCATCTATAATTATTTCGTAAACACTTATTAAGTGCTAAGACAAAGCCTTTAAGTATAAAGTTGTAAAAACAAAAGGATGAAAACGGTGAAAATATGAGTAAACTTTTTCTTTTTAATAAACAAGCTCATACCTCGCTCAATAAAGTCTAATGTCTTAGTTATAAAGATTAACATAGGTAGGAAGGTCCTACACAAGCTTACAATCTCATATCAAAAGGCACACACAAGCCTAGAGGGGTAAAAGATGGAAAATTGAAACTGGCGCAGAGCGTTAACATGTACACTTTTTTTAGGCTCAAAAACCAGTACGTTAAAAAGCGCAATCTACACATTAAAACGTCGAAAGAGTGCGTCTTAACACTCTGATGCAGAAACATGGGCCTTCTTTTTAGTAGGGGTGTGCAAAAAAACTGGTTCACTTGCCCTGCCCTTGATCCGACCTTGACCCGACCCATAAATACCTATATTTTTTGAACTTGTTTAAATACTGACCCACTTTTATTTGAGTCAGTTTTAGACCTGACTCGTTTTAATATTGACCAACTGACCCAAAACTTGACCCATACCCATTATGTGGAAAAAAAAAATCAAAATTACATTAAAAGAAAAATTTTAACGTAAAACAATTACGTCATAATTTTTTATGAAAAATATTTTCATCAAAATTTGTGACTAAAAACATATCGGTAAAAAAATTTGACGGAATATTTTTTTTGTCAAATTTTTTTACGAAATCTAAATTTCGTCAAAGTATTTCACAAAAAAATATACTCATAAAAACTTTCGACGAAACACATTTTCATCGAAATTCTTTGACAAAAAAAATTTTCATCAAAATTCTTTACAGATTTCAAATTTCGGCGAAATTTTTCGACGGAAACATTTTCGTTAAACTTTTTGACAAAAAAAAATTTCGTCAAAATTTTTAGCAAAACACATTTCTATCAAAAATTTTTAGCAAAACACATTTCTATCAAAAAATTTCGACTAAATATTTTCGTCAAGTTTTTTGATAAAGAATATATCCATCAAAATTTTCAACGGAACACATTTCTGTAAAAAAAATTCGTAAAATTTTTTGAAAAAAATATTTCGATAAGAAATTTTGACAGAAAAAATATTTTGTCTAAATTCTTTAGAGAATCTAAATTTCGTCGAAAGTTTCAAATGAAACATTTTCCTCAAAACAATTTCCATTGAAAATTTCGACGAAACACATTTCCATCAAAAAAATTCGACGGCAAAAAATTTCATTAAAATTCTTTACAGATTTCAAATTTCGGCGAAAGTTTTCGACGGAAATATTCTCGTCATCAAAAATTTCGACGGCAAAATATTTTATCAAAATTCTTTACAAATTTCAAATTTTGGCAAAATTTTTCGACGGAAACATTTTCGTCATCAAAAAATTTTGACGACAAAAATTTTGACGGCAAAAAAATTCATCAAAATTCTTTACAGATTTCAAATTTCGGCGAAAATTTTCCACGAAAATATTTTCGTCATCAAAAAATTTTGACGGCAAAAAATTTCATAAAAATTCTTTACAGATTTCAAATTTTGGCAAAAGTTTTCGACGGAAACATTTTCGTCATCAAAATATTTTGACGGCAAAAAAATTCATCAAAATTCTTTACAGATTTCAAATTTCGGCGAAAGTTTTTGACGAAAAAATTTTTGTTAAATTTTTTGACAAAAAAAAAATTTCGTCGAAAATTTTTGCGAAACACATTTCTATCGAAAATTTTCAACTAAATATTTTCGTCAAGTTTTTTGTTAAAAAATTTCCATCAAAATTTTCAACGAAATACATTTCTATAAAAAAAATCCGTTAATTTTTTTGACGAAAAAAATATTTTGTCAAAAGTCTTTAGAGAATCTAAATTTCGTCGAAAGTTTCAAATGAAACATTTCCCTCGAAATAATTTCCGTCAAAATTTTCGTCAGAACACATTCCCCTCGAAATTTTGAACGAAAAACATTCCGTCAAATTTTTTGACAAAATTCTTTTTTCGTTTAAAACATTTGATGGAAGAAATCATTTTCGTCAAAACTGTTGACGGAAACTAAATTTAAATAGAAAAAAAAAATTTGTAAAAATTTCGACGAAAAAATAATTTTGTTACGAAATTTTTCGTCTTTTGCAATGTAAAAATTTCGACAAAATTTTGTGAGAAAACCAAGTCAAAAACGGGTCAGGTCAGATTTGACCCAGTTCAGAAACCAAGTCAGACCCACTTCAGAAACCAAGTCAGGTCAGATCCAAATTGGTTCTGAACTAGTTCAACAAAATCCAATCCAAGTCAGACCTGACTTGGATCAAATTAAAGCGGGTCAGGTCAAAATACCTGACCTATAAAAACCAAGTTGGGTCGAGTCGGACAAAAACCTGACCCGACCTGACCCATGCACAACCCTACTTTTTAGTGCTTCAGACCTCATCGTTGAGCGTGGGCACAACTCCTACCACTTAATTAGACATATTAACAACCATACAAGGAACCAATCATTACATACTCTTTTCAAGAGATCCATACATGGACTTATCACATCTTGTATATATACATCTTTTTGATTTTAAGCACATTACATCCCAAATTATATCATTCATGCATTCATCAATACAAACCTATATTACAAGTCATTAAAACATCTACAAGCTTTTCCAAAAGAAATGGTTTTACAAGTAACTATACCCCTAAACTTTACAAGTAAAACCCCAAAAAGACAAGTTAACATAAAAAAATATAGGATTAGCCTTAGTGGCTAAGCATGATCCTTTCTTCGATATAGACCAATCCCTCATCCATGAGAACCTGAAACAAGTCCCCAAAAGGGATGAGAGATAAATCTTATAAAATTAAGGGCCCTTGGAGATTGATCTGTCCTTAACTTCACTTGCTTGCATAAAAGGTTAGAATAACATGGAATAATATAACAATCGTATAATCGGTGAGGCAACTTAATGCACCTAGTGCGCTTGGATCACTTGAACAGTTGTCACTCAACAAGTGTCTACAAGGAACTTCCACGAGTTTGACTTCTTAGGATAATTCCCCAAAGGGAAGCTCATGTTATATTCTTTTGGCCATTGAAAATGCCCAGGCATTAATGCCCTCCGTGTACCCAGTACGCTAGGATCACTCAATGAATCATACATCCAATGAGCGCCCATATGGAACTCCTAATAGTGAAACCTCTTCAGATACATCCCTCCACGGGATAGTCCATAGTATATTCTTTTGACCAATAAACCTTAATTAATCAACTCATAATTCCATGGCTATACGCATAAGCACTTCATATCACACATCCAATTGCACGTTAGTTTGTACACTAACTATGCAATTTAACCTCTAGTGCTTGTTCATTGGATCATACACCAACAAACAATGACTTTCTATATGAATGCACATTACACTATACTTTAACAATCCACATAATCATTCAACCAATGGTGATTATCCCAAAAAAGGGTATGGTGGAACATTAAGTGGGACTAATCCCAAGTTCCACAAATTCACCTTTTCTATACTTGATTCTAAGCTTTTTTTTGCTCCAATGGTCAATAAACACAATTCACTAACAATAAACTATTACAAGGTAATTTAAACCATTCAACAACATGTTCAACACATGAATTCATCAACCAATATACTAATACATCAATACAATGTGTGCTTTACTTACCCCCCAATTCTTGAAATATCAAGATTAGAACCCTATCCCAAAATGGGTTCCAATGGTGGTTCCAACTCAAAATCATAACTAGAGTCAATATTCCTGCAACCAATATATAAGAATTAAACATCAAATTCACCTTAATAATCTCACAATAAAAAACCCCAAATTTCTCATGAAACCCAAACACCATAAAACCCTCAAGTATCAAAGTGACAATATATTCTCACCTCTGATATTTAAAGCACAAATATATGAAGCTTCAAGCTCCCAACAGTGGAAAAATCTCCTTCCTTTCTCAAGCTTCACGATGACTCCTAAATGGTTCAAAGAAAGAATAAAATCTTCTCACCTCCTAGCTTAATGATTGTCTCAAAGGTGAGTGTGAGTGGAAGATAGGGAGTGGGTAATGATTCCACTTGGCTTTGTGAGTCATGAAGAAGGAGTAATGTGGTTTCGTTCTCTTTGCAATAAGAAGGTCATGAAAATGAAAGAAGGAGGAGAGGGAGGGAAAGTGAGAGGCGATGGAGTGAAGAGAGAAAGTTCTTGACTTTTGTTTTAAACAAATATCTTGAGTAGGAAAATTACTATTTTGCCCCTCTTGATTCCCTCTCTTGCTTTTCATGACTTAGACCACTATACTTTTAATTTCTTAGGGCTATTTAGGTCTAGGTTGGGTGTACTGCATTTAATTAATTTTTAGGATCTTACTAAATTTGGCCAAATTGTAAATTCATCGCAAAACTTTCAATATTTTCACTTTTACCACAAAAAGTGACTTGATTTAAAATTTAGACTTCTCATCTAATTTAACCCATTAATTACTCATTAATTCACACTTACAATTTAATTATTCAGGTTATTATAGACTTATTTGATGGAAAAAAAAAAGTTAAGAACTTAGTTAATAAATAACTTTTGCACTATGATTCAAAACCAATTTGACAAATTTGTAAAAGTGATGGATGCACAAACAATGGAATTGAGTTCCACCGTAAGGACCTGCTTTGGTTTTATAATGACCAAGAAATATTGAACCAAAACTCATACACCTACACATCACAACAAAATGGACAAGAGGAGAGGAAACATAGGCACATTCTTAACGTGGCTCGTATGCTACGTTTTCAACCTCCCTCTTGCTTTTTAGGGAGAAAGAATAGACATGAGGAGGTTAAAACTTCATAGAATAATGCATGTATAGGATACCAAAAAGAAATGCAGGATATTTTTTTATATAAGTTAAATTTAGGAATGAATGGTACTAAAATACTAAAAAAAGCATTATAGGAAGTTAAAATTTTAATATCAAAACACGTTTTTTATTTTAAATAATTAAAAAATCATGATATTATATTTATGCTCTACAATATCTAAATACTTTCATATTTAACATTATAGGAGGTTAAAACTTTACGGGAAGATATTTTTTATTAGATACGGGAAAATTTATTTATACCAAAATATAAGGGAATGAAAAATATAAAAAATAATAATAAAATAAATGAAAATATAACTTATTATTAAAAAAAATCTCATTATTCATTTTTGAATAACTTTTCATGTAGATATATGTATCTCGTTCTATAATATTTTAAAAATTTAATAACTACGTTGGTGTGAATTCTAAATGAAATATAATAGTTAATTGAATGCAATTTACAATACAAATTAAAAAAATGGTAAAAATAATACAAATAAATTTTAAATACAAGTAAGATATAATTTCTGATAGAAATTTTAATTATAACTTAAATTACGGACACTACATGATTTAATTTACATATAAAAGACTATTTAAGTTTTTTTTTCCGTCTTATACGTGATATATTTTTGGAAAATTTTTAAAATTTTTCCTATAAGTTTCCTCAAAATCACTTAACCCCTTCTCTGAAATTTTTAATTATTTATCCCTCTACCTAAAATTTATTTATCACTTATCCCCTAATTTGATTTTTCATCCAAAAATTTGTTAACAGAGTTAAATTTTTTAAAAGGTGCCAAAATTACCTTAATAGAAAAAGAAAAAACACAATTTTCTCACAAACGCAATTTTAGACAAACTCACATAAGCAAGAGATGAATGTAAATCAACGATGGAATCCTCCCTCTACTCTCATCGACACAGAAAACAACGAAATAACACATTCTACATGTTTGCTTGGTAATATCTTATGATTAAGGGAAAACAAGGCATATATGAAGCACAAGACATAAAGCTTTTCAGTAGCTGTGCAAACAAAATAAAGTGCTACTCTGAATAAATTTATAAAGTCAGATTTGTTGGTCATATAATAGCATAAAAGCCTATAACAGAAAAGGGAAGATCTAAACCTGTTGAGAAGATGCCTCTTTAATCATTTTATTTGAACAACGACACCAACAATTTTGAGTGTGGTGTTTAATAGCAATGGGGTTTGCATGAAACAATTTTAATAATTACTAATTCTAACAAGATTACCTTACAAAAAATATTCCATGAGTTCGCCTAAAATTACGTTTGTGAGGAAATTATGTTTTTCTTTTTTCTATTAAGGGTAATTTTTGTATTTTTAAACAAATTTAACTCTGTTAACAAAATTTTGGATGGAAAATCAAATTATGAAGTAAGTGATAAAGAAATTTTAAGTAGGGGATAAATAATTAAAAAAAATTGGGAAGGGGTGTGAGTGATTTTGAGAGGGTGTAAGTGATTTTGAGAAAACTTGTAAGAGAATTTTTGAAGTTTTTCCTATATTTTTTCAACCTCATTTTTGTCGTCCATTACTTTTATAATACAGTCAAATTTACATGAAATTATTATAAAATATAAAAAACCAAATGGTATATGTAAACAAAATTACAAAAAATAAATTTTATGATCGTTAGATGTAATATTTTTTTCAATTCAATCCATATATTTTATTAAGTTATAATTACAACTAATAATATCATAATAATACATAATAAATTACTTAAAAATAAATAAATAAATAAAATTTTATGATGTAAGAATGAAATTGAAAAATATGATATACGAGTATAAATTTGTTTTCTTCTTCTTATTTTTTGGAAAAAAATTGTGTTTTTTAAGAATTCAAATTTCATGATGTGACTGTTATATAGATGACTTTAATCATTAATAATCAAATCATGATGTGACTGTTATATAGATAACCTTAATCATTAATAATCAAATTAACGGTGATAATTTTAATTAATATACAGAGAATTCATTCTCAAATTTAATAGAGGTCGTGGCTGTTATTGGGAAAAGTCCGCGAAGATGCGCTCCAGTTTGAACAAGGTAACCGGCTAGAATCGCAAGGGAAAAGATGGAGATCCGGTTTTAAAATCTTCCCGCGTTTTCAGTTCCAATAATGTCCCATTCGGCCGGCTTAGCTGTCTTTTGGATCCATTTTCTATGCGCTTAAAAACGTCACCATCTTTCGGATAATTATTGCTACTTCTTTTTTAATTCATTTTTATTTTTTAAACAAAAAAACTTGTCTTTTTCATTTATCAAATTTCTGTGTTCCGGCACTGTAATGACGTGAGATGCTGGTGTGGGACCGTTTTTCTCTTTATAAAATATTAAATTAATTATTATTAATTAATAAATAATTATGGTTTATCATTTATAAATAATTATGAATTTAAATTTTTTAAAATTACTTTAGATAAACTTATTTAAGAAAAAAATATTTATCTTTTTAAAAGATTTAATTTTGTGTTATTTTACATCCTAACCATTAATTTTCGTCAAATTAACAGTTAGAATTTATCAAGTTAAATTTATTAATTAATTAATAATTCACAATAAAATTCAATAAATCCTAACAGTTGATTGACAAAAATCAACGTTTAGAATCTAAAATGATATAAAGTTAAATTTTTTAAAAGGATAAATATTTTTCCCTTTATTTAATATTTACTAAAATATATATAAAAATATGTGGGGATCGTATTTTTTCTCTCTTTTCTCTTCGCATGAATTTTGTATATTTTAATAAATATTAAATACAGGTATTTAAAATTACTTTATAAACTTTAAACCCAGTAATTATATAATTAAATTAATATAAACCGTTTGAATATGTTAAATTAAATTTGAGGAATGATTTTATCTTTTATGAAAAGTTCCCTTCACCTTTAAAATATGGGTCCCAAGTTGCTCAGTGGTGGACCCATCTTGCTTTTTTTATCATTTGCTATATTCCCGCCAACTTAGACCTTTTTTTTGTACGGGTTGAACATTTTTGTTTATGTGAAATAGAAGGTTACTGACTCATTCCATAGATTCGTGTTTCACCTAATTTGGAATTTTGGATAATCTTTTTATTTTAAAATATGTGAGCGAGAAGCTTTATTTTTAAAAAAAGTGATAAAAGGTTTCCAAGTTGGGTTTTATTATTTTTCTCAGAATAAAATGTTAATTTTTGAATGATTCACTAAAATAATAATCCAATTTTGAATGATTCAATAAATAATAATTCAGTACAAAATGGCGTAACAAAAACTGTATCAATACCATTCCTGGAATTACCAAAATTTTATTTCACCATCGTTTGACAGTCACTATACCTCAAGCACGACCTTTCTATTACTGCAAAACATCCATCGAAATATGGATCATAGAGTGATGGAATGATTGGAGAAGCTGACATGTATAGTACAAGATATAAATGAACATTAAAAGATAAAAGACAAAATAGACTATAAAGATTCTCATATGGAATGGTCAGCACCCGGAACACTCACCAAAATATCTCTTTTTATCAAAATATTTATCTAAATGTCATACGAATAATTTTTTTACTAAACTACCACTGATAATTTGTTATGACCGATAACGAATTACGTTCGTTAATGATTTTGTAATACGTGATATATTTTCACAGAAAAAAAGCTGACGTGTCATAATTCATTACCAGTGATCACAAATTTAATCTACAATATAGTCACGTGTCACAAAATCACTGACGAACATAATTCGCTACCAGTCGTAGCAAATTATGCCACATGACAGTCTGATAAAAAATACTATTCATATGATATTTGGATAAAAATTTTGTAAAAAAAAACACTTCGATCGCTGCTCCGTCAGCACCCTCACTGCCACCTATATGAGATGTCTTGTCCAATTGTTGGGCCCTTGAAAATATAGTTTTAAATCACTTTTGCGTTTAATTTTCACCTCTTTTATTCTAATATATACGTTTTGGTTTTTCTCATGTTTATTGAGATAAATTATTTCATAGATTCGTTTTTTTCTGGAATTAATATAGATAAATTATTTATATTAAATTAAAAATGATGTCATTTTAAGACAGAAATCAAAGTATTTTTATTATTATAATTTATTTAGGGGATATAATAGTATTTCTTATTATAATTTTTTAATTTTTTAATATAAAATAAAATTATTTTAGGAATGAATGTAGATAACTTATTTACATTTACTGTAACAATATTAAAGCCTTATTTCATAATACACAAAAAATATATGATCCACTAAAAAAAAAGAGAAAAAAAAAGGGTCATGTGTTGCATAACATAAATTATTTTATGTAATATGAGAAACACATTTTCTATTGATATATGTATAATGCACTTGATGTATAGAACCAAAAAAATGCAGGAAAACCCCAGAAAAACTTTTTTTCAAGATGTAATTAATTTTTAATAATATTCTTATTCTAAATTTATATTTATAAATTTTATCCTCTACCCTTATAACATGTCATTTGATTTCCTATTTTTCTCCAAAATACTGAAAATATCATCGAGAAAGGTAGAGTGTGTATGTTCTCGTGATTTGATGCATCCAAATCTTTTTTAGTACATATTGTTGAACGAAACTCTCTTCTAATAATTTTTGTATTCATTTATGGATTTGTTTTTTCATCTAAAATATTTATGTTTATTTAAATAATAAATTTTTTCTAATACTCTTTATAATAATTTCAATAAAAAACAAAGCTTGTGAAAGTAATTTTACCAAACATTTTTTTTGGGTAATTGCGAAGGGCACAGCGCCCAAAACAAAACTAATAATATTTTTTTTTTTGGAAGTTACAAAACTAATAATTAGTTATGCGACTTATGTCTACAAACGCCAATTAAATCATCGCTAACTTATTTTTACTCTATAAATTGTATGAATTTTTCGTGAGGTTGATGGTTAAAATTACATGATAATAAAATGAGTTCGCTTTTTCTGCAGTTACTGCAGATAAGTTATCTGCAGTAAGCCCAATACAACGTTGTTTTGGAGCAGAAATCATGCTATTTTTGTAATTTTAATTTATTTCAGAATTATAATAGTCTTTATATTTATAATTTGTTAACATTTCAATACCAAAACGACGTCATTTTGAAAAAAAAAATGAGATAACTTATCTGCAGAAATATTTTTCTCTAATAAAATATTATATAACAAACATATTAAAAGAAAGATACTGCATAAAAAAGTGATTTATAAATAACACTGAAATATGACGCCGTGTATCTGGGCTCTTTGATCCAAAAATGGTTTTTACTCCTTTAAATTTTCTATATGGTATTTCATTCTCTGAATTTATCAATAAAGGTCATTTAATGTTATGGGTCCTCGACCCCCTCCCCACGGCACTCAAGTCTTTTTTTAGGTGAGTATCGTGTCCACCTCTCCCGATACTCACACGATTGTGCCAAGTAGAACAATTTCGATAATCCTCTTATTGTAAAATTTTGGAAGACCGTAACTTTTGACTTAGGCATTTAATATTTTTAAAAAAATTCATATAATTTTTCGAGATCTACGCAATAATACCTCATTTGACATATTTTATTTTTATTTTCACGACCACAAAAATATTTAAATCCAAATTTTAGCGGGAAGAGGTACAAACCCTTGCTATGTTTAGCTTCCTAGATTTTCAAATCATTTTTGTTGAGATTTTAGTTAATTGAATTTATATTTGTTAGAGTTGCAACAGCACTTATGTGAGACAATAGTTAATTTCAAGAATTATTTTTGTGAAGAAAAAAAAAACGAAGAAAAAGTGAGAGCAAAAATGAAGAACCTTAGCAGTAGAGAAAGAAGGAACCGAGCAGGAATAGACGATAACATACTGGTCATATTTGATGCCTCTAAAGCTATGTTTGTGATACCATTGCTATAAATTCGAATTATGCTTATGAAAGATAAAATATGTCAAATGAGGTGTCAATGCGTAGATCTCAAAAAGTTATGTGAAATTAAAAAATATATCTGTTTTAGATACCTAAGTCTAAAGTTACGACATTCCTAATTTTTACGTTAACAAGACTACCGAGATTGTGCCACTTGGCACAATCGTTATTGCCATATAGGGGGTCGCGACACTCACCTAAAGAGAATAAAGAAAAAAACTTGTGGGTGTTGTGGGGAAGGGCGACGTGACGGTACTAAACGACCCTCTTTAATAGAGGTGACAAAATGAGCTTAGTCTGCCCGCCAAACCAGGCAGGACATGCCCATTTTTTCAAACTCGTTGCTCGTCACCTTGTTCGGGCTGAAATTTGTATTTATTTATTTAGTGTAAAATGTCATTGACTCGACTGACAGCCCGCGAAAACGGAAAGTGGTGGAACGGGTCAGCCCTTTTGACATGATTACAACGAGGTGAGTTAATCACTTTGCCACTTATTTTACCCATTGATACGAGGAATAAAAAAACAAATTAGTACATTAAAAATCGAAAGGCCCCCGTTGGTAAAAAAAAACCGCTATATCTGTTATAAATTTCATGATCCAAAATACTTCTTGAAATAGGAAGTTGGAAAAAGTGGTTCCTTGCTTAATTAATAGAGAGTAGAGACTAAATGATCACAATAGAAATTGAGCCCCAAATCAAATAATGTTTAATGAGGTGGCTGTTATTCTTTTTTCTCTTTTTCAATTATTTTACAGACATATAATCAGTGTTTTAAAACCTCACCTCACCTCTCGGGTTGACCCGGGTCAACCCGAATGACCCCTCCCCTGTGAGGGTTGGGGTCACAAGTTAGACCCTATATGAACATTGACCCCTCCGACCCCCAAAACCCGACCGGATTTTAACGACTCCCGGGTCAGAGGGGATCACTGCATGTTTCTTTTTATAAAAAAAAATTCCTTGATACAATGTCGTTTTATTAAAAAAATAAAATGAAAATGCTTACAAACCTAAATCTAATCGTTTTCTTCTCTCCCAGTGACCTAGACGTCTTCAATCTTCACCTCGCTGCCGTGAATCTTCGAGAAAAGGTAAAAAAAAATTCCCATTCAAATGAAATCCTTACAGCTGTTGATGAAAAACAAAAACTCATTCTTACTTCCTTTAAATTTTCCTTTGTTAGAGACCATATCAAAAGTGGCTGGTTATTTACTTACAAAGATTATCAAAGTTTCTTCATCGTTCAAATATGCCACGAACATTTTTTTACAGAAGTCTTACGAATGGCGCGGCTAACTAATAGAAAAGGGCAAAGAACAATTTTGTCTTGCGAGTGATTTTATCTTGTGGTTTGAATGATGGAACACGGTACTTGTTTCATTTATGTCTCGTTTCACAAAAATGTCTTTCATAGAAATCAGCATTTGTTAAAACTTTTGCTTGAATGCTGAAGTGTTATTGTGTTTATCATCGTATGATAGACCTTTGCTTGTCATTAGTATTTATTTTATTATTTGTAATCACATTCTAAAGTTTTATACACATTATCAAGGAATTATCTAGACCATTAAAGACATAGTTTCGATAGAGGAAATCAGAGTGCTTCCATGCATCAACCGCAGACACATTAACCTTCTCCTTAGCATGTTGTTCTCCTTCTTTCAACTTAGAAGCATCTTCTATGAAAAACGTGTCAGAGTCAGGGTTGTCAAGTAGAAAAACATTTTTTGTTTCCAACGCTTGAAATCAAACCTATTGCATTTTTGAAAAAATTGTTGTGAACTCTATGGTCCTCCTTTCGAAACCCGAACATTCATTCTTCTCTCAGCCGCAAGTTTGTTGTAATGTCTTTCTCTCTTGTTGCAAATTATCAAACACCCACTCAATGCTTTATTGAGACTAACACTCATTCTCCTTTCAGCTGCTACAACATCTCACCCTGCTTCAAAACCTTCTAGGTAACTCATTTAACTTCAATTTCTCATCATGTTTATTAAATTTTTCACTTAACACATGCACTTCTGCCATCGCTCCTCGCCGGTAAGTTCTCTTAATGCAAGCGATGTACCCTAAGTTGTACATCTTCACCTCTTCTACCTTTTCCGATCTCTCACATTTCAATTCCATATCCCTAATTTTAAATTTTTCCCTGGTTTTTTTTTCTATTTATTTCGCTCTTCAGGCTTCAAGACTCCGCGAAAGTACGCAAACTGAACACGACAATGGCGCAGCTCTAACAGCCCTACCTGATGGAGCCGCGCGCGATGGTGATGGGAGTCAAGAGGTGGCTTAGTCGTTGGTTTGCTTTCAATAGGTGAGGATTGATTGTATGATGGAGGATTAGACCATGGAATATTTCAAGGAAACAAGACAAATCCAACACATGAGAAACTAATTGTGGTTTTTTTTACTTGCTTCTTTATATTTTGTCATGGTATTTTGAGGGGAAAATAAAAAGTAAGTGATTGTGTGTGGCTGTGAGATGAAGCATTTATATATTTTAAGCAAGAAAACTTCTGAAGCATAGACCATCCATGTGCTTAGCTTCCTGCTTTTGATTTCATATTGTCCTTTCACCTTCTAGATTTTTAATCATGAAACCCTAAGGCTGACCTTTGTTTGTGTTGAGATATTCAAGTGTGATGAGTCCCACATTGGTTGGTAATGGGCTACGTGAAGAGTATATAAGTGGAAGCACCCATGAACCCAATGCCTTAAGGTTTTGGGTTGATACATGGTGTCGGATCCACTTGCTACGGTTGATGTAGCTTTAGCTCATTGGTGGTGGCCCCTACCACGGGGTACTTAGTTGAGGGGGAGCTTACCAATGGTGGGATTCACACTTGAGAGTAAGATTGTTGGGATATTCAAGTGAGATGAGTCTTACATTGGTTGGTAATGAGCTACGCGAAGAGTATATAAGTGGAAGGACCCAAGAACCCAATGCCTTAAGGTTTTGGGTTGAGACATGGTGTCGGATCCACTTGCTTCAGTTGGTGTAGCTTTAGCTCATTGGTGGTGGCCCCCCGCCACGGGCTACCCCTGGATCCGCCTGACATTGGTATCATAGCCAGGTAGGGCTCGAGCTAGCCTGGTGATTGGCTATGAGGCGAGTCGAGTACTTTGCGCTTGGGGTGCTCGGTTGAGGGGGAGCATACCAATGGTGGGTTTCACACTTGAGGGGGAGATTGTTGGGATATTCAAGTGTGATGAGTCCCACATTGGTTGGTAATGGGCTAAGTGAAAGTATATAAGTAGAAGGGACCTATGAACCCAATGCCTTAAGGTTTTGGGTTGAGACATGGTGTCGGATCCACTTGCTACGGTTGGTGTAGCCTTAGCTCATTGGTGGTGGCCCCCCGCCACGGGCTTTCCCTGGATCCGCCTGACATTGGTATCAGAGCCAGGTTGGGCTCGAGCTAGCCTGGTGATTGGCTAGGAGGCGGGTCGAGTACTTTGCGCTTGGGGTACTCGGTTGAGAGGGAGCATACCAATGGTGGGTTTCACACTTGAGGGGGAGATTACTCATCACACTTGAATATCCCAACAATCTCCCCCTCAAGTGTGAAACCCACCATTGGTATGCTCCCCCTCAACCGAGCACCCCAAGCGCAAAGTACTCGACTCGCCTCCTAGCCAATCACCAGGCTAGCTCGAGCCCTACCTGGCCATGATACCGCAAACTTTAATTGGATTGGATCAGTTTTCAGATTGGTTGATGAAAATCGATCCAATATATTAATTCCCCTCTATCCACTTGGGCCTTTCCCTCATCATAACCGAAAAATTTCTAAACCCAAGACCCATTAACTCATCAACTAAACCCAAGAAAAAACCTAGTCACATCTCATCAACAAAATTTCATCTGTGTAGAGCTTCATATCTCATTGCCCAAATAAAAACTATATTATCGTTTACTGATATTTTGTATTTCAAAAAAATAATAATTTACAAAGCCAATTCATACAAAAGATGTTATTTGCACAATAATTATGAAACAAAATTTAGGATTTTCAAAAAATCGAAAATCGATTCCATCTAAACATAAAAAAATTGGATTAGATCGGATCAGATTTGAAAAAAATCCAAATCGAATAGATGATTACATGATTAAACCGAAGGGATTGGATCCGATAATTTTTGCTTCCAAAACCGATACAATCCAGACCACGAACACCCCTACTTATAGATACAATAATTGAATTCCTTCTTGAAAGACCCATGGTCTTGGTACACATGTGACAACTTCTCTGAAAACTTTCTCATTATATGCCACATACAGATCGATGTTTGGTATTTCGAAAAACTTTAGATACTACATTGGTAATTGCCTTGTCCTGCAATTTCAACTACATGTGTAAGTATACAATCACTAATATATGAAAAATTCAAAATATGGAATTAAATTGATTGTACCTGGTCAGTAATTATTGCGCCTGGATGTTTTTCATTCATTGCTCAAAGTCATTCCTCAAATAGCCACACAAAAGTATCTTCAGTATCATCTTTTAATAGAGCACAACCAAACAAGATTGACTGTAAATGATTATTCACACCGACAAAGGGTCCAGAAGGCAATGTATATTTGTTAGTCCTATATGTCGTGTCAAAAGTGATGACATCTCCAAAAAGCTCATATGAGTATTTGTACCTCGCATCAATCTAAAAAAAACTTTCCATACGATCCTCAGCGTCATACTTGATCGAATAAAAGAAATTTGGATTCATTGATTGTTGTCTATTACAATAACGTACCACGGCTTGTGCATCCCCAACGTCATACATTTTCCTCCTTACATTTTTCATATGATTATAACAATCTCGACTGTCAGACAATAAATCATGGCATCTGAGGATGGTGGCCACCTTTCTAGTGGGCAAGCCCAAGTCATTGAATTTTTTAACTAATGATCTAGCAACATTAGGCATTTGTCTATATAATCTTATATATAGAACACTTTTTGAAGTGCCCAAACCATGATTATGGTTGTCGTCAAAATATGTAATTCTCCACATGTTTGTGTCTCCATTCATAGAAGCCTTGAGACAAGCTTTACACCCTATGCATGATGATTATGTATTCCTTGATTTGGTTTGACATACTTCACCCATATTGTTTGTCTTCGGTGTTGGATAACCTTCTCTAGCACATGTTAGCTTCATGTAATTCTTCTTGGTTTGTCGTGCCCGGATTCGAAAACCTTTTGTCATACCAAATGCTTTGTACAAGTCTCTTACGTCTTTCCTTTAAGAAAATTCCATTCCAACCTCAATTGAAGTATCAATATTCTTTGTCGGTGTCAACAGAAGGACATTTGACATACTATAAATTAAGTCATTATGCGTGTGCTCTTCCATTTCATGAGGCATGTCATATTCAATCTTATCACTAAAGTCAATGTAATCTATTGGATCGTCATCAATATGAAAAAAGTCGTGTAAAATTGGTTCACAAATAACACATGATAAATATCATGAGAAATTGAGTTGATTATTCATAACAATGAATTAGTAATATCAAGATTAATTAAAAATTTACGGAGATAGTAATTAAGACAAGATACAGGTTCGGGAAAAGAATTTATGGCCTTTATTATCACAACAAAAAGACTTTATCAATTATTTTAAAATTCCACAAATTAATTCTTTTCAAATATCCAACCTATCTAGAGTAGCCTTTGTGGTGAGTTCATTTGAATCACACCTAAGAGTCTGAAACACCTACTCAAGTGGCATGTTTTACTGTAAAGAAACTCAAGCAATTTTTTTTTTTTAAAAAAATCCAAAGCAAAACCATAATCCAAAAAAAGAGAGAGGAAAATTTGCACAAAATAATACCTGAACTTGAAATTCTCAACACCAAATACAATAATACAAAACCCATAAGCACTCACCAACCCCATGATTTATTAATAAAAAATTGAAAAAAACATGGTATGATAACCAAATACAAACAGTTCAAACTGCAAACAATTCTATGTACATTTAAAAAAATATATATTGAGTAATCAAAACTCAATTGAAAAAAAGCATGGTATGATAACCAAAAAATCAATTGAAATAACACTTCACTCGGTCATCACCAACAAAAATAATCAAAATTTGAGAAAAAATAAAAATCATACCATAGAAGAGAAAGAATGACAATGAGGTTAAGGGTTTTATTTGCCAGCGATTGTGTACTTACCCACGCCACCTTTACCGGAAACGACAACTGTACTATCCTTCACGCCATCAATGCAAAGATGCTTCACGTAGCTCCGAACAGTTCCCAGCCTCCAAGCACACCACAAAACACAATACAACAACATCGAAACATTCAAATAAATGAATAGACAATTCAATGTTCATAATCAGATCCTCCAACTTCAAACTGATGGAACCCAACACATCATTCATCAATTTCTATATGCTCAGTGAAATTAAGTAAGACCCGCTTTATGAACCCTAAGGAATAAGCCCATGTTGGACATTTTTGTTTAGGGATAGGCAAAATTAGGTTTTTTAATTGATGGTCGTATGTGTTTTTCGTTCTTTTTTTATCGAGTTTTTCATTTTGGAAGAAGTGATTTTCGTTACCAGAATTTTCGATCTTGGTCATCGAGGAAGAGAAAAAAGGGAGGACAGAAAGAGTGTGGGAGAAAGTAAGAAGCAAGAAAAGGGGAAAAATGTTTATTTTATTTGCAAATATCCACCGCTGGATGAGGTTGTAATCGAACGGTATTGAAAGGGGTAGACAAAATAACCTATCCATATATATATGGGGAAGGATATTGTAACAACCAAGTTGTGTTACTACCATGTTACTACCAATCAATCTCACCGTTAGATCGATTATGTTGATCCAACGGTTATATTTATTTCCATCTTTGTATGGTTATGATTTCCCATATTTAAAGTGAAAACATTAAATATGAGAAATCATAACCATACAAAGGTGAAAATAAATATAAAGTATTAAATTTGGAAAATTATGACCATACAAAGATGTAAATAAATATAACCGTTGGATCAACATAATCGATCTAACGGTGAGATTGATTGGTAGTAACATAACTTGGTTGTTACAATATCCTTCTCCTATATATATATATATATATATATATATATATATTTATTTATTTATTTATATATATTTATATATATAGACACCGGTGTCAAACTTATTAATTAATCTGTAATTCCAATAAGTGATAATCGTTGATTGACGGAAATCAACTATTAGAATTTGATGTCAAAATTCAAAGTTTGACATCGGTGTCAAAAGATCCTATCTCTCTTCACACACACACACACACACACACACACACATATATAGGGGCATGATCCTTTGACACCGGTGTTAAACTTTAAAATTTGACACCAAATCCTAACCGTTGATTTATGTCAATTAACAGTTATTATTTATTGAGATTTAATAAGTTTGATTCCCAATAAATGATAACCGTTGATTGACATAAATCAACGACTAGTATTTAGTGTTAAATTTCAAAGTTTGACAACGATGTCAAATGATTTTTCCACACACACACACACAAATATATATATATATATATATATATATATATATATATGTGTGTGTGTGCTTATTGCTTCTCAAGTCACTTGAGATAACTCGGCCACTAAATTATAACCGTACAAAGATGTATCAATGGTGATAAAGGAAGATAAAAAAAATGGAATCATAACCATTCAAAGTGAATCAATTAATATAAAGAAATAAATAAACAAAACGACGTAGTTTTGGAGTGACCAGATATAAGGTTATCTCAAGTGACTTGAGAAATAATTTTCTTTCTTTCTCTATTTATATATGGGTTTTATAATTCTCATTCAACATGAGAATTGAAATCTTCCTACACACCCTTCGATTTCCGTGCTGACGTGGGTCCTGTACATAATTTTTTCTAACATGTGGGTCCCACATATTTTTTGTAGATTTCAATTCGCATGTAACTTGAGAATTATAAAACCCTTTATATATAGGGCTTTACTTCTCTCTACCCATACAAAGGTAGGTGAAAGCATTAAATGCGAGGAATTATAAGTTATAACCAATCAAAGTTGTAAGATTTATTTTTGGACGTCTAACAGCCGGAGAAATGAGTTTATCCCTTGGACACATATAGGTTTATCATTTTTCTGTCATAAGAAATAAAATTATCTTCAACTACGTGCTTTTGAAAGTTAAGAGAACTAATGAGGGGTGTTTTGGTCAAATTTATATTTTAAAGAAACAAATAAAATTACAAATGCACCCTCATTAATTTCCTTAATCATCAAAACGACATAGTTTTGAAATTGCACGAGAAGCAATTTTTTCTCTCTCTCTATATTGTAATGTGTGTGCTTAAATTTAAATGTCTGTGCATGTGTATTTTTCGGTTTCCAGTTCTATCATTACAATCAATTAAAAACGGAAAAATTTAGATAACAATTTATATGGGCTTGTGGTGTTTATTGTTAAAATATAACGCATGCCAATTTTTAGAAAAATGTTAAAAAAATTCCTTATGATTTTCCTTAAAATTATTTATCCTTGTAGTTTTTTTAATTACTTATATTGTATGTAATTTTTTTCATCCAACTACACCTGTTAAAAACTATATCAAGTGGTCCATTTTCCCCCTATTAAGAAATACAAATACTAAAATGAGAATGCTGCATGTGATTATGATTATATTAATGCATGCAATTGAGGCTAGTGATGACGATGATTTTTTTCTTCTTTTGTTTCACATTAATTGTATGAATTTAATTGATACAGAGTGCTTTGCCGCAGTTGAAAAATTCAACCATTTTCCCCCACTCTTCCTCGCATGGGTGTCTTTATTTATTTTTTTGACACTCATCCCCATCGTGCATATAATGTAAAGATTTATACTCCAACTTGTTTCGTTTAAGAATCAAATCAAGAATCTTTATGCTCTATTTATTTTGAGATTTTAATGATAGTGGTCATCTTGCATTTGTAAAGTCATATATTGATATAACGATTTCTAGGAAAATTATCTATTTTGCCTAACGTGACTTCGTGTTCTTGAAATTTGTTACTTTATCCAAATATTGTCATTATGGTTAACGCTTAACATGTTTAATAGTTATTATTTATTCACCGAATAAATTAATGCGAGTCAAATTGAATCATTTCATACCGCACGTACTGCATTTGTGACATTACTTTCTAAATTAGTTTTAGGATTCCTTTTTTCTGCAGTTAATGCAGATAATTATCTGCAGTAAATACAATACGAGGTCGTTTTGAGACGGAAATCATGGTATTTTTGTAATTTTAATTTATTTCAGGGTTATAATAGTCTTTACATTTATAATTTTTTAAGATTTCAATACCAAAACGACATCGTTTTGGGAATAAATGCAGATAACTTATCTGCATTAACTGCAGAAACATTTTTCCCTTAGTTTTATCATATTACATATATAAATATTAAAAAATATTTTAAATTCATTTTTTAAAAGTATAACTTTTTTGGGTTCGCTTTTTCTGCAGTTACTGCAGATAAGTTATCTGTAGTAAGTCAAAACGATGTCGTTTTGGGACGGAAATCATGGTAATTTTGTAATTTTAATTTATTTCAGGATTATAATAGTCTTTATATTTATAATTTTTTAAGATTTCAATACCAAAACGACGCCGTTTTGGAAATAAATGCAGATAACTTATCTGCATTAACTGCAGAAATATTTTTCCCAACTTTTTTTTATGGGATTAGTATTTGTTCTTTTAATTGACATATAATTATGTTATTTTACTCAAAACTACTATGTTTTATGGTAAAAGAAACAAAAATCATGGTAAGAGAAAGCGAGATATTTTTTTAATTTAAATATTAAATAAAAATATAAGTTTTAACTAAAATTACTGTCCTTTAAAAGAAATATTTTTTTCCTTTTTTATTTTATAAAATTTTATAAGTTTTTTCATGTATTTTAATATATTTTATTCAAAACTACAATTTTAAATTTTAAAAAAATTATAATAGGAACTAGTTTATAAAACAGTCAAAAGAAAAAATATTTTGGAAAACAGTTTTTAAAGATATATGAAATTATGTTATAAACTTTTTTTTACAATGGGTCAGATTACATTTATAAACTTTTTTTTACAATGGGTCAGATTACATTTATAATTTTTTTTAATTACAACTCTTACCAACTTAAGTATGAATTATGAGGAGTACATATACTTGAAAGTATACTTTCTATAATTAAAGTTGTAATAGTTGTAAATAAAAAAAAGTAAATGTAACCTATCCCTATAAAATATATTTTGATTATTTATATACATTTTAAATTTCCGATAATGTATGATCAATCTCAAACATAAAATAAGATAATATAATTTTATAAAACTAATTATGCAGCGCATTTAAAGTATGTTATATGATATGCTTTCTCTCTTTTATTCACTCTTATTTAAGGAGCCCTGATTATTACTATTTAACATAAATAAATATGACCGAAATTAATAACCTAACAATTAGGTAATGATGAAGGTAACCAATGGGTGCAACTCAGTTGGTAACTTGACGCTGAGTTAATGGGGTTGGATATGTGCTCGATTCCCGCTGAATGTATTCTTGGGGAGGGGGCTGAACCTTTAGCCATCACTGTTCCCCCGCACTCCGGATTAGTCCCATAGCCGGCTCAAAGAGTCGAAGCTCGTGGAATACCGGAGGGAGCCAACTCGTCTCAAAGAGATAATTAGGGTTAGGTAATAAAAAAAAAAAAAAAGTAACCATGAAGGTGGAAAAATCATGCTGTCGAAGTACGGAATTCGAATGAGAAAATCATGTACTCCTTTTGTGTTAATTAATATTTTATTTGTTTTAATGTTATTTTATGATTACAATAAATTAAAAACCTATTAAAATTACGCTTTAACATTTCTAATGCGAATGTAGATAAATTAGCTACATTTGCTCCCAAAATAATATTGTTTTGGGTTGAAAAATTAAAAAATTATAATAAAAAACTATTATAACCCTGAAATAAATTATAATTACAAAAATATCTTGATTTTCGTCTCAAAACGACGTCGTTTTGGACTCAATATAGATAAATGATCTACGTTGACTGTTGAAAAAATGAACCCTTAAAATTATCTCATTTTGTTAAAGAATTTATGATCAAAATGTTATAGAAACAATTTTCATCCAAAATATTTTATTTCTAAAAGTAAAAATTAACCTAAATTGAATATGTATTGTAGGGTGTTCTTCAACCGATCCAAACCGATTCAAACTGCGGTAACCGAACCGAAAAATCAAAAATAAAAAAAAATCCGCAAATTTTATTTGGATTGGATCGGTTTTCGGATTGGTTGATGAAAATCGATCCAATCCAAACCGATTCAATATATTAATTTCTCTCTACCTACTTGGGCATTTTCCCAACCATAGCCTAAAAATTTCTAAATCCTAGACCCATTAACCCATTAACTAAACCCAAGAAAAAACCTAGTCACGTCTCATCAACAAAGTTTCATCTATGTAGAGTTTCATATCTCATTGCCAAAAAAAAGTTATATGATTGTTTGCTGATGCTTTTGTATTTCAATTTTTTTTTTACAAAACCAATATATACAAGAGATGTTATTTGCATAATAATTATAAAACAAATTTTAAGATTTTTAAAAAATCGAAAACCGATCCAATCCAAACAGAAAAATTCGGATTGGATTGGATCAGATTTGAAAAAATCTAAACCCGAATGGGTGATTACATGATTAGACCGAAGGAATTGGATAAAATGATTTTTGCTTCCAAAACTGATCCAATCCAGACCGCAAACACCCCTATTGTATTGTTTTTAGCTATGTTGCACCGATACCGATATGAGACACGAGATTCGACACGACACGACACTCCGACACGTTAATTCTAAAAAATATTAAATTTTGACACGTTAGGGCACATTTTGATATTATATAATATTTTTAATTTAAGTAGTGTACATTATATTTAGTATTCAATAATTTAACAAAAAAATAAACCTAAACTTATAATACCTTTCAATTTTGCAATATCCCAAATGTTTATATTAAATTCAATAAAATCAAATTCAATAAAATCGTAATCGTAATCTAACGAATCTAATAGCTGGAGCTTAAAATGCAACGCAACATAACCGTTGAACATTTTTTGACACGACACGTTAGAATTTTTGAAGTGTCGGTATTTCATAAATTTTTAGCGATAATTTAATTTAATTTATTTTTGGATTACATCCGGGTGCTTCATAAATTTTTAGCGATAATTTAATTTAATATATTTTTGAATTACATCCGGGTTTCCCCACAGTCGATAGCCATGAGACTAATCCCTCGCACAAAGCAGTAAAGTGCTGGCCACAAAATGCTTTTCATTCATAAGAGTTGGGGTTCGAACTCCCAACCACTTGCTTAGGGGCTCACGTGGTTAATTTAATTTATTTTTATTGTGACAAATTTGCTTTTTACCAAATCATTTTTACTTTTTGTGTTGACAGCTGGCAACCAAAAAGAGCGAGTCTTCAATTCTTTCTTTTCCACACGGCAATTCCGGGCACCACCATTGATCTCCTTTGTCGCCTTCGATTTGCAACTTGTGAGTTTTTAAAAAACTAAAAAAAGGAATAAATGGCAAAAACGTAAATCAAATCCATTTTCGGGGGGCACTTTCGGAATTCAAAGTTGCCTCGTAACTTCTTACGACTTTCCTGCGAGTCATCGTGGCGAAACAATTCTCCACCGTTGGATCAGCGTCCCTGTTCTCAGATCTCGAAACCCTAGAAAATAGAAAACCCCCGAGCCTGCGGTTTTTTTTTTTAAGTAGCAATTCAAACCCCCCTCTCTCTCTCTTCCCCCGTCTTCTTCGTTTTCCTCAACAGAGTTTTTTCTTTTTAGAGAGAGAAAGTGTGCACCAAACGCAGAAGAGTCTTTCGTCGTTTATTCGTTTTCTTGGTTCTCAATGGAGGGATTGGCGTCTTCGGCGGCGGCGACGACGTCGTTTCATGGCGGTTACGTTAGCTGGGAGGAGGTGTTCTTGTCGAGCGACAAGGGAAGGAGGGAGGTTCATTACATTCTCAAGAGGAAAGCCGGTGGTTCGGATCTGGCTGTCATAGGCAAAGAGAAGAGCTTGACGCACACGTCTTATCACTATGCAATAAAAAACGCTTCTTTGGGTCCCTCTTTGAAGCTCAAATCACGCAGAGAGGTCATTGATTGGTTGGATTCAATTGTTTCAGGTTCGTTCATGAACCTCCAATTTTTTTTTTTTTTTTTTGAGAAAAAATGTTGCAATAACTCACCCTTTTCGGTTTCGGTATTTGGGTTCGTTCGTTTTACGTCTGGGGTTCATCAACATCACATCTTTAATTCTAAACGGGTTGAAAGGTTGGCGAACCCTAATAAAAACCAGGAACAGGTTAAGGGTTTTTATGTAAAACATTGTTTTTTTTTGGGGGGGGGGGGGAGGGTTTCGGTTGCACAATTTTGTCTGTCGCCTTCGAATTTTCGTTTGGGTTTTGATGAAAGATTAAATTTTGGATTGATTCGAATGCCTTCCAATTATCCTCTGATGCCACGGTTGCTTTTTTGTTGTCGGGTATTCTTTTTTCTCTCCTTTTTCTTTCGCGTTCCGTGTTGATTCCGTTGTGTTGTGTTATTTTTTTTTCTTTCTCCATCATTTATGATTGGTTTGCATCTGAGTTCTGTAAGCCTTTCAGGGATGGCATCTCTCGACCTCTTTTTAGGTTTCTGTTTTGCAAATTATTGTTAAGGGTGAGATTTCCAGGACTTGGATCTAAAATTCATTTCTTTGTTTAAATTTTTTACGACCTTATAAAAATAATTTCTCCTTTTTTTTTGTTAATTATTGTTTTCATGGAGTAGGTGGCATATCTTTTTGTGTTAATTTTTGATTATGATGTGTTACTTTTTAAGGTAAAATTTTTATTTTCTGGATGCTGTTTTTTTTTTTTCTATTTGAACTAAAATTTGTGCTATTTGCTTGTGAATTTTTCAGATTCGTCTGCCGGGGTTGTGATTAAGATGGGCAAAGATGGTTGTGAACTGGAAATGGGAACGTTGAAGGTATTGATTATGCAGATATAAAACTCCTTTGCATTTTCTTTCTGTATTTGTTGGTCTGCTCTGTAATTTGTGTTAAATCTCTTGTTCAATTATTCTATTTGTTTTTTCAGGACGATCAATTGCAGAAGCCGCGCCATTGTACCAAAGAATTCACATGGTTAGGGTCTCCGTCGACCTGTAGGAAAAAAAGAAAGCACTACCAATCATTTAAGCGGAATGGTTTTCAGATATCTGTGAGTCATCATCTTTTCTGGTTCTTTATTTACTTTTTTCATCTCCTGTTAGCGGCACAGCAATTGTAATCTGACTCTCATAATTTGTTTTTTGTTCCTTGCCTTCTCAAAATGTTTTCAGGTATATGATTTTGTATTTGTTCTAGCCGAAGAGGACAAACGTCTAGTTGCCTACTTGGAAGACCTGTATGAGGATTCCAAAGGCAACAAGATGGTTGTGGTACGCTGGTTTCACAAAATTGATGAGGTTGGTATTGTTTTGCCTCACAGTTTTAGTGACCGAGAGGTTTTCTTTTCTCTTTATCTTCAAGATCTGAGTATTGAATGCATAGATGGATTGGCTTTCGTCCTCAGTCCCCAGCATTACGAAAAGTTTCAGAATGAGGCCCGTGATACTCACTTGGAACCATTCGTATGCTACAATCAATTTGATATTGATGAGGTCAAACCCTTTGATATAACTCAAATTAAGGGTTACTGGAAACAAGAAATACTCAGGTACATGTATGTCCACTCTGACTCAAAGTCTCTTGGGAGTTCTGGGCAATCTGATGATGACCTAGAACTGGAAGAAAACCTCCAGTCTTCTTCTGGGATCAGACCTAAGAAGAGGCAGCCCTGTACAAAAGTTGAGGGCAAAGATGTGGTTGATTCAGCTGCTCATAAATTGGAAAATCCAAGTAATTGTAAGATCAATACCAAAATCAGTTCTGGGAGCAATTCCTTAGAACTGGTTGGGCCCACCCCATTGGCAATCTCTGAAGGGTCAAATGAACATGCTTCAAAGTATTTAGTTGTAGGTTCCCAAGTTGAGGTCCTTTCTCAAGACAGTGGGATTAGAGGATGTTGGTTTAGAGCTTCTGTCATTAAGAAGCACCAGAATAAAGTCAAGGTGCAATATCAAGACGTTCAGGATGCAGCAGATGAAGCTAAGAAGCTTGAGGTGTGTTGAAACAATCTTTTACCTTTGTAGTTTTTTTCGAAGAATTATTATGAGTATATGCAGAGACTAATATTTTGTTTATTAATTTTCTTTTGTGAAGGAATGGGTTTCAGCTTCTAGAATTGCAGTTCCCGATCATCTGGATATTCGACTGCAAGGGAGGACCAAGATCCGGCCAGCACCAGAGTCTAATAAAAGTGAAATATCCTGGATGGGTGATGTTGGCTCCATTGTCGATGCCTGGTGGCATGATGGATGGTGGGAAGGCATCGTTGTTCGAAAAGAGTCTGAAGCTAATTATCATGTTTATTTCCCAGGTATGGCCTGCTGTTATTACATTTTGCATCTTGAATTTAGGTTTAAACTTGGTAATGATATTTTTGGTCCATGGATTATTAGGTTGCTCTTTTTTTAAATTCTTTTTTCTTGGTCTAATTATGATAAACCCTTATGGTAATATGTCTTTGCAGGGGAAAAGGTGGTGTCAACTTTTGGTCCTGGTAACTTAAGACAGTCTCAAGATTGGACAGGGGATGGGTGGGTGAATATTGGGCTAACCCCTGATCTTGTGACTTCTATATTATCAAGCTTGCCAACAACACAAGATACCTCCAAATCCAATGACAACAAATCAACTGTAGCATCTACCGGAGATGGAAGACAAACTAATCAGGCTGATACTTGCTTGGATTCTGAAAGAGATAAATCTAGAAAGCCTGTAGTGGTTCCAGATCTTTTGAAGGATGATTTGATATCCCAGTTAAGATGGAAGTCATCCCGGAAGAGAAGGAGAAGTCGAGGCAGAAGCAGTACCTCTTACCAGAAGCCCCGGTCCAAAGGCAACCAGAGGAGTAAGAGTAAGTCCCCAAAGACTCTGGAGTCGGATTCTTCTGACAGTTTTGTGATTCCGGCATCATTGAAAGTTGATCATGATGACTGCAAATACGTGGGGGATCCTTCCATTTTCAGTTCTTCAGTTGTGCCTTCTTTAACTAACTTGGTTATGTGTAGGTGACTCCATGATTGATTTCTTTAGAATGATGTCTAGTTTTCCTGTTCTCTTCTCATCCCTTTCCCTAGAAGTACATGTGTTTAACCCTTGGTGCATCCATTCGGTGCCTGTCTTTTTTTGAATTCTTCATCCAGGGCCTTGTTAACGGAGAAATTGTATCCTAGGTTAGTCTTTTCCTTCTTCCCCTTTTATCTAGTTAGTTTGTGCAATTTATGGCATCGAAGCTTCACTGGATTTGGGTGCTTGCAAGGATGATGCCATTCAAGTTTTGGCAGAAAAGTGTAACGTCGTGGTTTAAACCGATGACGGCTTTGACATTTAGAAAAATAGTTTGAGCTGTTCTTTTCATATAAAATGTTTCCAATGTAATCTGTGTAACTTCCTCCAATAAGAATAGAAATTTTACTTTTCTTGTGCTTTTTTTTTTATCGTGTATAAATGTACATATATTTCTTTTTCTTTTTTTTTGGGTACATCAAATGTATATATATTTCAATTAATGGGTATTCTCATTCTACCATTTTTACAATTTTTTACGTGAATGGAGTTTTGGAATGTTGTATTCATTTATTTTCAGAATGAAGTGGTTGGTACTAGTTAATTAGAGTGATTCTACTTGTAGTACATCAATAGAAGTACATGACAATCTAGAGAAAAGTGAGTTTGTTTCATTTTTTTTTTTAGTAAGCCGAAAGCTTGAAAGTGTAACAGTGGGAACTATATTTTTTAGTGTATAAGAAATTTAATCTGGTAAATGACTTAAAAATTTCTCCTGTTGACAGAGATAGGAATCTAGTTGTCTATAGTAATCCACCCTTTCAGCTTAGGGAGCTCCTTTTAAAAGATTCTCCCAACGAGCAGTCATCGTTGTAGTTTTCTGTTTTAGCCCCTCCTTACTTACCAAAAAAATAAAAATAAAAATAAAAATCTTCTGTTGATGAGATTAATTACTGGGCTGATATTAGTATATCATAACAAATGACATATAAAGAAAGAGTAAATGTGGTAAAAGTGTAAAGAAGTAAAAATATATTTACAGCAAGTTAAGATTTTATTGGTGTCACCTTGTTGTTTTTAATGCAATGCAATGATAAAATTTGAGTTCGAACTCCACAAATCAGCATAAAGTTGAAGCCCACGATATTGTATTAAGTTGAATAGGAGACCTGTACTAGTCAATCCAAATCATTAATATTAGGTACATGTGCGCATTCATGCACTGTTCAGCGTTTCTTTGACGTGTTGAGTTTGATCGTGTATACGACTTGAATATCAAGTGTAGAATACTAGATGTTCAATGCCTACTGTGTACTGAGTCACTGACCCTGAAATGGATCACCTCCAATTTACAAATAAATTAAGATAAGAATGAGGAGCCACTTGTTTGACTTTAGCTACGCACTTGGACCTACGGTCGTGGATCCAATGCTTGTACCCTTTAACATAAAGAATAATCAACATTTAACAAAAGACTTCATCTTTTACACTTCGGCGCTACTCTTTATATTTATTTAAGCCAGGGCACTGTCAAAAGACCACCAACAACTACAACTTGTATAAAATCAGCTTGGCTTGTTTTTCTTGAAGCCGAGCCAAGATTAGTTTGGTTCCCTTAAACACCATTAGTTTAGTTGATTCATTGAATTAGCTTAGTGACTGGTTTAGTAAGCAAACCTTCGTTTGTTAGAAGGATTTTTTTTTTTTTTTTTTTTTTGTAGGATTCCCATGAAATTGAAAGTGATAATCTTATTTATTCACCTTTGGTACAAGATTTTTAAATTTTTTTCGGGAATTCGATTTTCTCGGAATTTTATTTTGTGTGTAATTTTTTTTGAAAAAATCATCCAAGAATATCATTCAAAACGTGGTATTTTAAAATTTTTATGGCAAAGGAAAATTTAATACAACTAAATATAGCATCAAAAAACTTAAATCAATATTCCTGAGAATATGTTAGTCTGCCAAACAACTTTTTGATAACATTTTCAGAAAACTCATTTTCTCATCATATTCCTGAAAATCGTGATTCCCAGATAAATTTTTTTTTTTCTTCTACCAAAAGCCCCAATAATTGTTGTGTAGAAAATAATAATAATTATGCAATGTGTGGGGTTGCTTGTGCACGTTAGTGTAAGAATAATTAATCTCTGTCAACTTAGGCATAAAACCCTTTTCACTTTACCATGCTGTTCTGTCCATTTTGCTTGCCCACCAACTACTAAACTATAGAGATGGGATTGCTCTATCAGTGTGGAAGGAAGGAGCTGTTCGTAGATCATTTTCTTCACATCTTTCTCTCTTTAGGATGGGATTGAAGTTTCAAGCCTATTAAATATACATTTATGAAGGCTCTTTATGAAACAGCAGCACACCTAATCACAATTATGGCTTTTGAAGATGGTGCTAAAAAGGAGCTTCAGGAAGTTGGTATAAAGAACTCAAAGGGTGGTTCTCTTTTTGGGACTAGTCTAGCATCTATGGAGTCTTTGTCCCTGCCACTGGTCTGTGTTTTTGCTAACTCTATTTTGAGTTTTGACCATGGATTTCTAGAATATCCTCCTGCCTGATGGTTTGGTTCTGCTGTTATAAATACAGGTTCAGGAGGTTGTTCTTTCTGCAGATATGCAATGTGAAAAGTGTCAGAAAAGGGTAACTGACATTATTAGGAAAATGAATGGTAAGCTTATTTGTTAAATTCCCTTCATTGAAAAATTTGCAATGCTACCTTTTAAGATGTTCATTAGTTTGTTAAATTGTTGATTGATTTGAAGCTCTATTGAAAAAAAAGAAATTCTTAGAAAGAATAGGAGCACTTAAACTCAATGCCCTCTCCCTTGATTAGTTCACAAAACGATAGCAGAGAAGAGAGAGATGTATAACACGAACAAATCTTTAGTGCTACTAGCACCAAAGATTCAGTATATCCCACCAATAAAAATATTACATGTCAGTTAAAGTTTTATTTTCTCTGACAATTTTTTTTTCTCTCCTGTGATGTAATGCTCTCATTGGTGAGATGCACTGAATCTTGGTGCAACAGTAGCACCAAAGATTTATTCGTATAACACACATCATAACAGGTGGTCTTATTGGTTTCCACCAAGGAATAGCCTGGCATATGTTTTGGCAGCTAGTGTGGGGGAACTATTAATTTATACAACTTTCATTTTTGTTATTTATTTTTGGGTAAATTATATTTACAAATTTTTTATTTATAAATTCTTATAAAATATATTATGCATTCCTTAATCACCCATGTTATTGTTAATTGCATAATTGTCACCTTCTAATTAGTCTGAACTTACACCTACATAGGTAGTTTACATCTAAGCCATTAATTAGGCCACATAGGTATGAAGACACAGAAAAGCATAAAGCCGTCATAAGATTATCGTTTAGCAAAGGACGATTCACCTAAATATAATATGGGAATTATTCTTCTTGTGTTAGTAGGAAAAACCAAATTCATTCTTACACTAACAAAAATTTATGGGTCTTATTAGTTAAAAAAATAAAAAATAAAATAAGGAAACACAACAACAAATATCGAAGCGTTGAAGAATATTGTTTTTTCCTACAGCAGAAAAATAAAACCCATATAATATATGCTTTTGTTTCAAATATAATATAAAAATTATTCCTGAATTTTTATATATTATATTGTTTTTGTATCAGGGCTTTCATAATTACGCGATACAGAGTTTTGCTGGTTTTTACCCATCAGCTTACAAAAAAAATAAAAGTGATACAGAGTTTAACCCTTGTACTTCTATTCTTTTAATAAATAATATATATATATATATATATATATATATATATATATATATATATATATATATATAAAAGGTAGGTCAATACATTATTCAATACATTATTCACTCTCTTCAAACTCTTTTCCCCACCTTAAGAGAGCCTATTAGAAATATAGTATAAATACGATTATGTATCTTAATCGTTTTTTATATTATATTTTTAACATCGTTCACAAAAATTAGCCACTGTTCTCATTTTATTATTCCATATATGTTGCTGGTTTGATTGATTAGATTAACAAACTATGAGAGCACTGGGTTTTGTTCCTTCGTAGGAACAATTTTATCCATATAAGGATTCTCACGTATTAAATTGAATTAGTTAATAATGCTTTCTATTTCATGAACTTTAAGATAAAATTGTAATGGTACTTTCTCTTGTTAACTCTTGATACATGCCTCATTTTTTTATTTTTTTTGATCTTTAGTAGAGACAGAGTCCGTGGTGGTGAATGTGTTGGAAAAGAAAGTGATACTCACTTTTAAATTACCAACTGTTACTCGGCAAATTACTCCCATCAACAGGAATCCTCTCCCTAAAGTTGCCATTATCAAACGTATATTTCGCTCTTCCCGTGGTTAACTGCTACTTACCAACTATCCACATTTTCATATGAATAATTTGTAGATTAATTTGACATTGTACAGAAGAAGTTATTGTTTTCATGATTGAATTTGTTTTGTGAATTTGACACAGTAGAAAGATTATGAATTCATAATTTAGAACAAATTTTTGGTAGATCCGGTATATCAAATTTGGTACACTCATTTATTAAAATGGGTAATTTTTTTTTTACTTTAACCTTTGTTTTTTTTATGGATTCGCTTTTTCTAGGTCAATGAAGATAACTTATCTATATTGAATTCAAAACGACGTCGTTTTGAAGTAGAAATAAAGGTATTTTTGTAATTATAATTTATTTCAGGATTATAATAGTCTTTGTCATTATGATTTTTTAATTTTTCAACTCAAAACGATGTCATTTTGAGAATAAATGTAGATAACTTATCTATATTTAATTTAAAAATATGAAAATCTTTATATATATATGAGGTAGGATCCTTTGACACCAGTGTCAAATTTGAATTTTGACACCTTATCTAAGAACCATTAGATAAAAAAAGATCAATGGTATCATATACTTACAAATCAGAGCCGTTGATCTTTTCTGATCTAATGGCTCTCAGTTGAGGTGTCAAATTTTAAATTTGACACCGGTGTCAAAAGATCCTACCTCTATATATATATATATATATTTCTCTATGTCCCTTCAAACTTTCCTCATTTAGTGAACTCCGTAATACTAAAGAAATATTGCATGATTGAACCTGTTTTTTCCAAAAACGCTACAAAATTAGAGGTTGAGAATTTTATATGTTAAGGGGTTACCTTAATGCTGATTATAAAACTTCGATAATATATAAAAGGGTTTTATGTTTATTATTTTACATAACATAATTTCACTTTCCTACACACATATTAAAGAGGTGGGGTCCACATATTTTTCTTTCTCTTTCATCATTTCACTTTCTCTCTCACAATTATTGTGTGTGTTGGAAAACCCACTTATATCATGTTACATAACATTAATAAAACCCTATATAAAAAGGTGCTTTATAGTTTAAAGTGTAGCTTTAGGTAATGCAAACCATGTGCATGAGGAGATGCTTCTCCTTGCCATGTTGTTTTCAAATGAATTAAAGGTTACGGTGAAGTCAAGGATAGAAGGACTCATAAGACAAACAACTACCTCTTAGCTTAGTAGAATCAGATTCCAAAATGAAGAAAGATAAAATCTTATTTATTTTAGACAATACATAATTATAAGTATAAGTTGATCCTCGACCTCGAACATTCATACAAAGTCTTTTCCCTATGCCTTTTGGCTTATCCAAGGTGAAACCAATCGTGGGTTCCGTCAATTCCAACCCCATGTCAACAAAGGCAAGTTTTTGTTCTATTCCCACAAAACATTGTTCTTTTCAAAAGTCATTTGATCATTTTGGTCATGTGTTTTATAGATTTTAATGTTGGTTACTTTTTTACAATTGCAGTATTGTTGCATGGTCATGAGAATCAACATTGACTGCAATTCTTGCTGCAGAAAATTAAGGAGAATCATTCTAAGGATGAAAGGTATATGATTTAACAATGAGTCTAATTTTGGTTGATGCAAAATTCAAAACATATATAGTATCGGTTTAATTTATTTGGTAAATTATTTATCAATTTAATACGAGTGTGCGCGTTTAAGTCACGTATCACCCTATGCGCAACTTATACAAAAATCAAAATGTGTCTACCACGTGTCACGATTTGCGTATGAGATACGTGCACGACTTGAACGCGCAGTGTTAGGATACACGTCTTATATTGGTGATTGTTGCATAAGTCGCGCATGAAGATGATGCATGACTTAAACGTGCACACTCCTTATCCACGTTTCACTGACAATAGAATGGTATATAGTTTGTGAAAAAAATTAACCAATTATATATTTGTGTTTTTGCATGGTCAAAAAGCCATTTTTGTTAATTTATAAGTGGGAAATTCTAACAACCTCTTCCTCATTGCATATTGAAGGGATAGAGACCAATTTGATAGAGAAGCAACAGCGCACCGTATATGTATGTGGAAGATTTATACCAGCTGAAGTTGCAATAAAGATAAAGAAAAAGATGAACCGTAGAGTTGAGATCCTTGAAATTCAAGAACTTGAAGGGGAAGTTCAAGAATTTGAAGGCATATAAACCAGAGATAACAGAGAGAACATTGAAACCTTCAATCAGCCAACCATGCTTATGACATAGTGTCTACAATATTAGGCTACTTTTGCAAACGAGGTTCCAAACTATTTGTAAATTGTGGTTACTCTGTTTAAAGGAAGAAGAAAATGGTAGATTAATACTTATACAATACACGATTACAAAATAAAATATAATTAATACATTGTAAATAATAAAAGTTAATAGTTCTCAAAACAAATATTTAAAAAATATAATTAATTCCATAATTTTTTTTATCTTGTTTTATGTTTTTGAAACAAAATCTGTTACTGCTTAAACTGAATGTACACATTTTAATAATCTAAATAAAATTTTATTGGAAAAATATATTAAATAAGTCTTAAATAGAAATATATACATTATATTTATTCTAAAAAAGAGTTAGGAAGTTGATTATTTTATTTGGTTTTTAAAAATCTAGTTACAAACAAATAAAATGATTAAAAGTTGTTGAGCGTAATGATATTTTTTGATTGATGTATTTAACTCATTGGAATTTCTTAAGCAAGAATGAAAAAATTAATTTCATTATCAATTTCATTCTCTGGCTACAAAAGTTATGCCTTGTTTGATTTCCAAAAAAATTATGTCTTGTTTAACACATTTAATATACCAATTTAACTTTTAAGAATATAATTAACAATAAATGGTAAAGTACAACTAGACACATTTATAGGAAATAGAGTAAACACCCTTTTTAGTCCCTGTCAATATCTACGAAGTCCTTTTTAGTCCCTGGCAATAAAAAATGACCAAATTGGTCCCTGAAATTACAAAAAAAGGGTCATGTTAATCCTTGTGTCAACTCCCAAATATGTAGAATGACTCTTTTCTTGTACTTTCAGGGACCAATTTGATCCTTTTTTATTGTCAGAGACTGAAAAGGACTTCATAGATATTGTCAGAGACTAAAAAAGATGTTTACTCTAAGAAATAACATCAAATGCTAAAAACAATAGCATGGGCTATTTATAATGGTCAAATTCGAAGCGACAAACGGTGCACCATTTTCATTCCTTATTACTACATTTGATTATTGCTAGCATTAACTAATATTTAAATTTAATTATTATTATTATTATTATTATTTTGTATTTTAAAATGGTTATTTTGATCTCTAAAAAAAGGAAGCATTACCGTATAAAAAATATTGACAATTGAAGAAAAGTATTGATGTTATAAATAAGAAATGAAACAATTTAAAAATGTATTAATAAAATCAAATAATATCACATAAAATATTCATTAATAAAATTAAGGGATAGGATATTATGACACCCAAGTTATGTTACACCCATGTGACACCCAGTCAATCTCACCGTTAGATCGCTTATGTTGATCCAACGGTTATATTTATTTCCATCTTTTTATGGTCATGATTTTCCAAATTTAAAGTGAAAGCATTAAATATGAAAAATCATAACCATACAAAAATAGAAATAAATATAAAATATTAAATTTGGGAAATCATGACCATTTAAAGATGGAAATAAATATAACCGTTGAATCAACATAAGCGATCTAACGGCGAGATTGACTGGGTGTCACATGAGTGTAACATAATTTGGGTGTCACAATATCTTATCCCTAAAAGTAAACATATTCAAGACAATAAAGGATATTCAAATCCCATGATGATTATTGATCAAGTCTTTGAAGAACATGTGATATAAATATTGCTTTCAATTAATATTCATCAATGTATAATTTTAATATGTAATGTGTAATTTTAATATTATTTGTGTTTAAGTTAAAATAACCAAATGAATGATTATTTTACTTTAGAGAATATGGCCTTTTTTTCCCCCAACCGATTATCCACAAATTCGGTTCGAATACAGTTGAACCCAAATGAAAAACGGTGTCCGAGACTATTATCTCCATAGCCAATTTCGTATTAAATAAAACACGAGGGATCCATTTCCATTATCTCCCTAGCCAATTTCTTGTGTATTGTCGTGTATATATTTGTATTTATCAATACGGAAGAGATTCCAGAGGTTGCTCAAAAATTGAAATAACTACTTGATGGACTGTCATATACTAGGAGCTGTAATGCGTGTGTTGTTACCAAGACATTTTAAATATAAACTTCTCTCTCGTTTTAAAGGATGTAAAATTATGTCATTTTAAGTGATAGAACAAGATAAATAAAAGAGAAAAAAGAGTGAACAAAAAAATATAAAAGTATAAATCCTACCTCTTTGTGAAAGTGAAATGACATAAGTTATGTCATTTAAAATAAGAAATACTTTTTCCATGAAGTAAAGTTATAGGACATCACGATTTGACTAATATTAATATGGGAAATGTTTTTCTTACGTTGGATGAGACAATTTATCTCATGCAACACATAAAAAAATAGGTATGACCTACTAAGAAGAAGAGAGAAAGAAAAAAATGAGTCCCACTAATTTTTGTGTGTATTGTATGACACAAATTGTCTTGTACAAATTGTCTCATGCAACGTGACAACTCGTACAAAGTAAGGCACGTGCGAGGAGGTTCCTACCAATTTCTATGACCAGTGTTCTCTGTAGAATTGATACCCAACATAAGCTCCGTGTTCTTCCGAGCACCAAATCAAAATCCTAACACTAGCTCTCCAACTGTATCCGATCATGGCCACCGACTACGGCCATGATTCCCGTTGCAAGCACCGTCGGTCTTCCTCTCCGGAGGACGCCGACAGATCCTCGAAGCGCCACCGCCACCACCACGGTCATGGAAGCAGAAGACGCGACGAAGACAGCGAATGCGATGGCGAAACCGTTCCGGTGGTTCCTTCTGCGACTCCCGCCTCGAATTCTTTCCCGAATCGTCACGTGCCCGTTGACGATGATATCGAGGAGGGGGAGATTATCGAAGAAGATGATTGTGATGTTTGGAAACAGCGGAAGGAATCTGATGCTGAGCCTGGTGATGTTGAGGTGATCGGAGATCGAGATGTTGGATCTGATACCGCAATTCTGGTATGTTGGATTGAAATTTTGTGAAATTTATTTGCACTACACGAACGTGTGTGAATTGCAAAAGAAGTCTCTCTAGGCATTTCAGTGAAGAATGGTGACTTTACAGTTAATTTTTAAGAGCGGTTACCTGTCTTTTGGTTTTCATTTGCTTATGGACTGGACTGGTGTTGATGTTTTAGTTGCTTTATTAATCAATTATATTGCCTTTATGAATTTAATTACTGCGTTGGGTTGTGCAGAGATTTTTCACCAGAGAGACTGTGTTGCATGCTAAAAATTCAAAAACTAGTCCAGCATTTGATGGAACAGATGGGACATGCCTTCAAAGTCACGTTGACGAAGGAATAGATGAAGATGATGGTTCTCCTAATTATTCAAGTGCTGACTCTCAAGATGGAAAGTATGCTAGAGCTAGAATAGATGGTATGAGCAATGGGCATTTGGATTCTAAATCTCCTAAAGGGGATAAGAGGCATCGTGGAGAACTTGGATGTTTTAAAGGATATGAGAAACTAAAAGGTGATTATGATGGCAAAGATGTAGAAGTTAATAGAGGGAAAGTAGATTATCATAGAAATTCTTCCTCAGAAAGTGGGGAGGAGAAATATAGAATGTCGGGACGTTCACCTTCTCATGTTAGATATAGAAGTCAATCAAGATCAAATGGTTATATCAGGGACAGATCTCGTTCTCGTAGTATAGTAGAAGAATATGCCTGTTCCCAGAGAAGGCTCTCTGATGAACTAGGTGGCCTTTCATTTGCTGGCAGACCAAAGAGTGACTATGATGTTGATGATGAAAGAATGGTGGCAAGAAGATGGGAGCATAGTCATGGCAGTAGGGATTTGGTCATGGACGAGAGAATGGAACACAGAGCAAGTCGTCACATTCGGGAGCCCTGGGATAGGGATAGGAGTAAGGAAAGACATGCTGATAGGGCCTTACCTAGGGAAAAGGAACGAGAGAGGGGCAAAAATAGGGAGGTTGACTGGGTGTGTACAAGGGAAAAAGATTGTGAAAGGAGCCATGAGAGGCATGGAAGGGATATAGAGTATGATAAGAGTGGGGAAAAGGAGGATAATAGGGATAGGAGAAGAGAAAAGGAAAGAGATAGGAGCTGGGAAACAGTGTTGGAGAGGGATAGGAGAAGGGAGATGGAAAGAGATAAAAGTAGGGACAGAAAAAGGGGTTCTGAGAGAGATAGAGACTGGGAGAGTGAGCGTGATGATAAGACTTGGTTGAGGGCTAAAATTAAGCGGAGGGGGAGGGTGGGGGAGAGGGAGAGGCGAGATGATAGAAATAGGCACAAGCATAGAGACACTGTGAATGGTAAGGATAAGTATCTGCATCATGAGGATGGTTATGACAGTTGTGATAAATATAAAATGCATTCAAGACATGAAGATATAGAATACCACCGGGAAAGAAAAAGAAATTCTGATGCTGTAAAGGCTTACAGCACTATTGGCAGTACCTTGGTAGATGATAAAAACAAACTAGGGAGGTACTTAATTATCGATAAAATCTTCTTACCAGTATGAATCTTTTGCATGCCTTTCTTTTTCTTTTTTGTATTTTTGTATTTTATTTTATTTATATTGATTGCAGAGGCGAGGATGAACAAGATTACTTAAATGAGAAGTTTGCATTGCAATTACCTGATCAAGAAGAGGAAGATCTCAATAGGGTCAAAGAGGAGAGTAGAAGGAGAAGGGAATCAATCTTAGAGAAATACAAGAAGCAGCAGCAGCAAGAAGTAAAACAAACTGCAGAAAATGAAGAAAAAGGTATCCTTTGTTCTCTTTATCGTCTTTTTTATTTTCTTTATTGGGTTGAGTGTATTAACTAGCATTAGTTAAGTGATCTTTGGAAAAGTTAAAAGTGTATTCTGTATTATGGCTTGCAGTATGCATCAAGAATGCCTTTATTTATAAAATGATATTCTAAAGCATGTGCCATATAACACATGTTCCTTGAAGTTGCTTGTGTGAATTGGAAAATATTTTGATCCAGTGGTTAAGTCCTGAACTATGATACTATTCTCTTCTTGATAGAGGAGGAGTTGTCTTTGGGATCCAAAACCATTCTCTTCTTGGTCCAGTGTGTCCAGGGTCCTGTCTTGAAGATGCTGAAGGTGGAGAATTTGAGCCTGAAGTATTGCTGTCATTATTGACAGAGGGGGTGGGTGATTGTAGACTAACCAAGTGAGAAGCAGTTAATGGAATTAGATTGGAAACAGGAGAGGAATCAAACTGGGGCTTGAGGTTAGTGGAGTCGTGCTTAAACCAAGAGGATTAAGGAAACTTTGTTTCATTAAAGAGTACATCGTTGGAGATGAAGAGTCTGCCATTAGAGTTGAGACATTTATATCCTTGGTGGTTTGGAGAATAACTGAGAAAGATGCATTCACGGGATCTGAAATCAAGTTTGTGATTATTATCAGGGCGTAAGAAAGAAAAACAAGAGCATCCAAATACTTTGAGAAAGTTGTAATCTGGAGACATTTTGTGTAGTTTGGTGAAGGCAATTTCAAAGTTAAGTGTAGTTGTAGGAAGGGAATTAATGAGGTACGCAGCTGTAATGAAAGCACGATCCCAAAACTTTATAGGCAGAGAAGCATAAGCCAAAAGAGTTAATTCGGTTTCCACTATATGTCTGTGCTTGCATTCAACCACACCATTTTGGTGATGGGTATGAGGACAGCCTATTTTGTGGACAATGCCAAGTTGTTTGAGAGTTAGTTAGGTAAAGGGTTGGAATTCACCACCTTTGTCAGTTTGAAGGGCTCTAATTGAAGTCTAAAATTGATTGGCTATAAGGGTATGAAATTGAGTAAAGATTGTTAAGTGCTTCTGACGGTAACTTTAAGGGGTAGATCCATGTGTATCTGGTATGAGCATCAACAAAGGAGATGTAATATGTGAATCCCATTGAGGATTTAACAGGGCTGGTCCACACATGTTACTGTAGACCAAATCAAATGGTTTACCATATTAATTATTGGAAGGAGAGGAAGATAGTAAATTGGAACTCCTCAGACAACAAGCAGAGAAGAAGTCATGTTCTGTTATTATATAGAATTTTAGGATATTAATATCATTCGAAAAAGCAAGAGTAGCAGTATGTTAATTCCTCATCCTTAAATGTGTCCTTCCCTTGTTTTCTTGTCTGAACGAATAAAGGGAATTACATAAAATCTCGAAAAAGCAAGAGTAGCAGGGAAAGTCCACGGAAAACTTGTATTTTTTTTTTCTATTTTTTAGGATTACATTAAACAAAAGGATTCGCAAATAAAAGTGCTAATGCAACAACCAGCCCATAAATTGTTAAAGCTTCCATAAAAGCCAGACTAAGTAATAAAGTGCCCCGTATTTTTCCCTCTGCCTCCGGTTGTCGCGCAATCCCCTCTACAGCTTGTCCTGCAGCAGTGCCTTGACCAACCCCAGGTCCAATAGAAGCAAGCCCGACAGCCAACCCAGCAGCAATAACGGAAGCGGCAGAAATCAATGGATTCATGATAAGTTCCTCGCACTCCAAATAAAATAAAGAAAATAAATAGTTAATGATATAATCAACCAACAAATTATGACTTCATTATTCAATTACTAAGATTGGTGCAGTCGCAATAATAAAGAGTTCCGAATTGAAAATAAGAATATTTATCGAACTCGAACTATCCTAATTACTTTGATATTTCTTTTTTTGTTTCTACCTACGTAGTTTTTACAACTTTTGTTATTATGTTATTATTTTCCATTAAAATTTCGAACCATTATTTGAACTCTTCATTTTTTGTCTTGATTTACTCTCTTTAGTCATACCATGTAAAGAACCACTTCAACCAAAAACCTTAAGGTGTTGAGTGAGGACTTTTTTAATGGTTTATATTATTCTCTAACACAATCTTGAGAGCCTCATTATGAGGATGACCTGGGCGACATTGCCATAGGAAGTACATAAAGTTTTAAACAGTAGGTTTTCCTAGTGTATTGCCATTGGCATCTATACACATCTTAGTTGAACTATCAGAAAGAAATCATATACAGAACATAGGTTAGAATTACAACTAGAAACAATAGAATAGAGTTGCAGTGAGGTAGATTTTTTTTATTTGGGTTGAGAGAGCTGGACTCCACTAAACTGGTATAAGCCTTCTAAACCCAGGGTACCCTCCAATAGTGTCTCATTGGACTCTTGTGATTTAACAAAAAAGGTAAATGGGTGAAATTCAAAGTACACCCCACTATCTTTGCAAAATTTGCTTACACTAATCAAGTTCTTTGTTATATAGGGATCAAGAAGCAAGTTATGAAGAAATAGATTAGTGTGTGGTTTAAGTGGTGAAGGGAAAAAGGAAGAACCAGAGAGCGCCTGAGAGCGCCTGAGAGCGCTTTGAAGCAGGATTTGTGAATCAGGGGTTACACGGTGAGATGCTCCTGAGTCTGGATAGTGCTCCAAATTTTGGACATTTGAAGGAGTTGGCAGAACACCCTGAACATTCTCTTTGTTACTTGGGTTCCAAGCTAGTAGAGGTGATCCTTATCTCTTCATATATAGGGCTTGTTCTAAGAGGATCTTTATTTGTTGGTTTATGTAGACGACATAATTGTCACTGGCAATGATACTTTATTTATACAGAATCTTATTTCTCAACTCTACTCTACTTTTGCATTGAAGGATCTTGGTGAGTTAGACTATTTTCTTGGGATTGAGGTTCCCAGACCATCTCCTGGCTCACTCTTCCTCACTCAGTCAAAATACATCAGAGATTTGCTCACTCACGCCAATATGCATGAAGCCAAGCCTATTTCCACGCCATGCCATTTAGTTGCAAATTATCCAAATTTGGTTCCAATTATTTTGAGGATCCTCATTTGTATCGCTCTATAGTTGATGCATTGCGGTATGCTATCATAACAAGACCTGAGATCAGTTTTTCTGTTAATAAGGTCTGTCAATTCATGAGCCAGCCCCTATTGTATCATTGGAAGATTGTCAAGTGTATTCTAAGATACCTTCAAGGGACTCCTATTCTCGGCCTTCACCTGCAATCAGCTAAAGCTTCGGCTACTGGTCAGTTTTTCACCATTACAGCATTCTGTGATGCTGATTGGGGCAGTGACCCTGACGACAGAAGGTCCACCTCTAGTGCCTGTATCTTTCTCCGACCCGATTTGGTATCTTGGTGGTCTAAGAAGCAGTCACTAGTGGCCAGATCTACTGCTGAGGCTGAATACTGAAGTATGGCACTTGCTTGCGCATAAATCATGTGGTTGAAATCTTTATTTTATGAGCTGCAGTTGCCTCTTTGCGCTCCTCAAAGATTTTGTGATAATTTGAGTGCAGTAGCTTTATCCCATAATCCTGTCATGCATGCCCGTACTATGCATCTTGAACCGGACATTCACTATGTGAGAAAGTTCTGGCCAAGGAGATGGTGATTTCTCATGTCCCTGCTGCTGACCAACTGGCTGACACACTTACCAAGCCTGCTAAGCTTGAGGGGGAATATTAGCGTAGCTTTTTGTATTGTAGTTTTGAGTGCAGTAGATTATTGCCCTCACTTGTCTGTTAGTTGGTATTGATTTGTTAGAGTTTCTGTTAGGGTGCTGACTCATCCTTGAGTTTCCTTCAGCTCTATAAATAGATCTTGTAACACATTCTTCTGTAACTAATTTTTCAGATCTGAATACAATGAATTCGTTCCATTTTCTCCGATTTTCTCTCACTTTATCAAATTTTATCACTGAACTTTATTAGTTTTTACGACCTCCTCTACCACTTTTTCCACGATTATTATGACCAAAAGGCCTATTGGAGTTTTGTTCATTCTTCTGGTTATGAGGTGCTGAAGGCTTCTGAGCTACATTCACGGACAAACTCAGATAGGATAGATTCATTCAGCTTTGTCAACATAATTTCATGAACCATAAGCTCAACTTATCAATTGCATAGGGGTTTTCTCGTTCTCACAGGTAACAAAAGCATTGAACTCTGCTGGCAAGCCATCAAGCCATCAAGGATCAACTCTATTTGTTTGTCCATTGGAATGGGGATTTTAATGGCTTTTTTCCACCCTTTTTGATGGTGCGAAGTTCAGTTCTAAGCTGATGCGCCTTAGATTTCATCATTCAGTGGAAAAGCTTGTGTACATGTTCCTAAGCTTCGCATGCATGTCGTATTTCTAATATCTCATTCACTATTTCCTCTGAAATGGTTGAAAGCAACCAGGGTAGAAGCACTTGATCTTGGTGAAGCCATTTCATATAAGTTGGGTTCATGATATTTTTTAAATGATCTTGCTGTAAAGAATGTTGCAGCGATATCTTAGGGTTGACAAGAAAGTGATGAAGCTGATGCGGTGTTATCACAGGCTCCATGATCTGGTTCCATAGCTGGTAGTGAGCTTCATGGAGATTTGATGGTTAAAGAGTAATGAAGCTCCGTTCTCCATTGTAGATCTGTTCTCCGTCATTGCATTATCGTTTGGTTGCACTGACGCTGAAGACATGGAATTTCAGATTTGTGTCAGACCCTCAGAGAGAGCTCTGATACCATCAATGAACTGAAGAGAAAGACGAGGGAGAAGGGAAAGTAAGAGAGAGAAGAAAGTAAAGTGTTTCAAACTTATTCAAAAGTCAAAGAAGTGGTATACAGCTGTCCATATTTAGACCTAAGTAATGGTGACTGCAAGTGAGTCAGTTGTAACAATCCAACTGAAAGGTAACTAAAACAGTAACTAAAAGGGATAACATTCCTCTGGTCAAACAAACAGTAACAAAGTAAGTCCTACTAAGTTACTTTTAACTAATACACCACAGCTGGCATTTATATGCTAATATGCAATAATTGTGTTTATTGTTGTTCTATCCCTCTGCCCTCCCCTCCCTGCCACTTATAATAACTTTCTAATGCATAATTTTTTAACTATGATTAGACAAGCAAGTTGTGGATATTCCTCATGTCATTCATGAAGCTTTTGATGGTAAGAGCAATGGTGTTGATGATGGGGAAACGTCATTTTCTGTTGGGAAGTCTCCTCCAGAAAATGGGAATGTTGCTTCCGATAAGATCTCTGTTTCTAGGGGCCTGGGAGAGGGTACGCCTAAGGTTTGTGTACTTAAATTAGTTTATGCTTTAAAGAAAATGTTATAACTTATAATTAAATGATTTTATTTATACTCCTTTATTTAGTTTTGAAGCTCCTTTATAACATTTACAGAGTGAGAGATCAGATGACAAGTTTTGTGATGATATATTTGGTGAGACACCAACTGGAGTTCGGAACATGGTAAGCATTTTGTTAAATTCATGCTAATTATGAATGGCTGATGCTGTTCTGTGTTTACTCAATTGTACAAGTTGTTGAGTTCGTAGTAAGTCAAGATATCGTTTCTGATTTGGTTAGTTGTTTTTTAGGAAGTCATCCCCCATCGCGTATCTCCTGTGTCCTGTGTCCTTTTTACAGTTTTTTTTTTTTTTTTTTCTTTTACTTTTCCCTTTTTCTATGCCTACTCTAAGTTTGCTTCTAAACACACGTCTTGCTATAATAATAACATGTCTCTCTCTCTCCAAATCCAATCTATGTTGCTGTAATAATTGTCTTACCTTTTGTGCAATGGTTGATTTTTAATGCTGGGTTTTAATCTGTTGTAATCAACTTATCTAGCAACTATCGATTACAGTTTATATGTTTCTAATATATTTTTCTTCAGCTTTTTTTATTCCTTTCAGCTGTTAATCTATTCATTGCTTTTTTGTTCTGGGTTCTATTTTCTTGTGTTCCTTTTATATTGTTGAGATATATAGTCCCACATTGGTTGTATGTGCAACTAATGTGGAGTTTATAAGGTCTTGGGCACTCCCACCCTTAGAGCTAGCTTTTGGGGTGGTGTATCCCAAGGTTCTTTACATGGTATCAGAGCCTCGCCGTCCCCCACTTTCTCTTGTGGCGTTTCTTAGCACAGGTAGGCTGGGCCTGTTGCATTGTCCACTCTTCAAGCCCAATGGGCTCTCGTGTGAGGGGGCGTGTTGAGATATATAGTCCCACATTGGTTGTATATGCAACTAATGTGAAGTTTATAAGGTCTTGGGCACTCCCACCCTTTGAGCTAGCTTTTGAGGTGGTGTATCCCAAGGTTCTTTACATATATTAAGATTTTCTTCCTTATTTGCAGGGAAAAGGAGATGGTATACAGATTGAGAGGGGTGGTCTACATGACAATTGGGATGATGCAGAGGGTTATTATAGTAAGTTATTCATTTGATTGTATTAGCTGTTTTTATAATTCTCTTTTGATTATTGCCGTGATGCTTAACTAATTTGTTTTGTCTGTGTTTACCGTACCTCTATCAGAACATTATCAGTTGATTTTTGAAACTTTTCTTATTATAGTAAGTCTTTGAAAGTTCTTGAAAACATAAATGTTGATTTTTTCCTTTCTAATTTGAATGTCTGTACTGTACATTTGCTTTTGGGCCTTGGCCTCATTTTTCCATTAAAAACATAAGAAGGCCTTGGACAAGAATTTTTAGTTGTCACTGATATAATGAAATTAAGGTTCAAAAGTCAGCCTTATGTTTAATATTTTTTGCAATTGAGTTTTTTTAATAAAATAATTTCTTTATTGAAGTGTTTCCAATTTTATGATATCTGTTGGGGTGTATCTGTCAATATGATGTGGAAATTCTCTTAGGGGCAAGACAGTCTTTAGATTTTTTGTTTTTATGTTAATAGTGTTATATTGCCATATGATTTTGCAGGCTATCGTTTTGGTGAAATACTTGATGGCCGATATGAAGTCACCGCTGCTCATGGGAGGGGTGTCTTTTCAACAGTAGTCCGGGCAAAGAATCTTAAAGCTGGTAACGGAGAGCCCGAGGATGTAGCTATAAAAATTATTCGTAATAATGACACTATGTCAGTGGCTTTGATTTCTGTGGTATCATCATTTTCTGCTTTTTGCCTGTGTCCTTTATACTCACTGTTATATCTCCACTGTGGCACAGGTACAAGGCTGGTATGAATGAGTTAGTCATATTAAAGAAATTAGTAGGTGCTGATCCAGATGATAAGCACCATTGTGTTCGTTTCCTTTCAAGTTTTAAGTACAGGAATCACCTTTGTTTAGTTTTTGAATCTCTCCATATGAATTTGCGTGAGGTTCTAAAGAAGTTTGGTCGCAATATTGGCCTTAGGCTAACTGCTGTGAGAGCATATGCAAAACAACAACTTATTGCACTGAAGCATCTCCGGAACTGTGGTGTTCTCCATTGTGATATAAAACCAGATAATATGTTGGTACGCCAAAATACTATTTTGTGGTTATGTTGTTTCTTTTCAAAGAAATAATTTTATTTGTTTGTTTGTTTGTTTGTTTCTTCTCAAGACGAATATCCCTTTTTTCTTGTGTTTTTCAACTTCCTATTTTCACCAGGTGAATGAGGCTAAAAATGTGTTGAAGCTTTGTGACTTTGGTAATGCTATGTTTGCTGGTAAAAATGAAGTTACACCATATCTTGTGAGTCGCTTTTATCGTGCCCCTGAAATAAGTAAGTTTCTTCAGTACATTTAGTTGCGTATTAAGTGCTAACCAATTTTTTCTGGTTGAATATCATGTGTTTTAACTGTTGGAATTTTGAATTTTTCTATGCAGTACTTGGCTTGCCCTACGATCATCCATTGGATATGTGGTCTGTAGGTTGTTGTTTGTTTGAACTCTATACAGGGAAAGTTCTTTTTCCAGGTTCTACAAATAATAACATGCTACGGCTTCACATGGAATTGAAGGGTCCTTTTCCGAAGAAGATGCTACGTAAGGTAAACATTTATTTTTCATTTAATTGTTGTGTGTTTTGTCACTGTATGAGATTTTTGAATGATAAGTATCAGAGCTAAAATTAAAGGAGCTGAGAAAGGAAACAACCCCAACTCTTGTATTATCACACTGCTATTCATGAGAAACCAGTCATACTCCTACAGAACAGTTTCAACTCTCAATAAAAAATAAACAGAAGTCAGATTTTTAGAACAGAACTAAAATTCTTGAAATGAAAGATGAAGAAGGAAAAAAAAGATCAAAACAATTAGAGAGGCTCTTAATTCTCTCCCAAGCCCAGCCTATGCCTTAGTACCAAGCTGCCTTTCATTTCCCTACTTTCCCTCTTCATGCAGGAGGTTGTTCCTCGTTACTAACAGAATCCTCATTCACCTTTTCCTAATATTCTTTTCTAACAACCTTCCTATCAGGGAGTTAATTACTTTAATGTTTGATGCTTTAGATTTGGTTTTGTCATCCCTATTTTTTCTCTCTCTTGCTTATTCTGTTATTAAATTTACCCTCTTATGTAGTCTGTATCTTCAATTGAATATGTGGTTTTTCTTATGATGTGTAGTTATTTTTATACTATGTTTTCAGGGAGCATTCATTGAACAGCATTTTGATCAGGACCTGAATTTTCTTGCTACAGAGGAGGACCCTGTAACGAGAAAGGTGAGCTCGATTTTCATCTTGAATTTTTAATTGATTCTGTTGGCATTGTTAGATTGAATAAGTAAGTTCTGAAGATTGTTATTAATAGGTGTTCTTTTTTTGCTTAGACCATAAAGCGGATGATTGTCAACTTAAAGCCAAAAGATTTTGGTACAATCATTACTGGCTCCCCAGGGGAGGATCCAAAGATTTTAGCCAACTTTAAGGATCTTCTCGAAAAAGTTTTTGTGTTGGATCCAGACAAGAGGTTGACGGTCTCACAAGCATTGAATCACCCATTCATCACTGGCAAGTGAACAATGTTGCTGATTTTGACTCAGAATGTTTTTCACTACTATTTGTAAATAATGTTCCAATTCATATTGAGATTCTAATCATTTGGCATTATTTATCTTCTCTGTATGGCCCAAGCGATATCAGCGTTGTTGACCTGTTGAAGGGAAAAAGGGTGATGTCTGGTCAGAGTAACACTTTATTGGCGGTTCTTTCAGTGGAATGTACTGTTTCTATTGTAAGATAACATGCCAAGGGCTGTTTCTTCATACTTGTGTGGCTGTTTGTACGTTGAATTGCTCTTGCAATTAAGTCCATGGGAATTTTATTAGAAGTTCAATTTCGTATAACTTGTACTAAATGATGATCCTTTGTAGAAGATAGAGTGGCTTATTTTTGCGTTTCTTTTATCATGGTTCTACACATTTTACATAACTATTGTCTATTGCTTATTTTTTTTACTAAACTGGCTTGGATTTTAGAGATTCTAATTTAGTTTTTCATTCAGGAGACTGCCACTGGTTTGAAGCATCCCTCCCGTGATTAGATGCTTAAAAGGCACCCAGGAGAAGGTATCTTGGTTTGTTTATTGGGAGATTAAATCGACCATAATAGAATGAGTTTTGATTTCCTTTACAAATTTCTTCAATTCCAATAGGATAGTTGCTGGGTTTGAATTACAGGAAATTTATCAAGATAAGTTTGGATGGTCTTTTTTGAGTCCTGAGGAAATTCGATGGTTGGTGTTGCTCTCCAAGTACATGTGAGCATGTTATTTTGCTTTGTAGGTTAGGTAGATGGGTCAGGTGAATGGTGTTAGGTTTTGATCGGTATGCTAGGTGCCTTCTTTTTTTTTTTTCGGGGGGGGGGGGGGTTTGGGTGTTTCTTGCTGTCATAACTTGAGGCAGGCTGTTTATAGATATTTGTTAAATTTATATTATAGCTTTTCTTTCCATCAAATAGTTTGAATTCTTTTTACATTTATTTTCTTAAATTTTCCTACATTGCATATCCTAATGAAATTGCATTGCATCTTATTCATGGCTTGTCATTCTGGAGGAATTTGAATTGGAGGTGTTTGGCTGTATTCTTGAAGCAAATTCTAATATCAGTATCAGTAAGTAATTCAATTAAGAAACTTTTGTTTTGTTAAGTTTTGTTAAGCTTGTGGTACCGGTTAAAGTTGATGCTTCTTTTATTTGACTGAAGTGTCAGGATTTTGATTTGCTTTTTGCTTTTTTAGGTACCATCCTTTGGTCCTGCAATTTTCGTAAGTGTATATAAGTCCAATTCCTTTCTCATCTTTTTCCGCATTGATGGTCTATGGCATTCGGTTTATAATGATGGTCTCTCCTCGTTCTTATTCATTTTTTCATTTATTTTTATATTGTGCAAGTTCGTAAGTACTTTGCAAGTTCGCAACTATGATGGTCTCATCTTTTCCTAAATTGACGAATTGCAAGTTCGTAACTATTTCATTGAAGTATTCGGTAGTGTTTCGGATTATGAATGTGGTGGTGTTTAGAACATTAGTTTTGACTGTACTTTCTTATGCCTATGTTGTTGCCTCTGACTTCTAAGGACTTTCCTTGTGTGTCCCCTGAACCCCTAATAGTAGTAACTTGCTGTTTGGTCGGTGTCTTTACACAAATTGGGGAGCATGTGAATTTGTTGTTCGATTTATGTTGAGTATAAATAATTGTAACAACTACCCTCTAATCATATTACTTTCTTCTTCTTCGTCCTTTTTTTTGTGTGCATAATACATACTACACCTTATTTTCTGAGATGCATATACATAACACACCTTTGTTTTTTCTTCTTTTTATATTCGAATTTTGAATAAATATCTGTTAAATATATTTTTGAGGATTTTAAAATTTCAAACAACTACCCACTAATTACAATTTCTTAATTTTAAATAACTAACCCCTGATTTTAATTGTAACTGGACGTTTTACCTTCGGATGTAGCTAGTTTCTCTGTTAGATTCTTGTTAGAGATGTTGTATAAAACCATGAATTTGTCTTCGTCTAGTAGCTGAAGCTTTTGGAATAATTGGTTCATAATATGACATTAGAGCTTCTATAATCAAGTAATTTAGAGCTTGAACCTTGTCACTGCCATTCTTCTAATAAAAAGTTAAGGAAAAACTTCACTTTCACTCATTGTGGTTACAACAATTATCACATAGCCTCCCGTGATTTTAAACTTATCACTTTGACCCATCGTTGTTATAGAATATATTATTTAGCCCCTATGATGTCTAAATTGCCCTTACTATATAAAATATCGATAGTAACCCTACTCAAAAAATAACAAATTATATGTGAAATTTAAAAATTGAGCTTAATTAAAAAAATTCTAAAAATAATATCTGAATCAAGAACGAAGAGACCAGAGATAAGCAGGGGAAATATTACTCCTATGAACTTTGCCTTAATTATTGCCAAGAATAAGCAATGGAAACATTATAATCATGAACTCTTCCTTAACTATTGCCGAGAAATAAGCATTGGAAGCATTACTCCTCAGATTGAGATGAAGTTTCAATACGTGAATAGGGGTTAAGATTTTATGCACAGTGATGACCCTCAACTATATATGCACAATGATGACCCTCAACCAGTGTCCTGTGATTTAGAGACTTCAGATAATCATATTGAGTTATCCACTAAGTGGAATGCCAAAAGTGATAGAATAATTGTGCATTAAATGAGGTCGGGGTTGTGGTAGTTCTATATTAGAGATAAGACACATCTTTCCATATGGATAGTTATCATACTCAGAAGCCAAAGCCCATGGTATACTAAAAAATTGGGAAATTGAACAAACAACTCTTCAGCAAATAGAAGCAGAACCAAGCTACAACTCTATGAGAAAGACATAGTTTAGAGAATGCACAAATGACAGTAACATATATTGTCCAAAGTCAAGAGACATTTTAAAAGAAGGGTTGTTCCTTATTCAAAAAGCATTGGACTTATAATGAACCATTGTGACATGAATAGTCTATATTTGATTAGCTTTCAGTATATTAAACTTGTGAGCATTGTAAAAGAAGGGTTGTTCCTTACTCAAATAATATTGAATGTTAATGTGCAAAATTATTTTACTATTAGTCCATCTTTTCATCTAGGAAGTAATTCTTTTTCAATTAGTGATTATATAGTGTGTGTATTTATAACCATTGGATCAAATTAAGTAAAATGGTTAAGATTAAAATTAAGCGGAAAAAAATTAGGTATTTTTAATCAGAATTTCTTTTTTAATTGGGGATATTTTTGACATTTTAAATATAATTTAGGATTTTTTTAAAGTATTATCAATATTTTATATAATAAGAACATTTTAGACATTCAAGGGGCTAAATGATATATTCTATAATCACGATGGATATGAGTGTTAAGTTTGAAACCACAGACGGTTAAGTGGTAATTGTTGTAACCACGATGGGTGAAACTGAAGTTTTTCCAAAAGTTAAATTCAGCCCAAGTGGACCGCCCCGCATTGTCCATGCTTCAAGTCCAACGGACTATTGCTTGAGGGGGTGTGTTAAAAGATGTTAATATAAAACCATGTGTCTTCACTTTAGAAACTTAATTTTGGATTGTTTGTTAGTTGCAATTCTGAATGAAGCTTTTTCACATGCCTTGATGTATGCTATTGACTGCCCTCTTGAATATCCTGATTTTTTTATATCCTTAATAATCTGGTTTCTTAATGGTGTGTTGGTTGTTTACCACACGTGGTTTTTCTAAGTTTTAGACAGAAATCGCCTTTTAGCCAGAGGCTCTCCTTATGGCATTTTAATCTAAACAAGAACTTGATAATTTTCTTCCACAGTTATTCGAAATTTTGCAAGCAGAAGGAAAAATAATTTCACACGCTATGTCATGTATATCTTTTAAGGGAATTGATTTTCTCATTTTACATGAGAAAATTTTCTCATGCTACACTCACAATATATGAGTGGGGTCCACAAAAAGGTGAGAAGATAAAAAGGTCAAGATGGGACCCACTCATATATTGTGAGTGTAGCATGAGAAAATTTTCTAATGTAAAATGAGAAAACTATTTCCCATCTTTTAAATATTGTTAGCTTCCTAAGTTAACTGAAAGTGCTTAAGAATTAATGCTGTTTCTCCCGTTTTCAGTGTTTGTAGGCAAGAAATGCTGCAAGACGGATAGTTTTGGGTGAGTATTTATTTAGACATTTAATAGAAGAGAACATAGAGAATAATGAAATAAATTTATTTTAGTGGCGGTTACTTAAATATGAATGGGGGAAAGGGCCTTAATTGAATTTCCTTTCAGGAAATGCTGCCTCTTTTCCCGACCTTTTCCTCCTCTCTTTTCAGATTTTGACTGACCTCCCTACAGATCTTGGTGTTTCTAATTTAAATTTTGTGCTTTTAACCTCAATGAACTAGATTCTTTTCTCCCATATTTGTCCTTGTATCTGTTTCTTTTCATTTCTGCAAAAAATTATGATAAGAATATTTGGCAGTGATCTCACTTCAATAAATAGTTTTCCTGTACATGGATCTGATTCTAGTTTCATATGTTAGTTGTGATAGTTTCTTTGGCTGATTTGTGGAGTGTTTAGGCTAATTGATCCACTGCATGTGGTATTTAAAGTGTTTTAACTCAGGATCCGACTATCGATTGTTGAGTGGTTTGTAGGTTGGACCATGGGATCAGATTGAGGTTCGTAAGGTCATATAAATAATATGGAAGAGTTAAAAAACATATAGCAAATTAAGTACAATCCTGAAGACATAATCTTACAATGCATCATGAACTTGAGATGACATGCCTAATAAATAATCTTTTATGAGATTTTTAAATGAGCAAATTTTATGCATAAATAAACTCCAGCTTCGATAAGATTTAGTCATGGCTATGACAAAGGTTTTAAACATGCAAATAGAAATTAAATAAAAAACTGTAATCTCAAATCTATATGAAGAGTATGGAAAATAAAAAAGGGGATAAAACAAGTCAATTGTTCCAGTTCAAATTGTCCAAATGTCGCCATCTGAATAAGGGAATGTGATAAGACCCCTCTGAAGAGGTAATATATAAAGCGCCATAGAAGATTAGCTCCTGTGGATGACGCAGCATGTGGATAGAATATTCTAGAATACTCTCTGTCGAGTTGGCTGAGTTGGTTAGAAGAATTGGTTAAATAGTTGAAATGGCATGTGAGAGGTTAGATTGGAAATTGGGACTATCTTGGGTCTGGAAACCAGAGTGGGAGAGATCTCTGGAGTCTCTCCAACTGCTCTAGAAATATTTTACCTTTCAGATTATTTCTTGTATTTTTCTGTAAATTTTGTCACTGTTACTGTTACCAAATACTATTTTGTACTGTTTACACATTTCTATATCAAGATCAAACTTCCTTTAGTTCTGTTCAATCTCTACCTGTGTTGGTTGATACCTATCAGAATGAAACAACAAAAAGGAGGAAGACTCATGACAGGAAGGCTAAGATTGTAAATGCTCATTTTTTCTTGGATTTTAAGTATTGGGGACATGAAGTTTTTCATTTCGTTTGCTGAAACGTCATTAAAATTGAGTTACTCTTGCTGTGCCCTCCAATTTTGGGGATTAAAATAATTATTCAACTGTCCATAAAAAGTTTCAGCAAATAAAAATTTGGCAGTATCAGTAGGATCCTGTACTACTGTGAGATCCTAGCAGTCCTATAGTGAACATACAGTGATTCCACTTGATTCTGATTCTATGCCCAGTTTACATTGCTATTGCATGTTAAGATTGTAAAATCCTATAATTTGGATCAATATTTTTTATGACCTTAATTGTATATTATCCCTAATTTTATTCTTAAGCCTTTGTTTTAGAAATGGATGCTTGAGGCTGAATGGTGTAGGTATAACCTGAAATGCGTGTTATCTCTATTTTTTTTAAATATTATTGGAACCTTGTATTTTATCACATAACTGAGTTTTTTATGTTTGAATTCTTAATTTTAAACTTGCAAATATGCCAAATTAGTGGATATGGTTAAAAGAAATCTCTGAGTAGAGCTAGGGTAGGGGGTAGTGTGACTTGAACTGAGCCATTTTTAAGGAAATATTCAAGGGCCATAGCTTGAAAATACCCCTTTTTTTAGGTAAATAGTTTGATAATATCTTTGTTAATGCTGAATTTATCTCTTCTTAATTTGAAGTATATGATTTCAAATGTCTCATTTATTGACGGGATTACTTGGTAACTTGAAGATAAGGATATTATTTTGATTAAGGTGGGAAATTCATATTTATGAGCCCGGACATAAAGTTGGGAAATTCATATTTTGGTTGTTGGCGTGATACATTAAGATATGTTGAGCTAAATTTTATATGCGAATTTTCCCCCATCCCTTTTTTGGCATAACAAATAGTGCTAAAGCCCTCCCAATGAAATAGAAAAATAATGCTAAAGGCCTAAAAACATAGTGGGGCAAAGATGTCCCCATATTAACATTCAACACTAATAAAACTGAGAGAATCTTCATGAGGGTTCAGACTGGGATTTGGCAATGTGTATGCTATAACATTGCTTTGAACTGAACAACTATGGTGGTCCTTATGCTAGCACTGTGTCTTAATGGATGCTGAATTGATATTGCAGGGAAATCATGCATATGCCCTTCTGATGTTTTTCATGATATGTAATTCTGGTTGCAGAAGAGTTTTCATGTTTCTTTATAGATCTACTCGAGTGTTTCCGTGTCCTGTTTGGTTTGCTAGTGTAGGCTATGTAGCACCGATACGACACGCGACACGTGACACGACACGACACTCCGACACATCAATCCTAAAAAATTATGGATTTCGACACGTTGGGACACGTTTTAATATTAAATAATATTTTTAATTTATATAGTGTATATTTCATTTAATATTTAATAATTTAACAAAAAAAGAAACTAAATTAATAATACCCATCAACACGTTATAAAGATGGAAGCTTTAATAAAAAAAATAAAAACTGGGATGAGAGAGATATAATATCAGATAGAGAGATCAAATCATATTAGAGAGAGATCAAAGAGAAGAAGATACAACAAGAGCGTGATAGGAATCGACAACAATAATGTTGAGATGATCTCTTATCTACTTAAGGGAAAAAAAGACAAAAAGATAAAATTGATATTATCAGGTGGAAACTTTATTAATATATTTTAACTTTTTTAAAAAAATAAATTTTTAAAAAAAAAATAAAAAAATTACGAAAATGCCATTTGACCGTGTCGGACACGGTCAAATTCGCGTGTAAGAATGGTCAACGTGTCGGAAAAAGTCAACCGCGTGTCCAACACCGTGTCGGACCTGACTCTTCCTATTTTTACAAGTGTCTGTGCTTCTTGAGTGTAGGACTGTAGTGGTTTTACTGAGTTAAGTGCTTTGTACCAGTTTTGTTGGGGAAGAGAGAGGTATGATAAGCACTCTCGTAAGTGGTTAACAACTGAACACGTCGGCAGTATCAGTGATATTAATTGAATTATGAAAAATACTTTAAATTGTTTTGGTATGGATAATGGGGAAATAATGGTTTGGTAAATTCATACGAATAGTGATTCTAAATAGCTCAAATTACTCAGTTCTTGAAACTATGATTGAGTTTTGCTTTTTCTGTTCTTAAAAATTATTTTGTAGATTAGTTAATGAAATAAATGTTTTTTTGTGTTTTTTTATTTTATTTTGAAAGTTAAGAGTCAAAGCATAAAATAAAAACAAATATGTTTTTTAAATTTGATTCTAAAAACTATAATGTAGATATAATTTTTAGAATAATTTTTAAAATAGGTCTTATGAATTATGTTTTTTTGTTTTTTTATTCTGAGAATTGAAAAATTATTTTTAAAAATAGAATTCAAACATAGCCTGGAAGGATGGTTGTGTTGCAGCTGCTGTGGTTATATGCCCTTGATGTCTTAAAATCATCGTCTGTGTACTTGTTTGCCGTTCTCTTCCCTTGAAAGTGGTTCCGTTCTGTACTGGTTGGGCTGACCACTTGATCTTTCACAAACTGGCAGCGTATTAAGTTTCTTAATTTAGATTACCCATGTATGTTGCTGTTGATTGCAGTTATTTAGGATTAGGCGTGTAAAATGTATGAAGATTAGATGAGGTCCCAAAGTGAACTAATTTTCTAAACTGGTGAAGCTGTGCATGATCAATACAATCATAGCCGTAGTTTGCGTGTACATATTAATGTGAACATAGATTAGTAGTCTATGTTGGAATAGTGGATATAGTCCTTTACTTACCTTGAATTGCAAGATGTTTTTCTATCTTGTTGCTGCATGAACTCTGCATAACGGATTACTAATATTGAATAGAGTAAATACCATTTTTAGTCCCTGGCAATATCTACGAAGTTCTTTTCAGTCCCTGCCAATAAAAAAGGACCAAATTGGTCCCTGAAAGTACAAGAAAAGGGTCACTCTACATATTTGGGAGTTGACATAAGAACTAACATGGCCATTTTTTTGTAATTTCAGGGACCAATTTGACCCTTTTTTTATTGCCAGGAACTAAAAAGGACTTCGTAGATATTGACATGTACTAAAAAAAGTGTTTACTCTATTGAATATAATAATTTGATACTTTAAGACAAATTCTGCCTGAACACCGCGAAGTTTGTTTTTCAATTTATTTGGTGGTTGTTATTGTATTCAGTATTACTGTTTTACTGTTACTGGCAAAGTAAAATACTTCCGAAAAAATGTTTAGTTTTGCTGAATTGTCTCTGAATTCTAAGTAGTACCAAAGCTTTTAGGAGCACTTGGAACTGTTATTTAAGCTTAAATTCGATTGTAGACGTGGAGCTCTTTTTCGGTACAAGAGGGGTACCTACTTTGCTATAAAGGAAAACATGAGATATGGGTGAAAATAATCATAAAGGTGGGATAGTGTAAATGTTATTTTTTGTCATATTTAATAAATTGTATGAGTATTCAATACAACGGAGCACCACCTAAAATATATTTGTAGGCATGATTCTCATTGTCAGAAGTTACATTTGGCTTGCCTTAACATGTGGCGAGGATGAGGAATTGCCAGACATTTAAAATTCGCCCGAAGTTTGATGTCTGTTACCGCAGTAACACGGTATTTTGTTCCATATGGAGGGGGAATGGATTTAAATTGTTTGGAGGTTGAGGACAGTCTTTATCCCTAGAGTTCATTTCATGTTCCTGGAGTGAATGCACTCTTATGTTCCTTTTTTATGAGATTTCTCGACAACTAATAGTGGACGAGTTTCACCCATCACTAACCTTCACATTCCAAGGAAGAGGTGTCACGATGTTCCGAGAATCAAATAGAACCGAGTTCAATTTTGTCATTGGAAATTTATGTATTTTAGTTAGCCCATTAACTACTCATCCTCTAAAACTGATTTCATTCACCAAATTTATTAAATTTATAGTGTAATAAATAATTTGTATTAACTTAATTATATATAAATGGGACAAGATATATTTACCATCAATTAAATTTATCACTTCTTACCACCAAATTTTAACCATTAATTTTTGTCAATCTGATGGTTATAATTTATTGAGAATTAATAATTAATTAATAAGTATCATCCAATAATTTATAACCGTCAGATTAACAAAAATTAACTGTTAAAATTTGATGGTAAGAAGAGATAAATTTAATTGGTGATAAATGAATCCCTCCCTTATATAAATTAGATGATAATAAATTAATGAACCCAATTACCGCAGTTACTTAAAAGCTACTCTTGGTAAAGCGAAGCACAAGCAGGTAATTAAATATGTGAAAAGTGAAAAGCTACTCTTGGCAAAAATTTCTTCGTAGTATAACTAGAGTGTACAGAATGTGAAAAGTGAAATCCGTCGTATCATTGTCACCTAACGCTTGTCCATTGAGAATTAAAGGGAAAAGAATCTGAGTTGCCGACAAACCGCAACCATAAATGATTAAATATGCATCTTTTCTACTTTGCCATAAATTATTAACTATATTTATATAAGCGGGATCTAGAACTTTATCATTCGGTGAATTAAGCCCAACTAAATAGTAAAAAAAGAAAGAAAACAAGTAGTTTAATATAGTTTACATAAAACTCATAACATAATCAAAGGAGTGTGAAAACATTGTTTCCTATTTGAAATATATGTTGTCGTGTAATTGAAGCTCCGATTTCGTAAGCTATGCAGTTATGCACTGGCCTTTTTCCATCAAGGTGGCCAATCATTCCTGGCATAACACTGCAATAGCTGCATTAGTTAGCCTTTTAATAAAGCACACTGGACAATTAGTCAAGCTGAGTCTGTCAAGTTTCAGAAATTGAATACGGTCTTTCTAGTATTCTTTTTTTATCATAGTAAGTGAACAAAACAATGATGACTTATTTTGATTTCGTAAGTTTAAAATTTACTTCTATACTTCGTCTTTGGATGCCTAGTGTTTCTTTATTTATCAGCTAAAATTACTTACTGGTGGGAGGTTGTGTGGCAAAGTTATGTACAAGGGTGCGTTTCTTTGAAAAATCAGATAGTTATCCGCTTTATAACTCAAATTAATAATTGATATAATATAAGATTAACGTGAGTAATACGCACGTATCCTTATTAAAAATTTGTTCATATATTTCTCCTCAAAGTATATATAATACATTAATTATACCCAAGAGATTGATTGCAATAAAAACAAATCGTAATTTCTTCAACTCAAAATTACGTCAACATTTGCTAAAATAATAATAAAAATGATAAAATATGTTTACAAGTAAACCAAAAAAGGAAAAGAAAAAGATATTAGGTTGATGGATTATGTGTAACTAAGAATTATTGAGGTTTCTTGTCGTTTAGAAAAGATTGACAATGAAGCCTCCTCAGGAAGACCGCTTCGTACTTAGTCGACCAATTCTAGGTTTCTGGCGTGTTGGGTGCTCCAGTTTGACCAAAGTGGTATCTATATATGGTGGACCCCTTTTAAATTTGTATTTATAAGGTTTATGGTGGGGGGAGGAAAATTGTACCTAGCTTGAAAATGACTTCCTTTTTTTCACTTAATATATACATATTTCATTTAAAACTAAGAACTTTAATTGCATAAGGTATTATCAATTAAAAGATATTTTCAAACTAACTATAGAACTCACAACGCCTAACATGATCTATAAGATACTTTAAGAACCTTAGCAAAACAAACGTGAAATATACTTGTTGAAATATATAAAATCATTAATGTAGCCTTACCCAACAGCTTAAGCTTTTGGGTTGAATTGGTTCTTTACATGATATCAAAGTTTCGTATTTCGGGTTCGACCGCCCCCACTTTCTTTTAAGTGGAATTTCTTTCTTAGCATAAGTAGGTGGACCTGTGCATTGTTCACCCTTCAAGCCCAGTGGGCTCTCATGTGAGGGGGCGTGTTGAAATATATAAAATCATTAATGTAGCCCCACCCAACAGCTTAAGCTTCTGGGTTAAATTGGTTCTTTACATGGGATCAAGCAACCAATGTGGAACTATATATCTAAACACGTCCCCTCACACAAGAGCTCATTGGGCTTGAAGAGTGGATGATGCAACAGGTCCAGCCTACATGTGCTAACTAAAAAGGTGAGAGTGTCCAAGGCCTTATAAACTCCACATTAGTTGCTCATACAACTAATGTGAGATTATATATCTCAACAATAACCAAAGTCAAAAATAGAAATCCAAAATGTATAAAGTAAGAGTGAGGATATTCTAACTACCAAAAATTCTCACTACTAACTTACTACCCATCACATCACCATTCGATCAAAGAGAGAGAATGTTAAAAAGTGTTTGAAGAGAGAGAAAATGTTAATCTAACGGTGATTAGATAGGTAGTACGTTGGTAGTGGAAAATTTTGGTAGTGAGAATATCCCTCCTCGTAAAGTAATACATATCTAAAAATAGATTTATTAGTTCAATTCCCATGTAATGCAAAAAAAAATAGATTTATTATAAATAAGGCTTGGGTTTCTAATTCTTTTCAAAGAATTCAATTACTTTTTAAATAGATACATTTTCGTATTTTTATCATATAAATATAAAATGGAAGTATGTATTTTAAATATTTTATTTCTTATTGTATTATTGATAATTGATTAACATTTTAAGGTCGGACTTGTTTATTGAAATAATGTTCGAATGCCCGACCAAGTGTAAAGATTGTACGAGGACTTTTGACTATGTCATAACTGAATTTTATAAACAGATTAAAATATATAATTGGATTACTTTACATCATAAAAAATGCAAACTATTGGATCAAGTAATTACTATTAGATCAAAAGCTATACTTACTGCGCCTTGTCAAGGCTGGATGTTGACCTTTCCAACAATTCTTGACTCCGACTCCACATTGGATCTTGCCAAGAAAAATTTCTTAGGTGCAGCGGGAGTATCTAAGTGGGTACTTCTTTTTTCTAAAAGTGGGAAAAAAATTTCATTTAAATCCAGCTTTTAATTTGTATTTTCATTTAAGTCCCCAAAAAATTTCTTTTTTGAGTAGGATGTAGGTACATTTGCTTGTTCTTTACCAAGGGAGGATGTTGGGCCCTCCAATAATTTTCCCCACACTTGCTCTTGTAAAGTGTCATCCTGGGAAATTGAGTCCATGATCTCGGCTCTGATACCAAGTGTTTGATCGAGCTTTTTCCATTAGGTCAAAAGCATTAGCTATTAGTTACAACGCAACTCTTTCTATTTACCCTAATCAGCCAAAGTATCATAGTTTGATTTGATTCTGACGCTACATTACGCCTTGCCAAGATAGAATGTTGGCCTCTCCTATGATCCATAACTTTGACCCCACTCTGACCTTTGCTAAGGCATGATATTGACACCTCCAACAAAAGCAAACCATAAAACCCTTTTTTATTTTTTTAGCCTTTGCTTAGGGTATTTGTTAAGCATTTATTTGGTATGAATCCCTTAAAAATTGTTATGACTAAGAAGTTCTTTTTAAAGTTGAACTTTTTTATTTTAGAGTTCAGTATTTCTCCTGTCATAGAAAATAAAATTATTTCTTGCAATTTTAAAATGATATTATTTTAGAGTTTAAGAAAAAATAAAGAATATTTTAAAAAATTTATATTTTAGAGTACACGCACACGCACTCACACAAATGCGCATATGTATTTATGCAACACACGCACACGCTCGCACACAAACACTTATACACATGCATACACACACGAAGAAAAGCTAAGAGTGAATAGAGTTTAAGTTAATATACAGAGATGAATAAGTTCTTGAAAGTCACTCATTGTATGAACAAACATTGATATATAGTATATAAATACGTGTCGGCATAAATATACAATTGAACCTATTGATTGTACCAATTAGCATTAATAGAGATGATATTTTTTTTTCCCAAAAACTTTTGTAGTGAAAAATATTTGTAATAAACAAAACCATTTTCTTTCGTACATGAACAAAAACATTTTATATTTCAGAAGTATTTCTATTTAATAAAGTACAAATTTTAGTCTATTTTTTTAATTCCTAAATAATTGCCTGAGCGGATAATTAATTAACAAAAATGATTGAAACACCTTAATTTTTTTTACTTCCCAGAAAGTGTGCGAGTGAGGAAAAAACACACTAAAAAGTCTCGTGTTAGTATGTCGGGATAGTCAATGATTCTTGAAGCGGTCGGCGTTACAAGTGGTATCAGAGCAGACCTTCTCTTCCAGTACAGTGTGGTTCGAGGACGAACCAGGAGGAAGTTGGTGGGCATGTAACATCCCAAGAGCTGCGAAAGGGCAGGGACAATGAGCGGCTCATACCAAATCTTGCAGCTTGGGAATTCATGAATGAATCGTATCAACACCCGAAAGAGAGGGATTCCAGAGACTGTGCTGGTATAGGACGGTACAGTTAGGAATGACTTATAAGAATTAATTAGTACTACCTATACTAACAAGATGCATCTACTTTTCGGTAGCCCGGATCGGAAGAACTCCACAGTTAAGCGTGCTTGACTTGGAGCAATTATGGGATGGGTGAGCAATTATGGGATGGGTGACCTCCTGAGAAGTTTTCCCGGGAAGTGTGCGAGTGAAGACAAAGCACACTGAAAAGTCTCGTGTTAATGTGTAGGGACAGTCATTGATCCTTGCAAGTGGCCAGGCGTTACAAGTGGTATTAATACGTTTATTATTTATATTTTATAAAATCTAAACATTTACTATATACTAATAATGAATAAAGACTTAACAGAAGAAAAGGACGTCAAACTGAACTTGGGATTTCCGTCATATGCTGCTAATGAAATAGTCATAACAAAAAAACTTATGATTAGTTGTCAATTTGTGGATTCGCTTTCCATTTCCCTTTCATTCCTTTAATTCATTTATATCAACATATCTTTCTAAGAAGGTAGCAACTGAGAAGCTTCTCTTCATAAATGTTCACATACCAACCGCGTCGAAGACTTGGTTCCCTCTTCATCCCACGGTCCACTAGCTATGCTATAGGGATACATTTCATTTTTAATCCTTCTCTATAATATTAATATTAATATATATATATATGGATAGAATTCTTTAATATCAAATCTTAATCATTGATTTTGAGAATCTAGCATTATAATATATTGAGTCACACATATTAATTAATTAATATTAATTTCTAATAAATTATAATCGTTAGATTGGTAGAAATCAACAGTTAAAATTTAGTGTCAAACTGAATAAAAGTTTGACACAAAATCTTAACCGTTAATTTTATGAATGTAATGGTTATAATTTATTGAATCACACTTATTAATTAATTATTAGTTCTCAATAAATTATAGCTGTCATATTGACTGAAATTAACTGTTAAGATTTGATGTCAAATTTTTTAGTTTAACACCAGTGTTAAAATATTATGTCTTTTTACCAAAAATATATATATATATATATATTATGTATATATATATATATATATATATATATATATATATATATATATATATATATAACTCACCTAATTGCATTCATACCTATTTTTCTTTTAGCAAACTTCTTATTCTTTTAGCAACTTATTCATTTCTGATTTCAAGTATTTCCATGTATTATAATTTAAGTGAGCATGTGATTATTAATTAGAAGAGGACTAAAGATTTATGTGCCCACTAAACTCTTCGCTCCTAAGAAACCTATTTACAATAAAAAAAACACCCCAAAAAAAGTAAATATTAAAACTGAAAAATCTTTTGCAAAGGACATATTAGCCAATTGCAAAATGAAACTCATTCTCAAATTACCATATAAAAGCTCCACTCTGTTTGTTTCTCTCTCTCTCATAGAAAACAGCTTACAAGCTTGAACCTGTTTGTTTGTTCCATATGTTCGTATCTGCCATTGCTATTGATATTGTCATTGCCATTACTTAGGTGTGTTTTTCTGATCATATATTTTCTAATAGCAGGGTACATTCATAGCTAAGGTACGTGCATATGGGTAAGAAACTAGATGCTCTGCTTGGTAGAACCTTCAAGGCTGCAAAGTTCAAGCCAATCGTTAACCTTGCATTCTCACGCCTCACTGTTCTCAAGAACCAGCGCAACGCTCGCCTTAGACAAGCCCGTTCTGATGTCCTTGAACTCCTTCAACTTGGTCACCATGAACGAGCTTTGCTTCGTGTAAGATATATAGATAGATAGATAGCTATGTTGTGTTTTCTCTCAGAGCCCAAATTTTCATCTTTAAGTCTAACTTTTCTTGGTTTTGATAAACTGGGTGGTTTTTAATAGGTTGAGCATGTGATCAAGGAAAGAAATATGTTGGATGTGTATGATAAGATTGAAGGATATTGCAGCCTCTTGATTGAAAGAGTTCACCTCATTGAACAAGAAAGGTTGGTTTGCTTATACTTTTGTTTCTGATTCATTTAGTGAAATATATTGTTTTCGTTTTTGTGAATTGATTTGGTTTTTGTTGTTGTTGTTATAGAGAATGTCCAGAGGAACTAAAGGAGGCAGCATCAGGATTACTCTTTGCAGCTTCTAGGTGTGGAGATTTTCCAGAGATTCAAGAGATTCGTGCAGTTTTGACCTCTCGATTTGGCAAGGAGTTTGCTGCTCGTGCCGTTGACTTAAGGAACAACTGTGGAGTCCATCCTCAGGTGGATATCTGATATGAGAATCATTAATCTTTGTTAAGTCCAATGTTGCTGCCTTCCCACTCTTTATTTTTGTTTTGCCTGTTGAAGAGACTTGTGAGAAACTAGGATTAATATATGGGGAAGGTTATATTTACAAACTTTTTGTTTACAAACTACACTAAGTATGACCGGTCATACTTCAATCAAGAGTATATGACCGGTCATATTTAGTGTAATTTGTAAAAAAAAATTATAAACGGATTCTTCTCCTTAATATATAAGCTAGAATTTGTGCCAAAAGCAGATAACTTTTTTATGCTAATTTTGAGTAATTTGTCTGCGGTGCTTATCATACTCTAATACATTCTTTTTATCTGGCTGTTCATAGATGATACAAAAGCTGTCAACAAGGATGCCTAGCTTGGAAAGCAGAATGAAGGCACTCAAAGAAATTGCTTCTGAGAATGGTATTGTTCTGCAGCTTGAAGAAGCTTCTTCTGTATCGGTTGAGGTATAAAACCAAAGGCAGCAAAAATTGCAATTTATTGTTGGGGCAGGTTCTTTTTATACCAGGGTAAGACTAACAAGTCTTACACCACATCTCAATCGTTGATAGACGGATATCATCGGTTGGTATTTGTAGTGTAATTAACGATTAATTAATATTAATTAATTGATATGACTTCCTAGATTATAACTGTTGGATGTACGGAAATCAATGGTTGAGATGTGGTGTAAGACTTATTAGTCTTACACCAGTGTAAAATGATCCTGATCCTTTATTGTTTATGGCATTTGCAAATCAAGTACTTATGGCATCTGATGTGAACTATACAGGAACAATCCAATGCGGAAAATGAAAACCAGCATGAAACTGAGATAAAGAAAGAGAAAATCTGGATTTTACCAAATAGAGGAAAAGATGAGGAATTAACTGATTCCTTTAAGGCCGGGCAAAAGTACAAGGACGTAGCTGATGCAGCACAAGCAGCTTTTGAATCAGCAGCATATGCAGCAGCTGCTGCAAGGGCAGCTGTGGAACTCTCACGATTTCAACCACATGATCCTGATGATCATAATAGTCCAAGCCTCCAACCAAGAAAAGTGCTGGATGGACATGATTCTGTGAAATCTCAACTGGAAGACAAGGATATTCTCGGTGACACTCAAGGAAAAGAATTTAAGGAGGATATAGACGAGTTAAAGAAGCCAAAAGACAAATTAAGTCGCAATTCAGCAGATGAGATTTTAAAGGGGGGTACTGCCTCAGTGGATGCTGAAATTGAGGCTGATCCTTTTGAGAAGGAACTAGTTTTTGATGAAAGTGATGATGAGATTGATAATAAACAGAATAAAAATCAATCTTCTAAGAAGATATCTTCAAGGTATGGTGCTAGTATAGAGGTTGGATCCGGGTCTAGGCAGCTAGTATTAAATACAGTGTCTGGATCCAATATGCAGATTGCATCTCAGTTAGGTCTGGACAAGAGGCCAATTTCAGTGAGGACTAGATGAGTGAAAAATTACTGAGTATAAGTGCATCTAGCATGCAACGTTGCGTAATCAGATTTTAGTGTTGCTAGTCGCTTAGCGAAGTGTGTAATTGCTTGGTTCATTAATTTTTGTATTATAGATTTACCATCCAAATTTCACTATATATTTCCTGTATTGAACAGATTAATTTAGTTGGATTTAAAAATAAATAGAATCATTCATTCCAACATTGATTTATAGCTATTAAAAGGGCAATCTATGCTTTAAAACTCCGCAATGTGCAAGATCAGGAGAGGGTATAATAGGCAGCCTCATCTTAGGTTTGCAAAAGATTGATTACATGAGTCAAGCCTGTAAAAGCTCCCCTTCAAAATAGGCACATACTGGACATGGACATAAGAAATAGGTACGGGTTGATTTCTGACCATACACAGAAATATATGACTGCAAAAGAAACCTGAAAATCGTAAGAGATTTCTAAGTGAAGTTGCTAATTGATCTTCAGATGGGATATGTTACGTTAAAATTAGATTAACCAATTGTTAACCATTCCATGTTATTTCCTAGCTTAGCATTGTCAATTTAAACCAGAATATTGGCATACCTGGCAAAGCATTAATAAGATTCTTAAGTGGGACATGTGGGGTTCCCACCATGGAAAATGAAATATTAGAGCTTACTAGTTGCTGCTTAGATTAGTTTTGTTTCCTGGAACGGGTTCAATGTCAATAGTCATTGATCAGTGGATTTGACTTTCAAAAATTAAGTAGGATACTGCTTTATATCCTTGAAACATGAAAACTAGGATAGCATGCTATGCAATGTGACAATGTCAACGCCCAGAGATATAAACAATAATATTGCAATGAGACAATGCTACAGTGAGTTAGGCTTGTAATTTTAGGGTGAAGAAGCCCATAACTGAGTCTGAATTGTCAACACTTTACAAGGGCCATGTAATTTGCAATCATTCAGAAAACCAAACTTATCTATACTCCTAATATGCTGATTAGGAAGGAAAAACTTCTGATTTCAGATAAATATATCACTGTCCCCGAGGCCGCTTCTTACCATGCTGGAGCAGGTCACTGTATGATTGCAAACTCACCCCAACATCTTCATCATATTCTATTCCAAGCTCCTCCTGCAAAGTGCAAAAGAGTTATCAGTATGATATCAGAAACTTCAAAAAGAAAAAAACTATGGTTGTGACAGGACAAAGACACCTTAAATTCTTTGGGATCTTTAGGCGAGTTCTCAGTGAGGGTATCCCATAAATCCTTGAACATTCTTTTACGCTTTCTCCACTGACTTATTTTCTCCGAAAACATATCCTCAACTGCCTTGCGTTCTTCTGGCCTCACCAGAGTAACACCTCCACGTAACTTGGTCAGTCTGTTCTCCATTTCTTGAACCTGAAGCAGAACATAATTACATAAAGATGCAAACTATCTTAGTTGAAACAGCATAACCACTTATCCCCTTTCAATAAAGAAAAAAGCACACAAACATCAATGTCAGTTACCTCCATTCTTAGATTCACTTCTCTTTCACAGATCTGTTCCAGTGTCAAATTTGATTGCAACGATTTAATTTCTGCACCAACAAGTTATATTCATAAATTGCAAGATCAAGGGTTTTGTCTGAAAACCTCAAATGCTTAAAATTTACGAAAACTAGTAAAAAGGGCAACTAGTGCTATAAAACTCCGGCTATGCGCAGGTCCACAAAATGATTTTAGTAGGCAGCTTTACTTTACATTTACAAGAGGCTAATTACATGAATATTAAAACTAGTATTGGATCATGGAGGCTCTGATAACATGTAAACAACTATTTCACCTAAAAGCTCAAGCTGCCCATCAATGATTTTATATTACATCTCTCTAACAATTAGAATTAGAATTAGATTTGTTGTTCTACAAGCTATTAGGAGTGGAATAGTGGTGAAGGGTCTGAATAGTTTGTACAAGGTTATAGGTTGGAACTTTAGTGCCACTATTGTATAAAATAAAATAAAAAAGGATTTATCGTTCTACATCATCATATGACTTCAGTTCCGTGTACCTGCTTCAACCTCACTAACATTTTTTTTCTGGTCATCGAGCCCTTTCTGCAGGTTGGCATTCTGTTCCTTCATCTGATTAAGCTCTTCATTGTTCGGAATTTCGAATTGATCTTGCCGCGCAAGGTATATCTTCTGCTTACCATACTCTTTGAATGAAATACGCTTTCCATCAGCAAGATTGTCCAATGCTTTCTGTATCGCTGCCTTCTTCAGGTTGAACTTTTGCAATGCATCCGCCACATTTTGCGCATTCAATGGCCTATTTTGCTGAGACAAAGGGGGAAAATCTAAATAAATAATTCAACGAATTTACGATAGACCCAAAGTTCCAAATAAACAGAAACTACCATTTAGCTCAGAAAATTAATACTATTTTTCCGTTCTTTTAAAAAAAATAGAACAGAACCTGAAGTTAGCATAATAATCAAAATTAAAAACAAAGTGAGCAGAGATTCATAAACGCTAGTCCTATTCTAAGCGAAGATTGCTTCAAGGTGAACACGAAGGTCAAATATCCAAACTAGTTCAAAAAAGGGTCGCAGAAAATAAATAAATAAATAAATAAAAGGGGAAAAGGCTTGTGAGGCACAAACGCAAACGACAAGTAAGCGTTACCGAAGCATGTGATTATGAAAGTGGTTACCTCATTGACGAAGTTCAACACGATCGCTGCGAATTAAAGAGAGGAGATGTTCAGTTCACGAAATAAAAAGGTGAGAATGAAGTGTTGGCAGAAATCAACGGAGTTTCTGGGAAGTAGTTAGTTCAGCTGAATCCATCAAAACAAAGCGAGAGAGAGAGGGATGACGATGATACCTTCGGCGCTATCGGATTTTGGAGCCATTGTTTGGATCGCTAGAAAATGCGCGGGAAAATTCCGTAGCTCCTTTCTCTTTCCTTTCCACCAACGCGAGCGAGGATTGCCTGAGAAGCAAATTGTGATTGTACGACGTCGTTTTTAACCAATGAAAATGCTACTCACAAAGAGAGAGAATGCTATAAGCCTATAAGTCTTGACAATTAAAATTTAAATAATTTAAGGGTCTGTGAAAAAGTTATCTCCAATTACGTTCGGAGAAAAAAATTATACTTAAAAAAGTTAATATAATTTGAAACTAAATTAAAATTATTAAAATATTCTTTTCTAAGCTCAAAATAATATTGCTTTGAATTCACCAGAGAATCAAGATTATTTATCTACCGTGACTAGAAAAATATCAAACCCATAATAATTTAACCGAAAAATTATTTCTGCAGTGACTAAAGAAAATTTATCTGCATTTACTCTCAAAACGATGTCGTTTTGAAATTGAAATATTAAAAAATTATAATTATAAAGACTATAATAACCCTAAAATAAATTAAAATTACAAAAATACCATGATTTCTACCCCAAAACGACGTCGTATTGAGCTTACTGCAGATAACTTATCTGCAGTAATTGCAGAAGAAGTGAAACCATAATTTAAATATACAATTATTTTTATTTTTATTTTCATTCCATGTTGTTTGTTGTTATATCAAAATAATGCAAAATACTTACCAAAAAATAAAAATAAAAACAAATTAAAAAAATATGACGTATAAAGAAAGACATAAATACATTTTAACAATAATGGTAAGAAGCCTTTCCGTTTTGTTGCTGCTTGGAAAGAGCACCACCTATTTAAAGATTTCCTGCAGGCTAAGTGGGATCATAGATTTGATTTATCGTATATGCTCTAAAGGTTGGTTCCGAATATTAGGGATTGGAATAAGCGAATCTTTGGCAATATTGATAGAAGGAAAATTTCCATTATGAAGAGAATTGCCAATATTCAGCATAACAGGGAACAAAACGACACTTCTTTTTTGAAGAATTTGGAAGATAAATGCCAAAGTATGTTGTCAGAAGTGCTTCATGAGGAGGAACTTTTTTGGTTTCAGAAGTCTAGGCAAAAATAGATAATGGATGGGGATAGAAACACAAGATTCTACCATTTAAGTACTGTGGTCAGGAGAAACTCAAACAAAATCTTTAGACTCAAGAATGATAGTGAAGTGTGGGTGTCAGATCCTCTTGAGCTTAAAACTATGGTGTGTAACTTTTTCAAAGTTTTATTTTCTGAAGATGTCTGTGAGAGAAGATGGATTTCGTCATGGAATCTCTGGCCACCTATTTCCTCTGGTGATCAAACTTATCTAAGCAAGATTCCAAATGAGGTGGAAATTATGCAAGCAATGTTCAACATGGGAGGCTTCAAAGCTCCAGGTACTGATGGTTTTCCTGCAATTTTTTATCAGAAAAATTGGGAGATGGTTAAAACTCAACTCTGTTCACTAGTCCATCATATTTGGAATTATCCTGAGTTTCTGGCATCTATAAACTCTACTCTTCTTGTTTTGATCCCCAAAATCCAGATGCCTGTTCATATCAGCCAATTCCGACCGATTTCACTTTGCCCTGTGATTTACAAAGTTATCAACAAATTGATTGTTAGCCGTTTAAAACCTATTATGGCAAAAGTTATTTCTCCTGCTCAAACTAGTTTCGTTCCTCAACGGCACATCCAGGATAACATTATTATTGTTCAGGAATTAGTCCATTCCATGAGGAAGATGAGAAGGAAGAGGTGTTTTATGGTGGACCTTGAGAAGGCTTATGATCGGTTCAACTGGAATTTCATTCGACTAGTTTTGGAAGAAGTTCAGGTTCCTGACTGTTTATCTAAGCTCATAATGGAGGTTGTGACCTCTCCTAAAACCAGTTTGGTTTGGAATGGATGTTTGTCAGATGAATTCTAGCCTAGTAGAGGCATCAGACAGGGAGACCCCTTGTCTCCTTATCTCTTTGTCCTTGCTATGGAGAAATTGTCTCATATTATAGACACTGCTGTCAACGGTGGATTGTGGAAACCGATAAGAGCTGGGAAAAGTGGTCCAAAAATTTCTCACTTATTATTTGCGGATGATCTTATGTTATTTTTGGAGGCTAGTGAGGACCAATTGCATATCCTTCTCTGCTGTCTGAATCTGTTTAGCGAAATTTCTGGTCAGAAGGTTAGTGATCAAAAAACCAGTGTTTTTTTTCTAAAAACACTCCTGATGATGTAGCTAATAAAATCACAGCAGGAAGTGGATTTAAGCGAGTTTCAAATATTGGTAAGTATCTTGGAGCAATGATCAACCATGGGAGGGTAACTAAAAACCTGTTTGCTGGTATTGTTGATAGAGTGAAGGAGAGATTGAATAGTTGGCAAGCTCAGTCTCTTTCTCAAGTCGGCAGAGTGATCTTGGCACAATCAGTTTTGTCCACTATTCCATATTATAATATGCAAAGCAGCATGCTTCCCAAATCGATTTGCAATGAGCTGGAACACCTTCAGAGGTCTTTTATTTGGGGTGACTCAATGAATAAAAAGCACATGCATCTTATCAGTTGGGATACTATTACTAAACCAAAATGTTTAGGTGGTTTGGGGTTTAGAAGAATGTCTACCATGAATGAAGCTTTTTTGGGAAAATTAATTTGGAGTTTCCTTAATGATCCTGATCAGCTTTGGGTTAAAGTATTGAAGGCTAAGTATATCCATTCAGTTAATGTTCATGAGGGATTTATTTCGAAGATTGGACACTCTCGATTGTGGAAATTCATGTGTGCTATATGGCATAAGCTGAAACCAAGACTGATTTGGGATGTTGGGGATGGGTCTCTTATTGATTTTTGGGACGACAATTGGTTAGATCATGCAGGTAATTTAGCTAGTAAAGCTATTGCTCCTATTCCCCAGGCAAGTTTTGGAAGAAAAGTTGTGGAATTTGTGGCAGAGGATGGAGCTTGGGATTGTAGCGAATTGTCCAATTGCCTTCCACGGGAAACTATTCAGGTAATTAGAGGTCACCTTCCACCTCATATTTCTAATGGCCTGATAGATTATTGTGGGATCTTCCTAGTTCAAGTGGGGTAACAGTCAAGCAGTTGTATAATGTTTTGGCTAATCTTTCAGAGGAAATCCCTCAAGTGAACAATGTGTGGTCTCAGATTTGGCAGGTTAAAGGACCAAACAGAATTAGTCTCTTTATGTGGAAGACAACACATAACCGTCTACCAACCAAGAAGATGCTGTCGATGTTAAATATGTCTGCTGCTACCTGTCTGTTGTGTAACGGGGATGAGGAGTCCACATTGCACATGGCCAGAGATTGTAGTCGAATCAGAAATGTTTGGTTAGACCTTTTACATCCTGATATGGTAAGTGAATTCTTTACTGTTGATCTTGATAATTGGCTTTCGTTAAATTTGAGAGTTGATTCGATGAGAATTTTCAATGTTTCCTGGTCTTTGGTATTTACTGTGAGTGTGTGGCATGCCTGGTTGTGGAGAAATAATATTGTTTATGGTGGTGCTTTTGATCGGTACTCTTATAAAACCGATACTATAGCTCAGCGAATTAAGGAGTACAATCAAGCTTGGTTAAGCTGTTATGGTGTTAAGACTAGAAGGTCTCATGAATTTATTTCTGTTTGTTGGACTCCCCCGGAGTCTGGATGGATAAAAATTAATACTGATGGGGCAGCTAGGGGTGCTGGTCGAGGGGCTGCTTGTGGTGCGGTCATCAGGGATGAAACAGGTCGTTGGCTCCAGGGTTTGGCTTATGACATAGGTCATTGTTCAGCTTTAGTTGCTGAATTATGGGGTGTCCTTAAAAGTCTTGAAGCAGCTTGGGCTGGTGGTTGGAGGCGTTGCTTATTAGAAAGTGATTCTAGCTCAGTTATCACTCTACTCACCAAGAATGGTAGAGTAGCTTGAGAGTCTCGTTTGGTGACTCGCATTCGAGCGTGGTTGCAAAAGGATTGGGAGGTTCATTTGCTACATGCTTACCGCGAATGCAATAGTTGCGCTGACTGGCTATCCAAGTTCCCATTGGACCATCATATGGAGAGTAATTTATATATTTTTTCCTTCTCCTCCCCCTGCTATTTTGCCTTTGTATTTGACAGACTTTTCTTTGGTTTGTAATTCTCGTAGGGCTGTTTTGACTTGATTGTTTTCGGGGTTTTTCCCCTCTATGTTACCAAAAAAATAAATGCATTTTAACATATTTAAATTTAATGTTAATTAATTCTGAATTTTTTTTTCAAAAATCTGTTTTTTAGTCAACTGAAGTCCAATGAAATAAATTAATTTTTTTTTTTTTACAATTATTGTTGTTTTTTTATGCCAAATGATGATAGTTTAGTTGACGCATCACGCATGAGAGGTGAGCAGGTGGGGGTAGGAGCATATATTCGATCCTCTTAAATATCATATTTGGAAAAAATTTAAAGTCTTAATTTTATACCCGCTCCAAACATAATTGCCTCCCGTACAAAATATTATTGTTTTAATTAAGAATTTAGATAATATATAATTAATATAATGATGATTGAATAATATAAAGACTCGCTAATAATTTTTGAAAAAAAGTTTTAAACTCTACTTTTTATCATTATTTAAACTCTATTTCACTTAGATAATAGATTGGTATATCTTTATAGAATAATAAGTAAAAAAGTTTAAATAAAGAAATTATGTAAGCGTTTAAAGATTTAATTTGAATAACTAATTCTATAATCAAGTGAGATAAAAATAATTAAATAAGTCATTAACTAAAAGATATAAGAAAAAGATACATACAATTTTAAATATAAAAAAGAACAAAACAAATTTTTTTTGTTTTTCTTTACGCATAGACGCATAGTGAGAATTATGATAATGGCATTTGCTTTCACCCAATCTAATGGTCACACACACACACACACACACTGAGGTCCGAACGGTGAACTGAACCACTCAATGCCCAAGCTTCACTGAAGCTATGACGACGACCACAACGACGTCGTTCCCAACATCTCTGTGCTCGTTCCTTTCACCCAAACCCTTGGCCTCAAAATCTTCACTCTATGTAAATCCAGTTCACAACTCCTTAAGCTCCACCCGTTGGTTCTCTGCAGAGAAACACGCCAATTCGAGGAACCATTTGTGGTGCGAGGCTCGCCGAAAACCCACGGCGTTAGCAACCTCCTCCTCGGCGGAAGAGGACGATGATGAGAATTTAAGGAGAGTGCTTCAAATTGTGTTGTGGGTCGCAGAGGGTGTCTACATTTTGTGGCTCTTCCTGCTTCCTTATGCCCCTGTAGGTACCCTTTTTCGATTTTTTCACCCTACCTGTTTTGTGTAAACGGGGTCTTTAAAAGAACCCAACTTGTGTGTTTCTATCCATATTATAGTATAGAAAATTGCTTATATGGTTTTGAATTGTTGTATTGCACGTTTTTTTCTTTCTTTCTTTGTTTGATGTATCATATAACAGAAATTGATTTCATTTTGAAGTATGAAAGTTTCCTTGTATTGTGATAGGGAGATCCTGTATGGGCCATCAGTTCGGACACATTTAACTCTCTTGTGGGACTTTCTCTCAATTTCTTTTTCATCTTGCCTTTCATGAACTTTGGTATGTTCTTCAATTGCTCATTATACGCCTAATAGAAAATTACTGAGTTGATTGGTTTTGTTTTCATCGCAGAGATTTATGTAAATTTGGATGAATTTATCAGCATTCCATTGTAAGAGAAGAATCATGATTTTTACCTTTTTTTCTATTATGTTTATATTTGTCAATGAACTGGTTTTCAGTAATGAGAAGATTTCTTTTCTGCATAACAGTTTGTGAATTTGAGATAATCATGAAAATGTATCTTCCTAAGTTTTGAAATTCCTTTATTGATTATTGAAAGTGATCTCTTCCTATTTTTTATCCTCCTTTCTTTTGGGAGACATCTTGAGAGGGGAAGCTTGCCGTAGCAATGTAGTACCAGTTAATTTGACAGGATTTATTCTCTTTGATTCTATATAAGCTTCAAGATTTATAATATATTGATGTATGTTGTATGGGCCAAAATGAAATGAAATAGTTGGAGGATATGAAATTGGTACGTGACAAAAGCAGCCCTGCCTTATTTTCTTTTTCTTTTTATTATTAGAAATCGCAGACCCAATCTCTGTGCTTTTTGTTTTTTTCAAAATTTAAATGGTTGTGTCCACATTGTGTGTATGCCGTGTCCTTGCCGTGTCAGAGCCAAGAAATGTTTATTATGAATAATTTTAAATTCATCTTTCATCCTTTGGCATTAGTATGATTTTGATGTAAAAATATAAATATTAAAAAAATAATTTTTGAATATAATAGTTTCTTGTGTTTATACATTGCTTTTGTCCCCACTACTCAAAGTTTTTGAATCCGTTACTGCATTGAAGTCAGCTATTGTGTTCAAAGTAAGACAGAACTGAACTTTGATCTGCCTTTTCTTAAGAATTATGGGGAATATATACTCTTTTGTGGTTTTTTAAGAAAATATTAGGGTTATCCTTGCACTTCAATGATTTCTGCACTGACCATTTTGGCAGAGTAGTCGGCATTCGTTTGATTGATGCCCCAGTTCTTCATCCTGTAAGTATTATTGCACTAAGTAAATACGGTTGGCATTTGGCACCAAATATAGCCCATTTGATGGAAGAATCTCCCTGATTTTGGGCCATTTTCTTGCTTCAGATGTCTGAAGGAGTATTCAACTTTGTGATTGGCTGGACTTTCATGTTTGCCCCTTTGCTATTCACAGATCGAAAGAAAGATAGATACAAGGGATCTCTAGATGTACTCTGGGGCCTGCAAATGTTCCTGACAAATAGTATGTTTCATAGAACTCTCTTGCATTGTTGAGATATATAAAACCATTAATGTAGCCTCACCCAACAGCTTAAGCTTTTGGGTTGAATTGGTTCTTTACATGGTATCAGAGCCTCGGTGTACCGGGTTCGATCCTTACCGCCTCCAATTTCTTTCCAGTGGAATTTCTTTCTTCGCAAAGGTAAGTGGGCCTGTGCATCGTCCACCCTTCAAGCCCAGTGGGCTCTCGTGTGAGGGGACATATTAAGATATATAAAACCATTAATGTAACCTCACCCAACAGCTTAAGCTTTTGGGTTGAATTGGTTCTTTACATGCATGACACAAGTCTTTTTATTACCTTCATAGAACACTAATTTTCCAGCATATAAAAGAGGTCCATGAATGCTTTAATCTCAACTTATTTTTCCTTAATGTATGATGTAATTGCATTTGGTATCATAACTCCTTTATATGATGCCAGCGTTTTTGATCCCATACATGGCTATACGATTGAATGATGCTGATGATGAGAGTGTTCCAATCAAACGTTCACAATTGGGCTCTGTGATGATAAATGGTGCTCCACTTGTTGGACTGATTGGTGGGAGTGCATGTCTTATATCTCTATTGTGGGCTCTTTTTGGTCGAATGGATGCAAATTTTGGGGGCATAGTAGACAGATGGGAGTACTTGGTTGGTTATATTGGATCAGAAAGGCTGGCTTATGCTTTCATATGGGATATATGTCTTTACATGATTTTTCAACCTTGGTTGATTGGTGACAACCTCCAGAATGTCCAGGAAAATAAGGTTGTTGTAGTAAAGTATCTTAGATATGTACCTGTGGTTGGTTTAATTGCTTATCTTCTTTGCTTGGAGCCAAAAGAGGTATAACTTGTGTGTTTGGATGATTAGTTTATTTTGCACTCAAAAAGGCTTTTCAGTTTAAAATCATCTCTTGAACATTTTGTGGAAAAGCTTCTTTGAATTCAAAATAAGCTAATCCACACACTTTCATGTATCAATTCCTATTGTTTCATGATGTTTATGTTACACATAGTCACAGAGAATAATATGTATTTTTAGCTGCCTATGACTGAAACTACTTGCATATCCTTCGATGCTGTTAAATATAATTTTAAGCTGGATTTGAATTATTATTTATATACTTAATGTTTTAATGTGTTTAAATTATAATTTAGCATGGTATATACATGTAGCATGTTTTACTCTTTGATTTGTTAACATTTAATTTTGGCGGATTGGCGGGTTGACCCGCCGGGCTCAACCCATATTGCCACCCCTAACTTTGACCACAAACATAAAAAAAACATTCTCTCTTATTCCACCAAAACATTATCTCTCATTGTGCATGTGGCCCTATTTATTTATGGGTTATATTTATTTCATTTAATATAAGATAAATTAAATTCTTACACACACATAACAAAGTTGGATCTCATCTTTTTTTTTTCTTCAATTATTTATAGGTTCCTCTTATAATTTTGCTTCACTGACATAAGATAACTATCTCCAACAACATAAGAAAAATATTTTCCTTTATTTATATGTTTCTTTGTGATTCGGATAGTTAGAGCCTGTTTGGATAAGCTTTTTTTTCTTCAAAAGTTGCTTTTTTTAAAGAAAAAAAGCACTTCTCGAAAAAAGTCTGTTTGGATGCCTGCTTATAAAAAAAACAGAAGTCATAAAAAAGCCAAAAATATACTTTTTTCATAAGCTAAAAATTTTAGCTTTTAAAAAAAGCCGAAGTCAAAAGCCAAATATTTTTTTCAAAAATCAAATATTTAAAAAAAAAATCTAAATAGGTATAACTTTTATAGAAAGTACTTTTAAAATAAGAAAGTGATAAAAAAGACTTTTTTAAAAATTCAATACAAACACACCCTTAGTATGTGTAGGAATTAGTGTTTACAAATCTGATTTTGGATAACTTTGATTTTGAAATAATTAAATTTGAATAAAAGTAAGTTTGAGTGTTTAATTAATTCATCTTTAAAACCATTTATTTGAAAAGTGATTTTAGCATATTGAATATGGAAAAAAAATAGCCCCATGTTGCATTATTTTATGTTAACTTGATTTTATTCATTGCAAAAGTAAGAAAATATTACCAAACATATTATAACTACGTCACAGTCAAAGAATTTCACTTAAACATGATTTTGGGTAGTTGAACTCCAAACAAACATAATAATATTAACATATGACTTTAATTATTGAATATGACAAAGTTGTGGATTCTACTATGCACAAATTAAACATCAATATCATTATTTTCCAAAAAAAAAAACATCAATATCATTAGAAATTTCTTATGTGAAAGCCACGTGATTTCCAAACTGCATTTGCGTCTCATCAAAAGCATATGGAATTTTTTTTTTTTGGTAACCTGGAATATTTTTAAATTCAATGAATAATATAATGGAACATAATATTTGAAATTATGAATTCGAACTTTTTGTGGTGATAAAATAAATAAATAAATAGCAGCTCATCATATGATTCATATTATTGATCGATACAACCATATTCTAACTTGTCTGCTACACTCACATGCATCTTAAAATGATTGAAATGTAGCACACCTTAAAACACTCCATGGCCAAGATAAACAATGATGAAATTAGTTCCTTGGAGTGAAGAAGTTAGCGATTATGTTTTTGGTCGAAATCATGGCTTGGAAACAAGAGGACTCATGACTGCTATTGATTATGTAATTAATCTAAGTTAGCATCATTGTAACACATGACTTGTTTGGTGCATTATATTTTACAAACAATTTGCAACAATCTTATAAATAATCCATTGCCTTAATAAGTTGCCAATGTTATATAATACCGCACTCTTTGGCTTTGCATTCACAACTAAATTAGGTAAGTCGACATCTATGTAATTAATACTTTTCTTATAAAGGACCGCTAATAAAGGTGGATTCCGTAATTCCCTTATTTGGTTTCAATTCAAGGATTTTTCTTTTAGAGTTTAATTAGTATTCATGTAATACAATTTTATTAATGAACATTCTTAGTATATTAAAGGCAAACCATCAACGCTGAAATATAGCTAGAAAATAAAAATAAAAATAAAGAAACAATACAGTATAAAAAAGTTAAACTTTATTTCATTGTTAAAAGGGGAATAATTATCTCATGTTTCATGAGATAACAGAGACAAAGTAGTGAAGTCTACATTATTTTCTTTTTCTTTTTCTTTTTTTACAAATGGTGGACTTCACTGTCTTGTATCTGTTGCATCAGATAATTATCTCATGCAATATGAGATTAATAGATCCCTTGTTAAAATAGTATAAGTATCGTATCAAAATAATTCAATGATAACACAAATTTCTTAAGTGAGGTCACAAAATCTTATTCACATTATAAAAAGAAGAAAGATAAAAAAAAAATCCTCTATCACTATAGTGGTGTAATGACCTGATATATCTGTGCTGTTACTCATCACTATCATAAAAATTCAAAAAGCAACCTTTACCAAAGATGGGAAATATTTTCACTGGACTCTTCAAACACTGAAGAATAACTTGGGTTGAAAGAAACCCCTCTTCTCGTATATATTCTCATAAATTTGGTTGAATGGTTGGTAAGACTTGCAAATTCCAATTATAAGAATCACTCATTCGCCACACTTGCTTTCTCCTTCTTCCACCGCAAAAACGACACTCACCACCACCGAAACGCAACAACTCACTCACAATGGCAGCGAGAATCGGATCCTTGAGGCACAACTTCGAGGAGAGGCTCCTCTCGAAAATGGACTTCCCGGAGTTGAGGCTCAACGGAAACAGCAACCCCAACGCGCTCTCCGATCGCGTGATGAGGCTCTGCAGTGGCATGCGTGAGTTTTTCCAGAAGCTACAGGAGATGGGTCGCTCCGATCCGAGAAAGGTTGTGTTCGCCATGAAAGCAGGGCTATCGTTGGCACTCGTTTCGTTGGTTATATACATTAAGGAGGAACAGTTAAGCAAGTATTCCATTTGGGCCATCCTCACCGTCGTTGTTGTTTTCGAATTCAGCGTAGGTATTGAGAAAGAACCACAGTACGCTTCTTCTTCTTTCCATTCTCTTGCATATAACTACAGCTTCATTGACTTATCTGAATAATCCTGTTCGAGCAGTGTTCATCACGAATAAATCTTTGGTGCTACTCTTGCACTAAAGATTCAATACATCTCACAAATAGAAATATTATATGCCAGCTAAAATTTTCTTTTCTCTGCCAAATGTTTTTTCTCTCCTGTGATATGTAATGCTTTCATTGATAGGATACACTGAATCTTGGTGCAACAGTAACATCTAAGACTCATTCGTTCAACACACAGTTGTTATAAGACTATTTTTTCGGCCTTTTAATTGATACAATGCACAAAAAATAAGTCCAATTTTTTGACAAACTATTTATCCATGCTGGACATTTGAAAGTACACGTTTAAGTCACACTTCACATCTTGTATGATTTGTGCAAAAGTTAGCATATGTGCTTGTTCAAGTCACGTATGCTCCGATGCCCATCTTGAGGAGCGTGACACATGATAAATGCCTTTTGACTTTTGTACAAGTTGTGTACGAGATTATGCGCGGCTTGAATGCACACACTTTCATGTACGCTCCACTCATTTTAGATCGTTAAATAATTTGATAAAAGAATTATACTTGTGATATTTTTTTTTTTGCATGCATGGGTCAAAAGGCCCTATTTTTTTTTCTAGTCTCACTGCTCGAATTTTGAGATATCTTACTAAAAAAAATAAGCTCCTCGCTATTTAAACCAATGGTTTTTTATATCTTTCCCTTCTTTGTTTGACGAAGAATGGTGAATAAAATATATGACCTTATGGTCACATGACGACGACACTAATAGTTATGCCAAGGCTAGTTAGAGATGTCAACCTAGTGCTAGTACTATAAAACTCGCCCATAGTACATTGACTTATTGGGCCTACAACAGTTTTACCTACTTCATTTGTTTATTACATGTGGAATATGGAACCTTCAAGTCAACAATGCTAACTGTTGTGTAGTGTCAAGGCTTACTTGACGAAGAAATTTCTTTTTTATTTTAAATTTTTTTGGTTAAGTTTATTATTTTTTTATATTTTTGGCGATTTGGGTGTAGGTGCGACCCTGAACAAAGGATTCAATCGTTCTTTGGGAACGATTTCTGCTGGAGGGCTTGCTCTTGGTATTGCACAGTTATCCGTTTTAGCCGGGAAGTTTGAGGAACTTATTATTGTACTCAGTATATTTATTGCAGGTCTAACATTTTCTTTTTGTACTTGAAAAAGGTTTATATTTTCTTTTTTTGTCTGAATCGATACTCGTACCCTTTTTGCATTTGAGGATTATTTATAACTTGTAATCTTGCAAACCAAATTTTTATACCTTTTCTTGCACTGGTTCACAATGACTTAAATATTAGTTGCTAACTAATAATTAAGTCATTTTGGTGGGAAAACAACATTACCGTGGGAATTTGATGACTATGCTTTCGTGGTGTGCAGGATTTTGTGCAAGCTATGTGAAGCTGTACCCTGCAATGAAGTCATATGAATATGGCTTTCGGGTGTTTTTGTTGACATTTTGTATTGTATTGGTATCAGGGAGAACTAGCAGGGAATTTTTCACAACAGCGTTTTACAGATTAGTTCTTATTGCAGTTGGTGCTGGCATATGTTTGTTTGTAAATATTTTCATATACCCCATCTGGTCTGGGGAGGATCTGCATAAATTAGTGGTGAAAAATTTCAATGGAGTTGCTACGTCTTTAGAAGGTTTGCTTGAATTTCCTCATTTTCCCCTTTAAGAGTTTGGTTTGTGTTGTTTATTATGCCTAGTTGCTGTATTTAATTTGGTACTTTTGTCACTCTGGGCTGGTTCCTGTGTAAATTTGTTTAGGCTGTGTTAATGGGTACCTGCAATGTGTTGCATATGAGAGGGTCCCTTCAAAAATTCTTGTTTATCAAGCCTCTGATGACCCTCTTTATCGTGGCTATAGAGCAGCAGTGCAATCGTCAAGTCAAGAGGAGACTTTGGTATTCATATTTCAAAATTGTCTCCTTTCCCTTTCTCAATAACATAAACGCCAAAAACTTGTGGCCACATGTTATACAATTTTATCTTACTCTTGCAGTTAGATTTTGCATTATGGGAGCCACCTCATGGTCCATACAAGACGTTCAAGTATCCTTGGAGAAGTTATGTTAAAGTCAGTGGAGCTTTGAGGCATTGTGCTTTCATGGTCATGGCAATGCATGGATGCATTCTTTCAGAAATACAGGTAAAAGAAACCTTTCCTTTCTTGATCTGTGCTAAATGTTAGCTGTATTTAATTGTTGTTAGTGTTTTATGCTACATTGTCTTTTATCGGGGGGAAGAATTTAACCATGACTGAACTTTTGGTTTATTCTTGGCTCTGTTCGCTGTAAATTTATCCTGCAGCTTCATCTACCTGATTTGCTGTTCTTTTCAGTGTTTTTTCATTATGATATTTTTCTTTGTAATGTCTTCTTTCAATCTTTTGCGAGCTCCTAGAACACTTGGCAATATATAAAGAGTATATCTTCACCTTCCATGAGCTCACTGTTGATTAATTTTGACAACTGTATCATTCGCTGTACAGTTAGAATGTGAGTACTTAACAATGATCAAGCTGAAAATTAGTCGAAAGCTGAATATAACTGCAGTAAAAGGAGGGAGTTATGTGATGGTCAATTGCTTACATACTGAGGGCTTATCTTATGTATCTTATTTCTGTGTGTTAATAATAGGAAAATGGAGAAATCTCTAAAAAGAATAGGAAAATGGTCTGTTATTAGTTAATACCAAGGAACCAATTCATTTATAATTAGGGGAATGAAAACTTCAATATTTGTATTAAGAGGAAGATGTTGATATTTTGAACTAGGCAGATTGGTTTATTCCAAAATGTCTGGGGTAAAATTCAGCTGAGCAATTGAATTTCAGAAGATACTTAAGCAACGGTTAAATTTACATTATTAGCATCACAATTTTTATTCCCTGTTTGATGGCTAGATAAAACATAACTCCAAATGCCAGATTTTCAGTATTGTATAATTTCTCAGAGGACTTTCCTTTTAAAGTCCATGAATCGCATGAGTGACTTGTCTATGCTACTGCTAACATCTATTGTTTTGTTCTTTTTCTTCTTTTGCCCATATTTGAGATAAGGTAAATGAACCCCTAATCATTTGTTGCTTTTTGTCTAAATTACTTGATTATTGCAGCAAAATTAACGTATGCTGACTTCAAAGATAGCTAACTTAAGTTATAAAGTCAAATTATTGTAGATGATGTGTCACTTTAATTGGTTTGAGAAGGCAGGATATGTTTGCTGTTTTACACACATTATCAATAACCAATAAACTTGCAGGTTGTACTGTCTCCGTACAAAGGAAAATAAGATGCTATTTGAGTCCATGTTTAAGCCTTTTCTGGCTCACCTTGAAATTGTAAAATCTGAGAATGAAGATCAATATTCAGGATTTTTTTAATGAAGACTTAAATGTATTAAGATAATGCTTTATTTGGAGGCTCTTAAGCATATTTGTGTAACTATATATTGTTGATATCCGAATTTCATAAACACAGGCACCCCCAGAAAAGAGGCTGGTTTTCAGTAATGAACTTCAGAGGGTTGGTACTGAAGGAGCTAAAGTATTGCGTCAACTTGGAAGCAAAGTGGAAAAGATGGAAAAACTAAGCACCTCTGACATACTCTTGAAAGTACATGAAGCAGCTGAGCAATTGCAGATGAAGATTGACCAACAATCATTCCTCCTAGTCAATTCAGAGTGCTGGCAAGCAGCAAGAACAAGAAGGCCTAAAGAAAATGAAAATCCTCAAAATTTGATTGATGTTAAAGACAATGAAAACAAACAGTCAATGATTGCTTCCCTCAGTGAAACAAGGGGTGACTCGAGACTTAACATAAGCACAGAGCCTTCAATGCCAGAATTGAACTTTTCACAAAGCATGATGTGCAATAAAATATCATGGCCACGTCTCTCATTCTTGGGAGAAGCCATGGTAAGTGAGCAAGATTCCAAAGTATATGAAAGTGCGAGCTCCTTGTCTTTGGCAACATTTGCTTCACTTTTAATAGAGTTTGTTGCAAGACTTCAAAATCTTGTTGATGAATTCCAAGATCTCAGTGAGAAGGCCAATTTCAAAGACCCGTTTGACAAACCAATGTTGAAGTAGGTTAAAATGCCACTTTGGACCTGACATTTCAGGCTCCTTAGCTTCAAAATTGGAGGTATGTATAATCTAGCTATTTATAATCTATCTTATAATGTTCTTCCACTATAATTGCCACATGTTTTTTTTTTTTTGCCCCTTAAATTTTAGTTTTTAATTCTTTTAAATTATAATTTCGTTTTATTTCTTTTTGATTTTTCATTTCTGTCTTTAATGTTTTTCTTGACTTTTCATATTTTTTAACCTTTTAAATTTTGATTTTTTTCGATAGTTTTTTTTCTAAAGTTTATGAACAAATAGCACTACATTGATTTTTTTTAATAAATTAAAGAGAATGCATACTTTATTATATATAAAAATATTAAATAAAGAAAGATAAAAACTTCATTAGTAAATTGATCTTACTTTTGAAAATTGTAATAGAAAGAATATTTGAATAATATTTATTTAATTTAATAATTGGATGTTTCATCAATAATATATTTCAATTGTATTTATATTGATAATATCAGCATCCTATTTATATATATATATGATAACATACTAAATACAAATCTTCCTTAGTACAGGATGAGATGAATTAATCTAAATGTTACATTTCCAATAAAGATGCAATTATTTTATTGGATGAAATAATATATTTTCGACTGAACAATATAAAAGTAGTGAAATTTGAGCGTTAGAAGCATAAATTAAAGGGATTCATGAATATTATGTCACAGTATTGAGCTTCCATCATCACCCTCACAATGCAAGTGGGCCTCATCAATTTTCATAAAAAAACAAAAAATAAAAAAGTGGTACACAGGTATCAATGTGTCTGTAGATTTCCAATAACATAATCAAACGATTTCCTTAAATTAAAATAGAAGTTTGCATTTGTCATTTAACATGACACAACAAATTTTTCTACACACACAACATTTTGTGGGGTTCACATTTTTTGAAAAAAAAAAAAGAGAAATTACGGCACTCAAAACGAATATAACATTACATAATCACTTTTTCTACAACATAACTTTTATAAAATTCATTAAAATATGTTATATAAAAATAGTTTTGTTTAAAACTTTAAAAAAATTATTAAAATAACGTTAACTCATATGATTATTAAATTTTAAATATTAGTCCTTTTTTATGCTGTTAACTATGTGTGGCTTGATTTATTTTGCATTAAAATTTTCTAAAACCAAATATTGCTGTTTAAATATTTTAATTACAAATTTTTAAAGCTACTAATGTAAATGAGGTATGATCCTTTGACACTAGTGTCAAATTTGAAGTTTGACACTTCTTCTGATAGTCGTTAGATCAAAAAAGATCAATGGTGTCACATGCTTCCAAATTAGAGTCGTTGATCTTTTTTGATCTAACTGTTATTAGATGAGGTGTCAAATTTTAAATTTGACACTAGTGTCAAAAGATCCTATCTCAATAAAAATATATATATATATATATATATATATATATATATATATAGAGGTAGGATCCTTTGACACCGGTGTCAAAAATTTCTCATATAAGAGCCGTTAGATCAAAAAATATCATTGGTATCACATGCTTACAATTCAAAGTTGTTGATATTTTTTGATCTAACGGCTCTTAGATAAGGTGTCAAACTTTAAATTTGACACCGGTGTCAAAAGATCCTGCCTCATATATATATATATATATATATATATATATATATTAAATGTTTATTTATTGTATTAAAAATTTATTGTCATAAATATTGGATGTAACCAACCAAGGCTTTTTGACCATTGTAGCCCTTATGTAATAATTAATTACCAAACTGACCTTGATTATAAACTATTTCAAAAATTTAACCTCTCCAGAAAACATAACACAAATCTGCCCCTGTTTGACCGTTGACCACCAAGCCTACCCGGATATATTTTGAAATTTTTTATCTACCTGGGTAGGAAGGGGGTACCCGGGTATATTTCTTGAATCTGAAAAAATGTTTGAATTATTTACCTGGGTACGTAGGGAGGGGGTACCCGAGTAAATAATCCGGATTGAAAAACAAGCAGAGATGGTGCCATGCCAACTGAAGAACAACAATTCCGAATTGAAATTAATTTAAAATAGAGATATACTAACGTGAATTAGTAATAGGGTTCGTACAAAGGGGAGAGGGTGTTAGGGTTTACAACAATTTTTTTTTCTAAAATAGAGATATAATTTTTTTAAAACACTTTGTTATGTTTCATAATATGTAGAAAGTAAATATATAAAAAATAGATTGTATATTCTTAATTAAGTAATTTAAAATAGAAAAACATAGTATCAAATTGTGGAGGTTTAAAACTTGCCAAAAATTAAATCATTTGTTGGAGGTTTTCTTGACCTCCACTAAAAAACCTCCAATGATCCCCCATTTTTTTGTAGTGGTAACAGAGATTACTAACGTGAGCGGGTGGCTTCCCAGAGCTGCATCTCGCCGTGCTCGTAGTATTCTGAGGTGCGAATGATAACAAGAATGAGGTGATCCCCTTCTTTGACAATGTTATCCACCGTTCATTTTAGTGCTTTGATGCTGCATGGTGAGAAATCCACAGCCACGCCCAATCTCCTATTTGCATTACCAGCCATTTCTCTCTACAACAACGATCAAACTATCTTATTCTTGAGACCTCTTTTTTGTTAAGTTGCTCTGTATAATAGGTCAGGTTTTTGTTTTGTTTTATTTTTAATGTTAACGTTTCACGTGACATTGAGCTTTGATGACCGAAGACCGCAACTTCTGAGGCAGGCACCGAAGACAGCGACAATTGCGTACCCGGGTATATTTCTCTACCTACAAATGTTTTAAGAGTGTAAATTTTTAATCTGGATTTTAAATATAAAGAAAATCAGAAAAGTAATTATAACCTATGTTTTTGAGTTTTGTGGACACAAACCTCAGCTTTGAGTTTGGTATTTTCAATTTGGAGTTGTTGTTCTTCAGTTGGCATGGCACCATCTCTGCTTATTTTTCAATCTGGATTATTTACCCGGGTACCCCCTCCCTACCCGGGTAAATAATTCAAACATTTTTTCAGATTCAAGAAATATACCCGGTACCCCCTTCCTACCCGGGTACTACCCGGGTAGGAAGGGGATACCCGGGTAGGCTTGGTGGTCAACAGTCAAACATGGGCAGATTAGTGTTATGTTTTTTTAAAGGGTTAATTTTTCGAAATAGTTTCTAATCGAGGTCAATTTGGTAATTAATTATTACATAAAGGCTACAATGATCAAAAAGCCAAGCAACCAACCGACCAACGCGTGCTATCTTAACTAGTATCCAAAGGTTACAGAGGTTGACAAATGACAAACGAAGATGTTCCTTTTCGCACCACTAGGGTTAGCCTAGTGGTGTGGGGTGTGTGTGTTAAGAGTGTGTGTAGTGTAGGGTGTTGTGTTCAATTCCTTGTAACCTCAAAAAAGATGTTCCTTTTCTTTTATCATTTTCATAGAAATGCAAAGATGTTCCTTAACTAGTAGAGTGGGAGGAATAAAGATTAAAATGTTTAAAAATATCTTTATCTTTATATTTTGTATATTTTGATGTCTCTAATTTTTTTTTTATCTTTTTTTATTTTTATTTATGTATTTTTGTATTCGCAGTTTCATACCTTCTTCACGCCAAAGTTTTCAATTTAGCAAATTTGGAGAGAGTAAACTCGTAAATATGTCTCTTCAAGCTGCTAAAGTTCTATACCATAAGCTATGAAATACACATATGCTCTCAAACACGGACTCGTGTTTTTTTTGTTAATTGTGCGTGTCCGACACGTGTTCGACACGGACACGCTCTGACACGCGTCCGACACGCGGTCAATATTTTAGGACATATGGTCAATTCTCCGACACGCTTCGACACGTTTTTTCGACTCAGTCAATTTTTTTCGACACATGATCAACGCTTGGACACGTTTTTTTTTTAATCTTAATTTTATTTTATTAACTAAAAATAAAAAAATTATTTATAAATCAATTTTTTGCTGTTAACAAGGTACGAAAAATTATTTTTGTTTATATATATATATATATATATATATATTTAATACAATTTTTGTTTATATTTATGTCATGAAATTTGAATATTTGATTGATTATATGACTTATTATGGACAGTTATATCTATTAAATATAAATTATATTATATATATTAAAAATATTATTTAATATCAAAATGTGTCCCAACGTGTCAAAATATGTCATTTTTTAGAATTAACGTGTCGTCGTGTCGTGTTGTATCCCGTATCAGTGTCCGTGGATCATAGCACATATGTTCTTATTCTGCACCCGGAAAGGTTATACATGGAGAACAAAAGGATACAAGAAATTTGACTTCAAAAGATCAACAATAGGAAATTTGGGAACCTGAGAAGACCTAGTCTTACAAAAACAGATGGTGACGAAAAGGGAGGTTGGAATGTGCTTTCGTAAGATATTAGATTATCCATATTTAAAATAGGACTAACATTCGTATCACTAGGCAAGCCAAGAAAATATAAATATGTATTAGACTCATATTTATCTAAAATAAGAAAAGGAATAATTGTTATGTCATGAAACTATTTAAATCAGTGCTTAGAGTGAAGTTCAAGACAACTGCGTACTATAACATAATTACCTTCATTAAAATTGTAATTCGTGCAATATACATTAGTGGTAAGTCTGTAATATTTACTTTTCAAAGCAAGCTTACGTCTAATGCTGTCATGCAGTCTACAAATATATAATGCGAAAGACTCAACAAAGTGTCAAAGTCTCATGGCCTCAAAGAAACGAGGAGAGAAGCCACCAGGAGCGGTCAAGTATTGAGGGACTTAATAATTTGTATAAGGTTATAGAATCAAATCTCAGCGTTATAATTGTATTAAAAAAATAAAAAATAAAGAGAGGCAGAAATCAATAGGCGGGTGGGGATAAACTATGGAAAATCTCAAATAAGCTCTCATCAACTTGTGTAACAAACTCCTCCAGGACTAATGCAAAAATAAAGCTATTATCGGAAGAATATAGCTAATTGGTGATTAACTCCCGAAGTAATTTATCAAATATAATATCCCTCAACTCCTCTGCTGAGTAAAATATCTATGGGAAAAGTGTGTGTCATTTTAAATGATGTAAAGTTGTGTCGTGAGAGAAAAATAGATCATGGGGGAAGAGTGGACAAAAAAATAAAGGTGTGGGTTTCATTTCTTTGTGAGAATAAACAAGTTGTGTCATTTGAAAGGAGAGACAAATTTTGCTATATCTAATGGGAGGCCTTTATAAATTGTGGGTCTACGAGATCCAATTTAACAGTCAAGACAACAACTAATTAACATCACATTTGACTCCAAACTTTCTTTTTCAAACTCTTTATAGATCAAAAGGTGTAAACTCATTCTTTGTTGGAAATCGACACACAAACAACACAAATTGAGAAAATAGAAAAGAGAAAGGGAAGAAAAATTTACAAATAAGTTTTCCCTGGTTCACCCAATATAGGTTATGTCCAGCTTGTCTATACTATATTCACATCAATGTTACTTGTTATAAGTCACTCGGTTTACAATGGAATATAAATAAGATTTAGAAAATACTAACAACAACTATTTATGGGCCCAAGCCCAAACTACTAAGAAAAAGAAAATTATAATAAGTCAGAGGCTCACAACAGTATCAGGCCTCTACAGGCCCCGGGTTGCTGCCCCTTGCACCCTCGTCGGGGCGGCTCCCTTAGAACCTCGCCCGCTCACCTGGAAGCGGGATCCAAGTTGGCTTTCTGCTGACCTCGCCAACAAGAGTCCTCATATGAATGCGAAGTATGCGTCATACCTAACATTCTTTGCATCACTCGCTAATGATCAGACCAAATACAATATGGGCTGGCCAATATGTATCAAGCCCAGTCACACACGGTTGAGATGCGGATTGTTGACACGAGCTGTCGAACTCGCGCAAATTAAAAATTATTTTTTTATTAGGGTTCAGAAAATTTGTAGTAGAGTGGAAACCCTAAGTCGTCTCTCTCAAGGAAATTGCTTGGGTAAAAATCATTTATCAAAACAGAAATTAAAAGGGGTTTTTTTTGAATTTTGGTTGAATAATTTAAAAGGCAGAATATGAAATTGGATTTAAAATTCGTAATTAAAAATAACCAACCTAAGGTTAGGGTTCCATGGATGTCTTTCCTCGGATAAAAAGATATCAGAATCGTGATTGATTTGTCAATCGAATCAGAATCCTTATTTCCAATTGACAACCCTCTCTAAGCGATCGCTTAGCATTTGATCAAATACGGTGCTTCTACTCATACAATCGCAGAGTATCAGCCCGCTTGATTTAAGGTCATAGGGTCAATCAATCTAATCATCAAATCTGATGATTAATCCCTTTCCATAATCGCAATCGCGAACCTCAGATTAAATATCCACGATCGTACGATATCAATCTGAGTTGGGAAGGGAAACGAGACTGATTTAAAATAAAGCGCAGACCCTCAAGACTAATCCATGGAATCCGTTACCCTTAGGTTGATTAAAACGTTCTTAGCCTCGCATGGCTAAGGTAAACATGATTAAAATAAAAAGAAGAAGAAAAAGAAAAAGATGAAGAACGCGAAGTACGCTTAAGAGAAAGTGCTTTGATCCTCAATTTCGAAAATTACAGAATGAAACAAATGTTTCCTACTCTGCCGTCATATACCCCTACCCAAAGCGAGTTAGGGTTCAGTTCTGATCGGCCCATCTATCTAAAATGAAAAATAAAATAAATAAAATAAAATAAAACAAAACTTGGCTTTGGGACACTTATGTAATTGGGTTTTAAATTACAAGTCTAAAACTTCAGCAAAACACGTTCTTCTTGGCGTCAGAAATCGACCAGCTTCCAGTCCTAATTGGGCTTCGAGCTCTCATAAGAATTGTAGCTCTCTGTGTTATCTGAAAAACCCAACTAGAACTAAGTCAATACGATACCTGTGGACCGAGATATGGCCAAAATACAGAAGTAACGTAAAGCTGAAAAATTCTGACGAAAATAAATTAAACCCAATCAAACACTAAAAATGTAAATTAACTCAAAACATCATTATTTTATTCAAATAAATCCTAAAAATACTAATCAAGAGTAACAAATAAGTGTAATAAAATATGAGTTATCAAATTCCCCCACACTTATCTTTTTGCACTCCTGGGCAAAAACTAGAATAGCAAAAGAAAGCAAAGAAATAAGAGAAGAGTGAAGATCAACCTATCCTTCCTAATAATTAGCAAGTATACAAAAGATAACAAAAATCGCAAGTCTTGAACAGATAAAACAACAAGGACAAAAATTGCTTAATCTCAAATCACAAGACCTGTCAATTTCAACTGCAACTGCACAAAAATGGTTCCTCACAGGATGCTCTCAATTTTCTCTGAAGTGTATAAGTTAATTTAGCATATCACTCAAATCAACTCCAGAAAATCCATAGGCTTGCTCAAATTCTACTTCTCCACTGCTAATAACACATACATGCACAAATCAAGAGGGCTTTATGCAGGGTTGTAATGGGGCTGAGGTAAAGGTATGGATGAATATGGAAGAGAAAGCTAAACACCCCAGAATTTTACAAAGAGCAAAAGTTAAGAACTAAACTAAGAACATAAAACAAAGATACTGAAAAGATAAACACTTTTTGTTTTGTTTTGTTTTTTGTTTTGTTTTTTTTTTGTTTTTGTTTTTGTTTTTGTTTTTGTTTGTTTTTGTTTTTGTTTTTGTTTTGAAGAAAAACCACATAAGTACAACCACATATGTCACCCCCCACACTTAAACTTTTGTCCGTCTCGGGCAAACCCCCACACTTAAACACAACATCACAATGAAACCAATGCTCAGTAAAACTCCAGGGTGTGGAATTAATTGGTTTTTCACTTAGGCTTGTAATGCGCTTAAGAAATAAAGGATATAAAGGTTCAAAAGGGCTCACCAAGGGATAATAATATAAGGGATGGCTATCTGGCTAAAGTGGGTAAAGAAAGAAAGAATGCCTCAATCATATTCATGCATGCAAGTGAAAAATGCAGTTTCAAAAAGAACAAGAGCAAGTTCTAGAGGACAACAATCAAGAGCAGAATCACACAAGAAAGAAAAACTGGCCTACAGAGAAAGACCATGTCTACAGGCTCAAAAACCCCACAAGGGTATACCACATCATGCAATCAGCAGCAAGTAATGCAATCCAAGAATCAAGAACCAAGCCTAAGCAAAAAATTTCTATCAAACCCTGTGATTTAAGTATATCCATGTACCACTTAATAATTACCAGAAAGAAAAGGAAAATCTACCTATGAAAAATCATAAACTAAACGAAAGAAAGGAAAATAAAAATAAAAATGCAAATAACAGAAAGAAAAGAAAAAGAAGGAAGAGAACTCCCTGAACTCCCTAAGGAGAATAAACAACATCAAGTAGCTTGATTTCTTCCTCACTGGTTTAACACTTTCTTCAAGCAAAATGCGGTGCATGCACATGGAAGGGCTGATTTCCACATTATCTGCTAAAGTCCATCCAATTGCCTTCTTACTTTCTTTCAGCAATGTCAAAAGCTTTTCCTCCTGCTCAGGTAGAAGGTTCTTGGCCACTATCACATGTAACTGTTCATTTTCCTCCAGATATGAATACTTCAGATGGTCAGGCAGAACCTTTAGTTCCAACTTAGGTGGCTGCTCAGTGGATGGGAGAAGTCTAGCGGGTGCAAATTCTGCAAAAAAACAAGTCAGCAGCTATGCCTGTAAACAAATTCTCAGAAACAAAATTAGGATCATCAAAAATATCAGCAGGCAATTCAGGTAATGCAGATTCGCACTCAGAATCAGATTCATCAATAAGTGCATCGTTAAAACCAGAAAGATGTGATGTTATTTCAGCACACACAATGCACTCTTGACTATCACTATAATCACAGAAATCAGAACCATGAATAGATGAAAAATCAGAAAAATCAGCAAGGAATTCAGGAGAAAAATCCTCAACAACTTCATTTATCACATCAATGCAGAAAACAGGATGATCAGATGTATTAGTGCTCTGCTTCTTGGAGCTAGTGTCACTTCCCTTACATGACTCAGCAGCAGTGTGGTTTGGCTCCTCCATATGCTTGCCAGACCGCAGAGTAATAGCACTCACATTTTCGCTTCCTTTTGGATTTGGAACTGTTTGGGATGGAAGGGAGCTGCCACTTGCTTGTTGATTTTGACTCATTGACGTTGCAAGTTGGCCAATCTGTGTTTGCAGATTCTGGAGGGAAGACTCAGTAATCTGCTGGAACTGCAGATTGTTAGATGTCATCTGCTTCACTAAATCCTCCAAAGAAGGGTCATTGCTACTAGCTTGCTGCTGCACTGGTGGCTGTTGCATTTGCTTCTGCTGCATTGGCTGTGGAGATGCAAATTGTTGAAAATTTTGCCTCTGTTGTGAAGGTACAAACTGCTGCCTCTGCTGGAATGGTGCACTTTGCTGATTCTGGCTCCATTTGAGATTGGGATGATTTTTCCAGCCAGGATTATATATATTGGAGAAGGGATTGTTTTGCTGCTGCTGCTACTGGTACTGTGGCTTTCCAAGAAAAACTGCAGCAACAGACTGATCAACTTGGATATCGCTGTCTGGAAAGGAAGGACAAGCATCTATAGGGTGAAAAATTGGATTCATAGAAAACAGAAGCAAAAATAAATCTATTAAAAATACTAAATGAACTCAAAATGATATGAGACCAACTCTCCTAAACTCTAAATGATCCTACGGACTCAAAAATCAAATAAAATTTTTTCGAAAAATAAAATAAAATACTAAACGAACGAATTCGGCAAAACTAGCCCCTCGACTTTTGTCAGGGATGATCGTCTTCTTCAATTCACCAATTTTCAGATCGATCAAAGTAAGTCGAACAAATCCAGAAATACCCGACACGTCCCGGAATGACAAAGAAACACCAAAACGGGTTAGTAAATGACAGAATTTGGAAAAATTAAGGGTCACCTCACACCCTATTAGGGTATGACTTATGCTCAGAAGGTCGAATTCCTTTGGGAACAGAACTCTCAGAGCCAATATCTCAAACTGAAGTTTTACCGATTTCCCCAAATTCGCCCAAAACTGCCCAAAACGTAAATCGTAATGCAAAAAATTCAAAAACTGAGAAAAGATGCCTCTCCAGAATCAAATTCCGATGCAGAATCAAAGGTGCAGAAATCGGAATAAGAAACGCAATCGAGTGCAAAACGCAAAAACAAGACAGGTGCGCAAACAGAAATTTACGGTTTTTTTTTTTTTCAGAAACAGAAACGAAAAATGGAGAAGAAGAAGAAGATGATCAAGTTCAGAAAATGATTTAGATCGATGCAATTTCCCCGGCAACGGCGCCAAATTTGACTCGAGCTGTCGAACTCGCGCAAATTAAAAATTATTTTTTTTATTAGGGTTCAGAAAATTTGTAGTAGAGTGGAAACCCTAAGTCGTCTCTCTCAAGGAAATTGCTTGGGTAAAAATCGTTTATCAAAACAGAAATTAAAAGGGAGGCTTTTTGAATTTTGGTTGAATAATTTAAAAGGCAGAATATGAAATTGGATTTAAAATTCGTAATTAAAAATAACCAACCTAAGGTTAGGGTTCCATGATGTCTTTCCTCGGATAGAAAGATATCAGAATCGTGATTGATTTGTCAATCGAATCAGAATCCTTATTTCCAATTGACAATCCTCCCTAAGCGATCGCTTAGCATTTGATCAAATACGGTGCTTCTACTCATACAATCGCAGAGTATCAGCCCGCTTGATTTAAGGTCATAGGGTCAATCAATCTAATCATCAAATCTGATGATTAATCCCTTTCCATAATCGCAATCGCGAACCTCAGATTGAATATCCACGATCGTACGATATCAATCTGAGTTGGGAAGGGAAACGAGACTGATTTAAAATAAAGCGCAGACCCTCAAGACTAATCCATGGAATCCGTTACCCTTAGGTTGATTAAAACGTTCTTAGCCTCGCATGGCTAAGTTAAACATGATTAAAATAAAAAGAAGAAGAAGAAAAAGATGAAGAACGCGAAGAACGTTTAAGAGAAAGTGCTTTGATCCTCAATTTCGAAAATTACAGAATGAAACAAATGTTTCCTACTCTGCCGTCATATACCCCTACCCAAAGCGGGTTAGGGTTCAGTTCTGATCGGCCCATCTATCTAAAATGCAAAATAAATTAAATAAAATAAAATAAAATAAAACTTGGCTTTGGGACACTTATGTAATTGAGTTTTAAATTACAAGTCTAAAACTTCAGCAAAACACGTTCTTCTTGGCGTCAGATATCGTCTAGCTTCCAGTCAGAATTGGGCTTCGAGCTCTTCATAAGAATTGTATCTCTCTGTGTTATCTGAAAAACCCAACAAGAACGGAGTCAATCCGACAATTGTGGACCGAGATATGGCCAAAATACAGAAGTAACGTAAAGCTGAAAAATTCTGACGAAAATAAATTAAACCCAATCAAACACTAAAAATGTAAATTAACTCAAAACATCATTATTTTATTCAAATAAATCCTAAAAATACTAATCAAGAGTAACAAATAAGTGTAATAAAATATGAGTTATCAATTGTTGTTCTTGGTCTTGGGCCTGGAGTTGAAGTTGGATATTATTATGTCTCTGTCCTTTGCTAGCGCGATGAATCCGAATGGGGGGTACCTGCAAAGACACTCTGATGCTTAAGTCAGTATCAGAGGCAGGAGTTTGTATGTTCTTTATGTAAAGGATGAATTTACCTGAGTGTTGTACCCTTTGCTTATATAGCGGTTATGATGTCGCCCTAGTAAGGCGGTATGGCCTCCGATTGGCCAGGTTTGGGTTGCAGGTCAGGCTAGAACCTGAGTAGCCTTATCTTCTTAATGTCAAGCTATAGAGTCTCGGCAAACTGGTGTTGTCCTCTGTTTATTAGTTCAAAGGCGCGATGGGCTTTGCCTTAGTTCTCAAGTTAACTTCCTCTTTCCTGGAGTTTACGCCTAAGGGCGGTTCCATGCGCGATGGGGGCATCGCGTCTTGCTGTGTGCGCGATGATGACTATCGCGCTTAGTTCTGGACCCTTCATGGGTTTGGGCTTCTTTGTGTGTTATTGGGCCTCCAATGGGCCTTCTATATTTTGTCCGGGTCAAATGCCCCCTAGCTTGCAGTTTTGTCATGTGGCAATGTTGTGAGCTATGTGCTGTTGATCGCGATAGTTATATTCCATATAAGGTTAGAGATAATTACCAATCTTATAGAAGATTTAAAGTAATATTATATATCACTTATCAAAGAAGGAGAACCAAGAATCAAACCTAAGTCATGACTTGTATGCATAAAGGGTTCGATTAGTTGTGTTAACCATCATTAGATGGGACATAAAATAATATTTTTACCTTATGATTAAATGAATAAATATCCTCTCTCTTATTAATACATTAGGTCACACTTATTAATTTTCAATAAATTGGAATCGACAATATATATACACATATATATATATAGGGAAAAAAGTTTCCGATGTTACTTTAGATAACTTTATCTAATGTTCATCGAAACGACGTCGTTTTGGGGTTAAAAACTTAAAAAATTAGAGTGATAAAGACTATTATAACCCTAAAATAAATTAAAATTACAAAAATACCATGATTTCCGTCCCAAAACGACGTCGTTTTGATGAACATTAGATAAAGTTATCTAAAGTAACATCAGAAAAAAAAACCCATATATATATATATATATGAGAAAAATGTTATATTTATAATTTTTCGTTTACAAAAACTCTTACAACCAAATCTTAATTGTTGATTTTTGCCTATCTGTCAGTTATAATTTATTGAATCACACTTATTAATTAATTATTAATTTCCAATAAATCATGAGGGAGGTTATATTTACAATTTTTTTCGTTTACAAACTCTTACAACCAAATCTTAATTGTTGATTTCTGCCAATCTGACGATTATAAATTATTGGATCACACTTATTAATTAATTATTATTCTTAATAAATTATAAGCGTCAGATAAGCAAAAAATCAACGGTTAAGATTTGGTTGTAAGAGTTTGTAAACAAAAAAAGTTATAAATATAACCTCCCTTTATATATAAGGGCGGAGCCAATGGGGGGCTAGGGTTGCCCTCCACCCCCTCCCCCAAAAAAAATTGAAGAATTTTTTTTTAACATGTGAATCTCATCTCATTATTCTCTTGCAATGGATAAAGTTGAGATTGCAATGGCCGATGAGGCATCTTTTTGGGGTTGAAATATGGGAGCAGAGGCTCCTTTTCTGATTAGCTCATCAGTGAAAGTGACTATTGGGGTTTCTTTATTGTTAAACACAAGAAAAGGCGTTGACTTTGAATGATGAAATGATTTTCCTGAATGGGTGGATTTCAGAACAAAGGAAAACACAAAGAGATGCATATGGGAAGGGAAACATAGAGAGAACAAAGAAATTTTTTTAGGTTTTTGTTATAATTCGTGTCTTTGTGATGAGGAACATTATGTGTAGAGAGAGAGAGAGCAAAGTGGCAATGGAAGTTATAACCCATAAAGAGAGAGAGAGTGTGAGAAATTAGAGGTGGAAGAGGATAACAATGATATGTTTGATTTTGATGAGGTACCACTAATTTTCTGAGGAAAATGCTACACTCATGCATTCCTCGGACTAAATTTTTTTTTTCGCTCCCTCTAATTAACATTCCTGACTTCGCCACTGTCTATATATACATATAAGAAAGTTTTAATCCAAAAATGTTAGTCCATTTTAATAAAAGGAGTTTACTTCTAATATATTGTTAATATAAATTTTTTATACCATTACTCAGTTGTATATTATTATATGATTAAATAAATCATGACAAAAAAATTTAGACTTAAATAGTGATTATTGAAATAAATCATCATTACTTTAACGGCTCGTTTAGTGGACAGGATGATGCACCTGAGCTGATTGACTTGGATTGGGCTCAAATTTGGATAGCCAACTTCAATTGGGCTTCTGAGCAAGACTCGTCGTGTTGCCATAAGCATAAAAAACTTTGGATTTTTCCATAGTTTATTCCATAATTTAGGACTTTTCAATAATCGTTAGTTATTTGCCTTTTTGTTATTTCTTAGATTATATTTAAGTGTGTGTTAATTGTGCTTTATCTCCTTTGATTGCGTATGATTTCTTTTAATTCTGTTTGATTTTATTTTCATTGTATTTTGCTTGTTTATTTAAGGCATAAAGAACCCTGTTGTTTTTGGTTAAATAAAAACTAAGAAAAAGAGAAATAGTTTTTTCTCGCAATCCTTGTGTTCAGTCTATCTTTCTGTTTAGCCAATGAGGTACTGCTTCGGCATTATTTGATAATCAAATATATGGTTGTCACATAAATGGCTGAACAGAATAATGGCGGTCGAGGTCAAAGTCGTGGACGACAAGGTCGAGGCAGCATCGATAGAGGGCGTGGTAAGTGGTAACACCCTTAATGACGACGGCGAACAACCACACATTGACAAGTGAGACGCCACAATTGTAGCTGCAATGGCAGAACAAGATAGACGAATTCAGGCGCTCGAACAACTGCTTGCCCTAACACAGTGTGACGAGTCAAATGAAGGAAGGGAGTCTGAAAGATTGTCTCACGAGGAAGAAAGGAGAAAAAATCCATTATGGAACCAGGAGCGACAAAGACGAAGTCGACTTGCCAATTAATCCTTTTTTTCTAATATCGGGATGAAGATTGAGATCCAAAATTCAAGAGCGCCACTCATCCAATTGAGTTTATTGACTAGTTACACACTGTTGAAAAGGTCTTTGACATCAGAGACTTGACAGAAGACCATAAGGTCAAACTGGTCGCTATCAAACCGAGGAAGCATGCCTTAATTTGGTGGGAACACATTAAGAAGCAGCAAACTAGAGAAGGGAAGTCGAAGATCAAGAGTTAGGATAACATGAAGAAATTGTTGCAACAAAAATTCTTACCTATTCGCTACCGGCAAAAGGCATTTATTATGCAGCGAGACCTATCAATTGAACATTATACAACTGAGTTTGATTGTCTGAGGATGCGTTGTTATGGCTGTAAATGGGTCGGGCTAGGCCAGACTTTGGCCTTCATGGCCTAGGCCTACATAAAAATATGTTAAGCATATATGGCCTATTAGCCTATTAAATACTTAATTTATGGGTCAGGCCTTGCCTACTATTAAAAAATAAAAATCCTTACATGGCCTATAGGCCTTTTAGGCCTACCAATTATGATATATTTATAAGAACAATATGAAACAAATAAACCCACATGAAACCAATAAATTAGGGTGAGAGCATAGTATAAAATTCTCTTCTTTCTAACTAGAATTTCCAACGAACGAGTTAGTGTTGTGAGGGTGAAATCTAAAAAGCGACGCACAAGAGAAGGAATTAGGGTTGAGAGTTGAGACTTAGGATAAATGAATAATAATTAAGATAAAAATATTATTTTATTTAAAAAATTTAATAGGCCATCCTACAGGATTGTAGGCTAGACTTTTCATAATTGGTGTATGGCCTATTTGTTAAATAGCATTTTCTACAAGTCTAAGCCTATTCTAATTTTCAAAAAGGTTAGGTTAGGCCAGGCCAAACATAGGTCAAGTTGTAGGCCAGGTCGGCCCATTTACACCCTTATCGCTGAGATATCGCAAAGGAGGACAAATAATTGATTGCTCGTTACCTAGGAGGACTATGGACTGAGATCTCATCGTATACCTGCAGCAGTATTAGTCATATGAGGATGTATGTTGACTGGTTTTGAAGGTAGAAGGACAATGTAATAGAAAAAGAAGTACTTCAAAATTCTAACCTAGATTTTCTGGCTGCAAGGAGTTATTGAGTTCAGCAACTAACACTGGTGCAGTACAAAGGTGTTTCAAATGTCAGGGGATTGGACATTTCGCTACGAAGTGTCCAAATCAGCAGATTGTGATGCTTATTGGTGCTCCAATCTATGATGAATCTGATGAAGATCAAAATTATGAGAATCCAACTATGGATGCTCCAATTTATGACGAGTTCCCTATCTATGCTTAGTACAATTGTGTTGTAAATATTAGGTCTTTTATTATTATTAGTATTTGTTGTATTGGGCCAAGCCCATTAGGTCAAGAATTAGGTTTTTTAGTCTCTATAAATAGATACCTCTTTGTATCAGATTAATACACAATTCAATAATATTTCAAATACCCTTTTCTTTCAAGTTGGTATCAGAGCTCTCGATCCTGAGGGCTCTGCTTCCGCGCCTATTGTCTTTAGAACAAGAACCTTTTATTCTTTTTGTCTCTCGCTGCCATCAGCCGCCACCAGATTTTTTCCGGGGACCTCTTGGACCGAGAAGATCTCTGTTATACAGGATCTCTGTTACTATTCATCGTCTCTATTATTCTTCATCACAAGACAGCATCTGTTCATCACGATTGGACCCTTTCCCTGTGGTTTTTCAACTCCGAACAGACCCAGAAAGAACCGCGCTCACCAGAAGACGTTGCTCCAGAAATTTCAAACCGGACGGCCACCGCACGCGCCCACACGCGCCGCCCCTTCAACCGCGAGTGAAGCCCACGCGCAGCCAATCTCACCGGCGCGTGGCGGCGCGTGAGACCATTTTTCCGGATCGGACCACCGCAATCTTGATCGTCCTTTCATCCTCTTTCTGGATCTGTGCTCCTCTCTTTGATCGGACATCGTTTGATATTTATTTGTGATTTTTTGGCTTCTTGGAGCTTTTCTTTAACCATTTTTTGTGCAGTATGGCCTCTTCTCAAAGGAGTTCTTTTTCAAAATTTTATGATGGTACCTCTTCTAGACCTAAGAGAGATGATCGATGGTGTTCTTATTGTAAAAGAACAGGTCATATCAAGGATTTATGCTTTCGCCTTTATGGAAAGCAAATTGTCTTAGAAAAGATGGCAAGGATGCATGGTCAAGCGCATTTTACTTCTTCTGAAATAACCCCTGCACCTAATAAAATCCAATCTGCATTTCGTCCAGATGAGTTGGAACGACTCCGAACCATTATTGATTATCTGAGTAAGCCATCTGATACTAGTGCTTTGGCTATGACTGGTATGAGCTCCAAAACTCATTCTTTCATTTCTTCATGTAATGATTTTAAACATTCTTGGGTTGTTGATTCTGGTGCTACTGATCACATGGCTTGTTGTGCTGACTCCTTTATTTCTTATCATCCTACCATTGGAACTCATACAATATCCATAGTTGATGGCTCACATACATCAGTTACGGGTTCTGGTGACATAAACTTACAGCAGTCCTTACATCTTAAAGATGTTCTTCATGTTCCTAAACTCTCCACGAATCTTCTTTCTATTCACAAAATTACAAAAGATTTGAATTGTACTGTAACCTTCTTCCCTACCCATTGTGTTTTTCAGGATCTCGCCACGGGGAAGACGATTGGTAGTGCTAAAGAGCAAGGTGGGCTGTACTATCTGGTGTCACAATCTCCCGCAAATAAAGTAACAGATCACACCTTCATGTCTCATGGTCAATCAATTGCTGATTCTTTAATTTGGCTGCATCATAAGCGTTTGGGTCATCCTCCATTTAGTTTACTCAAATCTTTATTTCCGTCATTGTTTTTGTCTAAGTCTGTTGAGTCTTTTCATTGTGATGTTTGTGAATTTGCTAAGCATCATCGTGTGTCTTTTCCTTTTAGTATTACTAAGAGTGTTGAACCTTTTAATCTTATTCAGTCTGATGTTTGGGGTCCTTCTAATGTCCCTCATTCTTCTGGAAATAAATGGTTTGTTTCTTTTATTGATGATTGCACTCGTGTAACTTGGGTTTACTTAATGCGTGAAAAGTCTGGGGTACCACAACTGTTCTTTCAATTTTATAAAATGATTGAGACTCAATTTTGTAAAAAAATCAAAAGACTAAGGACAGATAATGGTACTGAATATGTCAATCACACTCTTTTTCTCAATTTATACAAAATCAAGGTATGATTCATGAACTTACTTGTGTAGACACTCCTCAACAAAATGGGGTTGCTGAAAGGAAAAATCGTCACCTTCTTGAAGTTGCTCGTGCCTTACTGTTTCAAACACATGTACCCAAATGCTATTGGGGAGATGCCATTCTTACTGCAGCATTCTTGATCAATCCTCTACCCACTCGGGTTCTCGATCATGTAAGTCCTATTCACTCCATGACTTCTTTTTTTCCTTCTGTTCCAACTTTGCAAAGTCTTCCTCCTCGAGTGTTTGGGTGTGTTGTCTTTGTTCATATTCATAAACAGCATCGCAGTAAGTTGGATCCTAGGGCTCTTAAATGTGTCTTCCTTGGATATGCTTCTGATAAGAAGGGCTACAAGTGCTATCACCCTGGAAGTCGGAAATTTTTTGTTTCTATGGATGTTACATTTCAGGAATCTGAGTCCTTTTTCCAAGGTCCTCATCTTCAGGGGGAGAATAATTCACCAGAAGACTCATCACCTTCCTTCTTTGAATCTTCAGTGTCTACTCCTTCACCTGTGTCAGTGTCTCTTCCTCTTGTTCCTGTTCTTAATGTGTCTATGTCTGATCCTCCTATGACTGATCCTCCTATGACTGATACATCAAGTACACCAGAGATACGGAAGATTGTAACACCTGAATCGTCTGAACAGCCCACATTGCCTCAATAGCAACCTCAATCGTCTGAACCACTGGTAAGTCCTGAATCTCATATTTCTGATCATGATGTTAATACTTCTGATGACTTACCCATTACTACTGCTTCTGATGATTTACCCATTGCTTTAAGAAAAGGAAAAAGATCTTGTTCCAAGAAAACTTGTTCTTCCTGTCCCTCTTGTACTCAATACCTTATCTCCCATTTTGTTTCCTCTGCTAATCTTTCTGTGCAGCACAAAAGCTTTGTTTCAGCACTAGATTCTACTTCAATCCCAAAATCAGTACATGAAGCTTTGAAAGATGGGAATTGGGCTCAAGCCATGCAAGAGGGGATGAATGCGTTGGAGAAAAATAAAACATGGGAGGTTATTGATAGACCCAACAGAAAGAAAGCAGTAGGGTGCAGATGGATTTATGCCCTGAAATATAATTCTGATGGCACTCTTGAGAGATACAAGGCTCGATTAGTCGCCAAAGGTTACACTCAAACCTATGTCATTGATTATGAAGAAACCTTTCCTCCAGTTGCAAAGATGAATACAGTGAGAATCTTGTTGTCCCTTGCTGCCCATTACAATTGGGATATAAATCAATTTGATGTGAAAAATGCTTTCCTCAATGGTGAGTTAGAAGAAGAAGTCTATATGGAAATCCCGCCTGGTTTTGATTCTGTGAAGGGGGAAAATAAAGTTTGTCGATTAAAAAAGGCATTGTATGGATTGAAACAGTCACCTCGTGCTTGGTTTGGAAGGTTTACTAAGGTTATGATGACCTTAGGATATAGACAGAGTCAAGGAGATCACACTCTTTTGATGATATTATTATCACAGGTGATGATTTTATGGAGAGACAGATTCTGCAGACACGACTTGCCTCTGAGTTCGAAGTCAAAGACCTTGGAAAATTGAGATATTTCTTAGGGATAGAAGTAGCTCATTCAAGCAAAGAAATTTTTATCAGTCAGAGGAAATATGTTTTGGATCTTCTCAAAGAAGCAGGGAAGCTCGGGTGTAAACCCTCTAATACTCCTATTGAGCATAATCACAAGATAGGCTTTGAAGAGGAGAGTCCTCCAGTTGATAAAGGACAATATCAACGACTAGTTGGAAAATTGATATATCTGGCTCATACTTGGCCAGACCTAGTTTATGCTGTTAGTGTTGTCAGTCAGTTTATGCATGATCCAAAGGAGAAACACATGCAGGCAGTAGAGAGAATTCTTCAGTATCTTAAAGCTACTCCTGGTAAAGGATTGTTATTCCGACGTGATGGTAATCTCTCTTTAGAAGTCTACACTGATACTGATTATGCTGGATCTGTGACTGACTGTCGTTCTACCACTGGTTATTGCATGTTTCTTTGCAGTAACTTGGTGACATGGAGAAGTAAGAAACAAGATGTGGTTGCCAGATCAAGTGCAGAAGCTGAATTTCTAGCTATGGCTCAAGGCATTTATGAGTTACTGTGGCTGAAAATTGTACTTGATGATCTCAAAATAAAATGTGAGGGACCTATGAAGCTGCTATGTGATAATAAGTCCGCTATTTGTATAGCTCATAATCCAGTTCAACATGATCGGACTAAACATATTGAGGTCGACCGTTATTTCATCAAAGAGAAACTTGATAGCGGGTTGATTACCACTCCATACATTCCCACTGGGCGTCAATTAGCTGATCTATTGACAAAGGGACTTCCTTCAGATAGATTTCAAGAACTTACTAGCAAGCTGAGAATGATAAATATCTATTCCTCAGCTTGAGGGGGAGTGTTGTAAATATTAGGTCTTTTATTATAATTAGTATTTGTTGTATTGGGCCAAGCCCATTAGGTCAAGAATTAGGTTTTTTAGTCTCTATAAATAGAGACCTCTTTGTATCAGATTAATATACAATTCAATAATATTTCAAATACCCTTTTCTTTCAAGTAATTGAGAGCAAGACGATAAGAATCCAGAGGCGAAAAAATCCTTTATAGTGATTTTGGCGAAAAGTCAATTATTAGAAATTCTAATATCTCTAACAAAACTAAAGTTTTATCCAAAGATGTCATGATCTTTCATTCAAGCAATCTTTAGTTTGTAAAAAAATTATGAACTTGGGCACAACGGGCATAACACCTCATGCTCCATGGAGATAAAAATTTAGCTTTTGGTAGAAGTTTAATTGGAGATGGTGAGGGGCAACAAGACTTCATGTTACCTTGGGCATAATTTTCCTATGACGGATCACAGATGCGATCACTAAACCAAACTACAGGCAACAATCCTTTTTAATAATGTATGGATTTTGTCCACTTACACTCTTAGAACTCACATTATTTCTAGTCCCCAAACAATTTAATTCAAATGCAGATGAACATACCAAACATATCAAAAAATTGCATTCACAAGTTTCTACCATTAATCGAGGAATTTGATGATTTTGTAACAGAAGAGTCGCCACCTGAATAAGTTGATATCAATGAAGACGAAACAAATTTGAGGACAAATATTTTTCTTACGGGGGATGATGATGCACCCGAGCTGATTGACTTGAGTTAGGCTCAAATTTGGATAGCCAACTCCAAATGGGCTTCTGAGCAACACTCGTCGCGTTGCCATGAGAATCAATAGTTTTGGACTTTTCCATAGTTTATTCCATAATTTAGGGCTTTTCAATAATTATTAGTTATTTACCTTTTTGTTATTTCTTAGATTAAATATGAGGGAAGTTATATTTATAATTTTTTTTTACTTATAAACTCTTACAATTAAATTTTTAGGTATTAATTTTTATTAATTTAACGATTATAATATATTTAGTTATATTTATTAATTAATTATTAATTTTTAATAAATTATAATTATCATATTAACAGAATCAACAATTAAAACTGAAAAGTTTTGTAAATATAAAGTTGTTTGTTTTATGATAAGAAAAGCAAGGAAAAGTTAATGGAATCGTGCGTTTAAAACTCAAGAATTGAAAGAATGATGACTTCGGTCTTGGGACCTTAAACTGCTTCCGCTATAGTCTTCTTCGTTCTTCCTTCGTAGGGTTAGGGTTTTCAGAGTTGCATTTTCCTTCGTTTTTTTTTTCTTTTCCTCCACATTCACCAGTGGCCATGCTTAGCATCTCCATAACTAAAACCGCTTTTTGATTCTATCCAACGTTTCAACATAATATTGCAATTCCTCCGTAGTTTCGTTTCGGCATATAGCGAAATCGAAAGATATCGATATTATCCTGCGATACGGTACGATTTTCTGTTCTTTGGCTTCTTAATTTGAACCCTAGGGTTTTGTTGACGATTTCTGATTTGTCATTTTCACAACATTTTCAATTTTTTTAATATTTTTTTCGAGGTGCTCTTGAAATATGTTGGTTGTGGCATGCTTCTTTTTATTTTTGTATTTCTTTGAATTCTTGATTTGGTTTCGGTAGGCATTTCGTTAAAAGGAAAAAAAAACCTGAATTGAGAGTAAAGTAATTATTGTGAATTAAATAGTTTCATGCAAATTAGTTTCAAAGATCAAGTTTTTTTCCCCCCTTAAGTTGAAAGATTTATACATTAGAATTATGGGAGTTTGACAATCTAATAATATTTATTATTTTCAGAACTTATGGTTGTATTTGAGCTACTAACTTAGCTTCTAACAATTTGAATTAACCGATTCTGCCAGAAATCTTGGAAACAAAAGATGTCGATGGCTGATGAGCCATTGTATCCAATAGCAGTGCTTATAGACGAGCTGAAAAATGATGACATCCAGCTGCGGTTGAACTCAATTCGCAAGCTATCAACAATTGCGCGTGCTCTTGGGGAGGAGCGAACCCGTAGGGAATTAATACCATTTTTGGGTGAGAATAATGATGATGATGATGAGGTACTTCTTGCGATGGCAGAAGAGTTGGGGGTATTTGTTCCTTTTGTTGGGGGAGTGGAACATGCCCATGTGTTGCTCCAACCTTTGGAGACACTTTGCACTGTAGAGGAAACATGTGTGAGAGAAAAAGCTGTGGAATCACTTTGTAGAATTGGATCTCAAATGAGGGAGAGTGATTTGGTTGAGTATTTCATCCCTTTGGTGAAGGTTAGATTACATTATTTCATCGATTAAGTGCTTTAATCATTACCATATATTGAACTCCATCTTGAATGTTCGTACCTAAAAATTTCCTTGCTCATGCATGTTCCTGGTTTCTATTGTGGTAGTGATTATCGCATTCATTTACTTTTCCTGGTATTTTAATTATTTCCTGTAATATAAACAACTTGGTATTCTTCGTATGAAACAAAAAAGTGGTTGGTCAATGAATCTGGGTATTTTGTAATTTGTATCACATCAATATACACAAGAGAATAATACTCATAGTCTATTTATCTCTCCTTTCCTCTTTATCTGCTTAAATCCCTATAATTCAATATGGTATTAGAGTGGTACCATCCTTTGTGATCTGTCTTGTTACTATTCCACTGCTGAGTTTCCTAAAATTTGGAACTCTACCATAACGATATTGTTATCTCCATGATTCTTTTCTTCCCGTTGGCTGTGCACAAAATCTGCCACCGAAACCCTAGGCCAACAGTATCATTACACTCCAGATATCAATACTATATTCTATTTCTCGGTTCCCTAAAATCAGGAGCTCCACTTTATTTCCATGATTATTTTATTCCTTTTGATTGGCCGTCTCTCCTGCTATGTTCTCTTTTCGGCACTCTCTATCTCTTCACCTCATGTGTTTTCTCTCTGTCAGGTTCGATGTGTTTGGCTGTTTCTTTGCATTCTTTGTGGATTGTCATTTTTGTTTTTGTTACTGTTTGTCTCTTTTCCAATGCCAGCCCAACATTGAAGGGGAGAAATGATAAAGTTACATCTTTTCCGCTTAAGCTTGTTACAATCATACTAGTGGTGACTTTTCTTCCCGTTGATGATCATTTTGATGGTGACTTATATTGACTGAGTCATGCCACCCCGCCCTGTCTTTGTCCTAGATGCAGTCTAATTCCGAACTCTGTCGCCTACCACAGCAATATGTTTTTCTTGTATTTTCTTTTAGTATGTTTTATTGTAACAAGCTTAAAGCATAGTTTATCTTAGAATATTATGGTATCTTTGACGATTTTTTAAGAGTGGTTTCCATATTTCATTATATCCTGATTTATTTATTTGGTTAGGACTAAGAGTTTACTACTAGTATAAATAGGGGTTATGCTTTGTCTTTTGTATCACAAGCATATACACTAGAGAATGTTATTCATGGTCTATTATATCTCTCTTTTCCTCTTTCTGTACCTAAATCACTGTAATTTTAGCTACTTAAATGATGCCCATATCTACCTTTTGTCAGACCACTCTTTGGCCAAAATATCTATCACTTTGGTGGTGCTAAATGGTTACATGTATCATAAAGCATATTCATCAGTTATGATGTGTTGAATATATCCTGTTAGGCTGGAAGTTTAAATCTGTTTTGCTGGTTGAACCTCCTGGCCAATATATGCTTTGGATTTTTTTCAGCGATTGGCAGCAGGTGAATGGTTCACTGCCCGAGTCTCTGCATGTGGACTATTTCATATTGCATACCCAAGTGCGCCAGATATGTCAAAGACAGAGTTGAGGTCAATATACAGTCAGTTGTGTCAAGATGACATGCCAATGGTTAGAAGGTCTGCTGCCTCAAATCTTGGGAAGTTTGCTGCAACTGTTGAGTATGCTCATTTGAAGGCAGATGTCATGTCAATTTTTGAAGATCTTACTAAGGATGGTAATTGAATACTTGTTTCTCATTCTTTGTAGATGGAAAGGGCTTGTCAATCGTGATTCCATAATCTATTTTCCTTAATGCAAGTGGTTTCTTTTTTCTATATGTAATTTTAGTTTTAACTTGGTTCAGAACAAGACTCTGTTAGATTGTTGGCTGTGGAGGGTTGTGCTGCTCTTGGCAAGTTGTTGGAGCCACAAGATTGTGTCGCACATATACTTCCGGTTATTGTTAACTTCTCGCAGGTGCATTTTTAGGAGTGGATAGAACTATTAATAATCATATAATTAATTTTTCTTCTTCATCATGCTCAAATTATATTATGCTACTTGTTTTCTTTGGTTTTTCTTTTGTAAGAATGTTCTAGAATACTTATTTAAAAGGACATCTTCTAAATAGCACCATGCCATATACTTTATCAGAAATCATCTAAAAGCTAGCGAAGAGAAACAAAAACAACCTAGCCTTATCCTGTGTATTGCATAATACAGGCCTATTATCCAATAGTTTGAATTAAAAAATTTCCATAATAAGTGCTATTAATCTTAACTTTTGATGTCTTGCAAACAAACAGAGACAACCATGTTTTAATTTTGCAAAACATCATGAAAAAAAATTTGGATGAGAACAGTGGCATTATATATTTATTACATATTTTCTTTGCACCGTTGATTGGCTCTTATAAATATCCATGCCTTGGATTCTTGTGTTTGAGATATACGCTTGTTTCTTAATCAGCTTTGACTAGGAGGTAAGAGCTGGGACCAATAACTGTTCTTCCATATTTGCTTTGTTTTGTTGTACTTATAACTTTAAAAATAAGACTACATAATTCTTCATTCTAGTCCCCCACCCTTATTTTATTATTTTTCTTGATCAGAGATCACAGTCTCTCTTCTGTTTTTGTTCTTTTCTGTACACTTCTTTCTATTGAAAGCATGAGGTCCTGGTTAAATGACTAGTGTCAATCTCTTATAAGTCCCATGTGCAACCCACCAAATTTGATTGGTATTTTATTATCTAGAGATTGAAAATTATTTAGTAATAATATATTCTTATCCATTCATATACCAGATACTGTACTATAATGATACATATAATTTTTGGTAGTTTTATTTATCAAAATATCTTAAGATATACTTGATTTGATGCAGTACAGTAATTTGACAAAAATGATACATCCATGATGCACAATACTAACCACCATGACTATACTCTTAAAAATATATCTAAATAGTTGCAAAAAAATTATATCTAAATTTCATCAAAATATCATGGTTGAAATATAATGTTATTGTAATAGTTTATTAATAAATAGTGAATTTGTAAATTGGTATTATACACACACACACACACATTAATTTTTACCTTCTATTTCCTTGTGTATTTTAAACTTCTTACATGAATAAGGAAAAGCATGATTTAACCTGCCCAGTCTCTTCCCTTCCCCTTATTTTTCCTTGGATATGTTCCTTCTCTTATCCTCCCAACTCTTAAACACACCCTTATTAATTTGTTATGCCTGAATTTATATATATGTGGAATGTTGTCCATCATACTAGGTCACCTTTTTTCATTTTATTTATTACTTTTTTATTTGGTCTGATTTGATTTGATCCTGAAACAGGATAAGTCTTGGCGTGTGCGTTACATGGTTGCAAATCAATTGTATGAGCTCTGTGAAGCTGTTGGCCCTGAACCTACCAGGTATTTTGTTTTGGCTGAATATTAAACATGCTGTATATCTGTGTATCATATAACTCATGACTATATTATTTTAATATATTGTGTATTATGAGCTGTGTTCACTGGTTGGGCCAGTCATGCTAATGGTTTGAAACTTTAAATGCAAAATCTCCTATATTGATTTCCACTTATGTTTACTAAGTTCCGGATTCAATGTCCTATCAGTATATCTATTTTATGTTTCTTAAGATTTTCTCTCGTGATGATTGTTTGTGAAGAATGGAATTGGTCCCTGCTTATGTGCGGTTGCTTCGAGACAACGAAGCCGAAGTACGGATAGCAGCTGCTGGGAAAGTGACAAAGTTTTGCCGGATTTTAAATCCAGATCTTGCAATTCAGCATATTCTTCCTTGTGTGAAGGTGAGCGCCTCTTTAATTTTTGTCTTGCAATTTAGTATATTCTCAAATTTATATTTACAGGTTTAAATGCTTTGCTACAACTTTTGCAGGAATTGTCATCAGATTCTTCTCAGCATGTTCGCTCTGCTTTGGCTTCAGTAATAATGGGAATGGCTCCGGTTTTAGGAAAGGTATAAATGTCAAATGGCATTCTTTGCAGTTATTTTGGTCTAAAGCACAAAAGGTCATTATCCCTATCATACATGGTTAAATTTTTGTTGGTTGTCCTTCAAATTATTCAATTTGTCGTTCAGTGCCTAACTCAGAAAAACTGGAGTCTATTCTTGCTTCTCCCCCCCCCCCTCTCCCCCCCCCCTTTCTCTCCTTTTTCCTCTCATCTAAACTGAGATGGAGACATCATTTAGTGCTTTGGGTCTTATGTATTGCATCTTCACATGTGAATTACCTGGATTGTGGTGTGTAGGCAATTAGACCTAAGAACAGCATTGTATTGAGATTTGTCCTTTTTTAAAAATAATATTGTCCTTTGCAAGTGGATTTGGAGATTGTAGTTGATTGGCCTGTGCAGTAGTTAACCAGAATCACCCTATAAATTTTCATCTCCCCACCCTCCCAGCCTGTAATAAAGAGAAGAAAGAGCCTCACTGTCAAATTTAGGTTACATATCCTGTCCTTGTACCCTGGCAAAGGTGTCAACTATAGAGTTAAAACCTATGTGAATGTTATCGATGTTTCTTGTGTCATTCTTTGTTCCGCCTATCATTCCTTAGTTTTTTTAAAATTTATGATCAATCTGAATATTTTTATCCTTGGGTGGTTATTTTGTATCTGACTTCTTTCTTTAGCTGGTATTAAGAAATTTATATTGGGTTGTGATAGTTTTGCTTCTGCAACTAATGCCATGGCAGGGTTGTTTTAACATTTTTTCTTTTTCTTCAAAATGTTCGAGAAACTACTACCTATTCTTCCTTTTCGTCATTGCAGGATGCAACAATCGAGCAACTTCTTCCTATTTTCCTTTCCCTTTTGAAGGATGAATTTCCTGATGTGCGCCTAAATATCATAAGCAAGCTTGATCAAGTGAACCAGGTTTATAGTTCAGGAGTGGTTTTTATCTGTAAATTGCTTTATATTCTTTTGACAAACTGTGTTCTTTTTTCTTTTTCTCCTGTGGTGCTACTAACTCTAGCAAATAAAGCTTATGGCCTTGTGCCTGCATGCTACCCTCTACTCACATACAAGAAAAAAACATAAAAAAAGAAAATTTTTCAAAGTCATCTTGATAAAGTTATTCTTGCAGGTTATTGGAATCGATTTGTTATCTCAATCTTTGTTACCAGCTATTGTTGAGCTTGCCGAGGATAGGCATTGGAGGGTTCGGCTTGCAATAATCGAGTATATACCCTTATTGGCAAGTCAATTGGGGGTTGGGTTTTTCGATGACAAGCTTGGTGCTCTTTGCATGCAGTGGTTACAGGACAAGGTTGGTGGACTCTACTTCCTTACTAGTTTGAGTGGATTTTAGGGATGTACTTTTTTCAAATGAGTTTATTAACGTCCTTATTGTTTGTCACAGGTTCATTCAATTCGCGAAGCAGCTGCTAACAACTTGAAGCGCCTGGCAGAAGAATTTGGTCCTGAGTGGGCTATGCAGCACATAATTCCACAGGTTCATCTGTTGGCTTATATTATTATTTTAGCATAGTACAACATGTCTCTATTTATGTATGTGTTTGTGTGGCTGAGTGTATCTGTACCTTCTTTTTTAATTTCCTATACGTGTTTTGCTTTATACTTTGATTTGGATGCATTTCATTGCTTACAATGTGATGAAAATTAGAAAATTACATAAACCATTGTGGATGAAGAAAGAACCTTGTGATGGGTATGTATAGAACCAAGTTTTTGTCAGTAAATTATAGCTTGCAGAGAAGCTGATAGATCTTAAGAGTTCTTTTGTGCTGGATTGTCATTTTTGCAGCTTTTTTGTATTAAATAGTTTGGATGTAAATTGTATGAGCTCACTTGGAGAATTATATTCAAGTAACCAATTCTTTGATGTAATGACTTCACTTTGGTTTAACATTAAAAAATGGAAATTGCTTGAAAATGGCATTGAGGTTCTTAAGCATGGTATCTCAGTCAAGATCAATGCTTCACTCAATTGGAGTGTCAAATGATTATGAGTGTGAATTGAAGCACTGATGGGGAAATGGTGAACATTTTCCACTGTCACTCGGCTAGATTGAGATCTAAGAAGCTTGCATTTGTCTTAGCCAAGCTTGTTTCAGTTTAAGCATACCAGTTCCTGTAAAAGCAGTATTGGAGTAATGGAATTATATGTTTTTCCTGGTACTTTTAAATATGAAGTCATGTATAAAAGATCAATAATTATGATGAACATAGGAATTTCACCTTTGGGCTCCGGCTACTAAAAGTAGTTAATGAAGATTTTTTTCTTGCATTCTATGTTATTTGGCTTACACAAATGATTTTGGGGTTAGATATCCATATATTGGGAATTTCAGTTGAACAAAGCTCGGATTTGTGGTTTCTTTCTGTCCAACCTTTCTTCTGTCCTCTGTTAAAGCTCTTTTTGCCAGTTCCACTGTAACATAATCTCTTGGGTTTGTTATACCCCTTCGTTAGGGTCTAAAACGCATGTTGAAATATTCGCTTTGATCTACTATACTATTACTTGTCTGGTGAGCTCCCTAATATATATAACTTACAAGTAACAGTATGGGCATTCATGGTATACAGGTTTTGGAGATGATTAGCAATCCACATTATTTGTATCGAATGACCATTCTTCATGCTATCTCTCTGCTTGCTCCTGTGATGGGCTCTGAAATCACTCGTTCAAAATTATTGCCTGTTGTTATTGCTGCTTCAAAAGACAGGTATTTTTTATTTTTTTTAAGCATGATTACGCTATAGGCTAATGATCAATATAATCAGCTTTGCTGCCTGTTTGCTCCGGTGTAGAGTTCCCAACATTAAGTTCAATGTGGCAAAGGTCCTAGAGTCCATCTTCCCCATAGTGGATCAATCTGTAAGCAACTAAGCATCTCATATTTCTATTGTATTATTATAAACATTTCTTGTGTTTTCTGTCCTCATATACCTCCTTTGCTTCCTTTTACTTCCACTCTTATTCTGTGGATTCAATTTCCATTCAGGATGTGGAAAAGACAATCCGTCCATGTCTGGTTGAGCTCAGCGAGGATCCTGATGTTGATGTAAGATTTTTTTCCAATCAAGCAATTCACGCAATTGATCATGTCATGATGTCTAGCTAGGCAGGAATCTTAAACATGCATTTAGATTGAAGACTTTTGTGGAGATGCTCATATTTCCACCTATCAGAAATACTTGTATACCTAGCGCTTCTAGCAATAGTGAGATGGTTTTTTGTGAGTGACATCTTGGGCATTGACGATGGATGTGATTTGTGTGTTCCCATGTATACTGGTGTCCGGAAATTATGTTGATTTGTATCATGCCAGGTTCTTTATGTTCCTTGTCCTTAGATAGATAGACAGCGAATAGCCTGTCTTGGTGACTACTAAAAAAATAATTTTCATATATTAAGTACTCAATGTGGGTTAAGTACAATTAAATCTAGCATGTATAAATTGTATTTCACATTGGGTCATTGTATACTTTTGCAAAGAATAGTAATTACTCATCCTGAACCTCATTTGGTGTTGTTTAAGTTTGACAAAAATAGTGAAGGTAAAAACACATCAACAATTTTGAAATTATTCCTAACAATTATACATATATGGGATGAAATGACTTACTGTTTCAAAATATTTTGGGAGATAATTGTACATAAAGAAAGTCATTAAACATTTTTAATTTTAGTTATAAGAAAATATGAATATATTGAATTAAATCATTTTTTATTAAAACATTCAGAGTATTATTATTATTCAATTAATATTCTTTCTATTTCATTTGGTAAAGATATCAAGAAATAAATATATATTTCATTTGGTAAAGTTATCAAGAAATAAATATAGGAAAAAATGTTTATTATTTTAAAGGACACAAAGTTGTGTCATTTTAAGTGAGAGAAAGAGATAGATCATGGAAGGGAAAGCGAGTGAAAAAAATTTTAAAGGTATAAGTTTCACCTTTTTGTGAGAGTAAAATAATACAAGAGGTGTCATTTAAACTGACACATTTTTTTTCCCATAAATATATATTTTGCAACTTCCTCCAAAAAAAAAAAAAATACCATGCAACTTCAATAAGTTTGGAACTTTTTTTTTCTCATGAGTTTGTAATTTTATTGTAAATTTTATAACTTCCTATTCATGAATTTGTAATTTTTTGTCATAAGTCTATAATTTTTCAGACAAAAGTAACAAGGTTAATTAAAAAGTTTCAAACTTGCAACTAAAAGTTATTAATTGATAAAAAAAGAAGTTACAGTTGAAGTAGTATCATTCTCCCTTCGAAATGAACCCATGTTAATCTACATATTTTTGGTTGAAAAGAGACGAGTGTTAAAGTTGAATAGATATCCAAAAACCCAACAGAATCCATAAGGTGGGGTTGGTTGGGAGCTTTTTAGCAGATATCTATCATTCTCAAGTACGGCTTTTAAAAATACCATGTTTGTTTCAACGTTTTTCACCAAAAATTCATCTATCCAATTTGTCTGGATTTATGAGAAACATAGATATCCGCACTGTTTAGAAACCCAATTTGAAGGTGAGATTTTTCGGAAAACCGGTTATCTGGCTTTTAATGCACTGTTGATTTCATAAAGTTACCTAATTTTCCCAGTAAAGTTTTTCCTTACCAAACATTTTTTTTTTACATTTTTTTACCTATCTCACTTTATCTATCTTTCCAACATTTCTCTATCTATCTCATTTCCCTACTATTCTAAAAAAATTTCCTGAACCAAACGCCCCCTAAATGACTTTAACCTTGAATTCGAGAGTCAAAGAGAACATCCAAATGAAATAAAACTCGAAGCAAAGTACTTCCATAAAATCATAAAATATAACGAGATAAGGAAGATACCATAACTCTAGATGTCTAGATCGAGATCTACCCAATCTCTTTTGATTTTATGATGAGCATTTGATTTCTTTTAACAGAAATCTTTGTTTAATATAAAGATTGCACTGAAAGCTAAATTTATAATCTCGTACAAACTACTCAAAGGAGATGAGCTTCAAATATTAGAGGAGGGTAAACTAGAAGGTGTAGAGGAGGAATCAGAATGAACCTCTGTATAATAATGGACTTCAGTGGCAACAGAAGGTAGATAAAAAGATGGAGTGTCCAAAATAGGGGCTGGAGTAGTTTCTATGCTAACAAGAGGTGTGACAGTGTAGATACAGGGTATATTTTGATTATAACAAAGTGGCAACAACAAAAAGAGAAGAACATTGACCAAGAGCAAAAACGTCAACCATATGTGGATATTAAAGATGTATGGTGTAGCCACACAAGAAAAGTAATGACATATCAAAGTGGCAAGATCATTGGATCAAGATAAATAAGGAATAATTAGAAGAGCAACACCAAGGTCAAAGACAACAAATCATGGACAACATCTAAGAGAAGCTCAATATCATAACCATGATGAAAAAGGATCAAAACAAACAAAATACCAAGCATTGTCATATTCAACAAGTCAAAACATCAATTTCAAATAAGGATCAAGATATAAGAATCAACACAAGAAGCTAAATTTAATTCCTTATTAGAATACACTTTTATGACTTATATATGATTGTAAGGGTATATGGTAGATTGCAAGCTAAAAGTAAACATGTTTTTCAAATTACATAATCCAAAACCTTTATATACTTGAATTTTTTTTGAAAAATCCATCGAAAATATCCTTAACATGTTTTATAACTTCAAAACATATTTATCAAGTCAACATCTTTCATAAAAAATGGTTGGAAGTAAGTTAGAAAGCATTTGAACTTAAAATTTGCTGCATAATTTGGTTTCCATTTTTTGGACAATTTTTCTCATCCAAGATGATGTATTTGGATCTTGTGTTCTAATACAAGTTGTAGATCTTTCTTTTATCTTTCTAATAAGATCAAGATCATATCAATCCGACAAGAATAGCTCAAGTTATACCTAAAATACGAAACAATATTCTTGTTGTTAGGTTGGGAATCGATTACCTGCACATGGAAATACTATTACAAAATGTTTATAATGGCTATAAACAACTAGTTTTCAATGGAAACACTATATATGTATTCCCAATGACTCTAAAACGTGTTGGACATCATTTTTACATATCTTAAGCATACTTTGAGAGCTTCTACACTATCATTTGCATATTTTTTCATATTTTTCAAAGATCAAATATATTTGAGCTCATATCTTGAAAATCCATATACCTATAGTGCTTCAAATTGTATATCCAAACTTTGAGAGTGTATATTTATTTCCAAACACTTCACCCTTTGTATTCTTAAGTTGAGAGGGTTGTAAGATCCATTGTATTTGAGAGGTATACAAATACCTAAGTAAATTTGGAGTGAAAGACATTCGAGAGCCTGAAGTCTTGGAAGGTTATAGTGGTTTGTCAAGCACCCGTGAAGCTTGACGAATAGTGAAATAATTGATCGATCGGCTTCAATCTGCATGTAGGTCACAAGTGGTAGTGAGCGAATCAAGATATATTGAGTTTGAATTTTTCTAAACCCTCACTCTTTATTTATAGCACTTTAATTGCTTCTTTGATATCTTGTATGTGCTAGCATAGGCTTTATAATTATGATATATTATATGTTATGGATTGTTTGAATGTATTGATTAACTTTTCATATATTAAAGTTTTCTTGAAATGATAACTTAGAAATTAGAAGGGGCTTTAGTAAAAAATTTGTAATATTCAATTCACCTCTCTTGAGTATGGAAGCCACATTTCTAATGGACAGTGCATTGTTGGATGAAGAAGAAGCAATAGTGGGCTGAGAAGATTGAGAAGTTGGTACTTTAAATGGTGAAATATGACTTTGTAAATTTTTGGGAAGAATAGAGAGTGGAACATAGTAAGAGGAAGAAGGAGTAATGGTTGAGATTTTTCTTTGCTCTTTGAGCCGCTTCTCAGTTTTCACCCTAATTTTTTCGCTGGAGCACCAACTTGTTCATTGGAAATTCTAGTTAGAAAGAAGAGAATTTTAGGCCATATTCTCACTCTAATTTATTGGTTTCATATTGTTTTTATAAATATATCATAATTGGTCCGTAAGAAATGTCAATATGAGATTATATGAAATTAGAACACCAAAAGATTTAGGCTTACTTGTTGAAGACATGATTCTTGATTTCTTGAAGGCTTCTTGTTTCCTCTAATGCTCCTGCAATGGAAAGATTAGGATCTTTCTCTGCAATTCACACCACTCCCTGATCACAACTATCGATGGGGCGAGTTGCGGAGTAACAGTTTTCTAACACGTTGTGAATGCAGAGAGGATCTAGCGAAACTTATTAACCCTAGTCCCCTTCCCATCATGGGCCTATGGATTAGGGCTACACTGTTATCCACACTAATCAGTTTACAGATATCCAAGCCCAAACAAAAGGATCACTTAATTAAATGGGCTTTATACTGCACCCCATATTGATCATGACTTAGCCCGTTTTTTTATTAAAAATAAGAAAAACTACAATTGATTGAAGCCCACAATTATTATAAAAATTTCTAATATTCTCCCACTTGGGCAAAATCAATTGTTAAATTTTAATTTAAAAGAGAAAAGAAAAACAAGTTATTTGAAAACGACTTTCGGACTAAGGACTAATTCTTATAATGTGGCCACATTTTAAGAAAACACATGATCCAAGATGTGATATATGAATATGACTCTATCCAACTAAAATCAAATAACATTGAATCAGGCGGTGATTATACCCTTACTTATATAAGACCTTCTATGGTCACAAATGTTACTTGGCTCCGTCGACTAGTCATTAGTGCGGAATATAGCAAGAAAATAACATGCCAATGTGATCCAACAACAACCAAACTGCTATTTTCTCTGTCAGTCCTCAAATTTCTCTCAAATTCCTTAAAGCCGGAGAAATTCCATGGTTTATCAAAAAACCATCATATAATCAAATATGGTGTCGGCTACGGGCCCTGTAGTCCTAACAACACCATTATGTCTCAAACTCCCATATAGTTTCAACCACAAACATGATAGTTCCAACGACACTGAGTTCCAAAATCATGCCTCAAACTCCAATACAGTATCAACCATAGGCATGGTGGTCCCATCGACACTGAGTTCTAATATTTCACAATTGATAAACACAAACACAAATATACAATATATACAATAGCAAAATTCAATGCTTTATCAATTGCTCTGTAAGAGATTTATATATCAACCAAATATCAATTATGCTTGTAATAAACAATTCAACATGATAAGCAAATAACAAAGAACTCAAACTCCCACTAACCAAGTACATCAAACCGACTCACAATCCACATGTTCTTCACATGCATTTCAAATATCACGAGCCTAAGTCCTTTGGTTAGAGAGTCAGTTAACATTCTCAATAACTAAGTAATCCACATACAATACAAGAAAAAAGTCTTTTCTCCCACTGACCTTATGGTAAATATATTAACGGAAATTATTTTCATCATAGCTCAAGAAAGTCACTACCTCATCAAATCACCATTAATGTAAAATAAAATCCATGTTGATTTAAAAGGGGATATAGAATTCAAAATCCTTCTCAAAGAAACCTTATAGAAAATTCATTTCAAAATAAACTCATATCCTGACATTAAAAACTAAGCAATTATCTTCTACTGACTCGACAATAACTTCAAGATCACACAAAATTAATCATTTCTCTCCTACTAAAAAACACGTCAAGTATATTCTGTACATTAATTATAGGCTAAGATACAATGTCCTATCAAGATCAAAATTCATAAAAAGGGAAATAAAAATCAAGATCTTATCTTAATTAATCACAATTCAATCCAATCAACAATTCTATTATGACATTGTTATCGTTCATGTCAAAAGTATATTTATTACATAAATACAATTATATTAATTATGGGCAGTGAAGTAATTTTAACGAAATAATTAGCATATAATAAACTATCATTTGGGCAGAGTAATAGTTAACAATTACTTCACATTATTTATATATATATATATATATATATATATATTATTATTTATCTCCATATAAGTTTCAAAATTTGTTGCATACAATGATCCCCTTTATGCAAGTAACAATTTATATTGTTAAAGAACTCTCATAATTTATAAATAAGATTAGAAATAAAAATTTCAAAATAATATGAATAACTTTATAACATACATTTCCAAAATTTATATTGCATTCTCCAAACTACAATTTATATAAAAATTCTCATGCTGAACATGAACAATTATACACTTTGGCTCACTAGTGAAACTTAATTGAAAGACTACATAAAATATATGCATAATTAGGAAGACTAAGAACTAACATAATAATGACCATAATATGTAACAATTTTTTATTAATTAAAATTTTAAAAAAAGAACATAAATATTTATCACGAAATTAAACATGAATAAGAGCTCACAAAATAAAATATGAATGAGAGCAAATAATTACAAATAAATAATTATGTATATAAAAAATTAAAATAAACATTTCAAAATGAATCAAACATGTTTTCAAATCTACTTAAAGAAACTAACATAGAAATTCATTATTAAGGCAAAACAGGTATGCATCAGAATAAACTAAAGAACAATATACACCTTTCATTCAATCAAGGTATTATAATGAGACCAACATAATAGTACATTCCCTTTGGGCAGAATGCACTAACCAAGGTTGAACCAAGGTCAGAACCTCAGATGAGTTAATCAATGAGCACAACACTGGGTTTGAAAATCTATCCCCTTTGGGCAGATAGATTCCTAGACCAATGAACCTCCAATAACTTCATCTACAATCTCAAGAAGAAGTTTCTAAGGATGAGTTAATAATTTAGCACAATAGGTTGTCATAACAAGGCCAGCATAATAGTACATTTCTCTTTGGACAGAATGCACAAACCAAGGTATAAACTAAGGTCAGAACCTCAGATGAATTAATCAATGAGCACCACATTGGGTTCGAAAATCCATCCCTTTTGGGCAGATAGATCTCTAGCTCAATGAGCCTCCAATAACTTTATCTACAACTTCAAATAAAATTTCCTCAATGAGCATACACGGTTAAGAGATGTGTCCCCTTTAGGCAGACATATCATCTAGACCAATGCACCTCCATTAACATAATCCCAAACAAATTCACAGTTATAACATACAATTATCTCCTTTGGGCAAGAAATTGCATAAAATAACCAAATTCATTCCTCAAATTTTACAAAGAAATTTTCACAAATCAATATAAGGAATCTTACTTTGGTGGTAATTACCTATAATAATTCATGAAAATTCTTGCACATTAATATGTTTCAATATAATATCATTCACATGCCCAAAACCGTGATCTAGTCCACAAGTAAGTGCAACACCTATACTGATCATGAATTACAAATAATGGCATTCCCATGCAAATTTTGCACTTAATCAATTCAAGGGGAAGCATGCACCTCAATAAACAAAAATATTAGAACGAGCAACAGAAGCTGAGAGCAATCAACACTATATCATAACAACTTCCAAGTCACATCAACATTTGTTGCAAAATATATCAAATTGATTTTTTAATATAAATTCCTCCTTTTTCTTTTTTTTTTTTAATATTTATCCCATAAAAATAATGATTAAATAGAAAATATATTAAAAATATTATTTGCCTTTCATTACTCATCCTCTATAATTGTAATCCAGCAGCTCAAACTATCATATATGTTTCACGACAATAATTTATAAATCTCGCCACCGAACAAACTTCATAATTGAATTCATATTATATATCAGGATACCAAAAAAAAAAGAAAAAGAATTCATATTATATATCTACTTTCAATTATGATTTCACATTCTTGAAGTAACGTTGCACCACATATACAAGCGTATATTAAATTATTATAAACATAAGATCATTAAAAAATTAATGACTAATTTATAGACAAAGTAAATTCGAAAATTAATAAATATTCATAACAAATTGATTGACTGTTATACTATTACAAAACCAAACAAATTGTAATCAATATACAAACTGTCAGGCTAACAAGTAAATCAAATGTAAAAACTTTGTTTCACGATGATTGAAGAGAAAAAAACTATTCATAAGAATTTAAAATTCAATTCTATTACAAGTAGATAGTAACAAATATCCACAAACTCAAATATCCACTACCAAAGGAAGTATGTTATTGGGTTGTTATCCATGTTCAAATTTTAAAATACACAGACCACCATTATTTATTTTATGTGTGTTGGCTATTTCTACAAACATAAAAAAAATATGACTATGGGCTTCCATACCTTAGCGAAAATTGAGAGCATTCAATAGACTATTTATTTATCCAGGAAATCAAACAACCAAGTTGCAGTATTCCATAACGTGTTCCAAACCTTATATATGTTTAGCCTTGAAATTAAATTTCAAGATTGAAGGCCAATCAACAAATTGCAACAATTACCTTATCGGTGTTATAACTATAGTCGCTGGGTTTTCGAGTTAGAGTTTCACCCAATGTTATTAAACTCGACCCGGTTATCGACCCAGTCAAGGTACTGGATCACTGGGTCACTGGGTCAACCAGTGGGTCACTGGTTCAACCGCATGACCCGATAAGTATATGCAAACCTGTAATTTATACTCAAATACCTGTAAAAAAAATACTAATTCTAAATATTCTAATTTAAAAAGCAATAAATCATATATTATTGTCCAACAAAAGATAAAAGAAATATATAATATTTGTCTAGTTCTTAAACACTTAATATCTATCACAAGTTTAGAACAATAACTCTTGTCAATATAAGAGAAAACAAACAAATCAAATTACTAGCACAAAAACATATAATTATGCCCACTGAGGCAAAGTTGTGTCAATTAATTCATCATCTCCTCCTTCATCAAATAAATCCAAAGCTTGACCAACATTGCCTTCAGTTTGATTTGCATTTTCTATGGTGTTGTCTTGTGCCTCATCTTCATCATCATCATCATCCAAATTTAATTGATCTAAAACAAATATTTTTTTTTTTATTGTAAGTTAGTTATTAACATGAAGTAATCAAACAATCAAATAATCATAGAACAATAAGTAAACACACCATTATCATCTAGAGTTGGTTGAATGGACATATTTGCAAGCTCATTCCGTAAGGTTTCCATTTCTTCAGCTGTTAAGTATGGTGGTGAATCCTCTAGTACCCAATTAGAATGGTCCTCAAATGTTTCAAAATTTATTGGATCATAGTTTTGATTCTTCAATCGATTCCTATGCATACAAAAAAAAAATTGTTCAATTTTCAACATTAGAAATACTTGGAGAAATAATTATATAAAAAAAAGTAAATACTCAATAATACCTTTGTGCCAGCCTCAAGTTGTAACGGACATAGACAAGATCATTAAGCTTTTGGTGCTCTAATCTATTTCTCTTATTCGAATGAATATGTTCAAATGCACTCCAATTGCGTTCACAACTCGAAGCACTACATGTTTGACTTAAAACACGAATAGCCAATTTTTGCAAATTTGGTGCACCACATCCATAAGATTCCCACCATTGATCTAGAATATTGCATGTGATAAAATAAATTAGTATTAATATTATTCAGCAATAATAAGAATTAATGCTCATAAAAAAAGATATCAATGATAAATTTTACCTGGCATCACGGTATTTCGTTCGTGTTTAGCAGATGGCCTTCCAAGATCTAACTCAGCATTTTTGAATATTCTCATCTCACTTGTCAACTTAGAATTTAAATCAGGATCTGCATAAGCAAATTTCTCAATGACATCCAAAAGGCCTGATGTTGTGAACTTATGTTTTTCAAATTCTTCATCATTGTAACGACAACCTAGATTCAACAAATAACCAGCAGCATGAAGATTTTTGCGAAGCTGTGAATCCCAACGACGATCTAAGATTTTCAAGTAAGGTTCCACCTTCTTTTTGTTTCTTTGAAATCTCTTTATCATCTCCTCTCTAGCTTTAAATATAGCTTGATAAAGAAAACTCATGGCAGGTTTGTTTTCATTGTCAACAATACGTAACACGCGAATAAGTGGCTCAGTAAGCTTCACAATCTCAGCACATTGTTTCCAAAAATTACAATCTAAAACTTATTCCACAAATTTTTTTGCCTTGGCCTCCTTAGAATAAGTTGAGCTTGTCCAATCTCTAGAAGTTACCATAGCCCTTAATGCATCTTTTTGAGCCAATATGCTTTGTAATGCAATAAAATTAGTGGCAAAACGAGTAGGAGCTGGACGAAGAATTTCCCTTCCACCTGTATATTTTCTCATCAAATGCAATGGATGACAATGGTTATATATGTATTTGGTAATTGTGGCAGCATGAGACACAACAACACTTACTTCCTCTAGCTTCCCAATGTCATGTAACATCACATTTATACAATGAGCAGCACAAGGAGACCAAAAAATCTTAGGAAACTCAGCCTCCAATAACCTTCCAGAAGCAACATAATTTGCAGCATTATCAGTCACAATCTGAACAACATTTTCAGGGCCAACATGCAACACTACATCTCTAAAAAGCTTATACAAGAAATCTGCAGTTTTAGAAGCATTATAAGCATCAACCGACTTGAGAAAAATAGTTCCTTTTGGGCAGTAAACTAGAAAATTGATAAGAGTTCTCCTACAACGATCAGTCCACCCATCTGCCATAATAGTGCATCTTGTTTGCTTCCAAACAGTGCGATAACTCTCAACAAGTTTATTGACTTCTCCAACTCACTTATTTAACAAATGACCACGAACTCTATAAAAATTTGGACCTTTATACCCTGGACCCTTGCTACAAATAGCATCAATCATTGGCTGGTAATATGATGAATTAACAGGATTAAATGGCACACCAGCATCAATCATCCATTTGGAAATTGCAAGGTCACACTTCTCCATTACTTCTTTACTTTGCAACACATTTTTTATGCCAGGTTGAGCTCCAGGAGTTGTTCTAGGCATAAAATAAGAACCTAAAGGATTAATACTCTTCCCCTTTTGAGATGTAGAAGGTGCTTTTCTTGATGGATTTTGTGGCACTTCATCAACTACTCTCACTTGATCTTCATCTAATGGATTACTATCTTCATATTCCTCTTGAACTTTTCTTTTTTTGTTCCTGCCCTCATCAATATTTTGCTTCATTTGAAAACGAATATCTGCTGGAACCTTCTTGCATTATTCAACTTGCCCTTTTTCTCCTGCCAAGTGAATCTTAAGTCGATTGATGCCGCCTCCCCTGATTATCTTATCACAATAAAGACATATTAGAACAGTTTTTCCATTCTCTTCAACACGTTGTTTACAGTGTGCCCAACTTGGATCAGTTTTTCCCTTGTGTTGATTTCTTTGAGATGATTGTTGAGATGAAATTTCTTGTGAGACTGGTGCTTCAGGTCCAGTAGATGACATATCTAGCTATAAATCAAACCAAATTCAAATAAAAATTCAACAGGTTAATGAACCAGCACCTGTTGGAAATCGACAACACACAAATCGAAAACGGAAAAGAGAGAGAGAGAGAGAGAGAGAGAATAGACACAGTGATTTACCCTGGTTCACCCAATTTAGGCTACGTCCAGCTTGTCTGTACTATATTCACCTCACCGCCACTCGTTACAAGTCTCTCGGTTTACAAGGCAAATATAAATAGGATTACAAAACCCTAACAACAGCTATTCATGGGCCCAAGCCCAAACTGCTAAGAAAATTACAATAAAATAGAACCCCAGTTGCCTTTCTGCTGACCCCGATAATTAGGGCCATCATCAGCATGCGAAGTATGAGTCATACCCAACAGCACCAACACACACACACACATATAAAAAAACTCTATATACAATAGTCTGTTTGAAAAGGTAGTTTATGTGATGCGACCAGATTGGCAGTTCACTCAACAAATTAACAATCCCGTCACACCCTAGCAACCCAACTATCATGTTTATGCAAAGCTACACTCAGAAGGTCGAGAATCAAAATTGTATTTCCAGTTTGTTACTGAAGTTACAAATTACAATCGATTATTATTAAGGGGAGTCATCAACAAGTTATCTCCTAAATTTACACGACACCAAACCAAATGTAACACCCCTAACTAGCTTAGGAGCATTACAGGTAGCTAATATATGCTTGGATAACAAAAAATTTCAAAACCACTGCAGAAGCTACTTATCATATACATTATCGAAGTAACTCATGTATGCATTCCTAAACTGATTATACCAACAATAATAACAATAAAAGGAAGATTCCTAAGGAGAAGGTTCTTTTGCAGAAAAATAATCTCGTAGAGTGGTAATATTTGTTACTAAAAAAAATAAAGATGACATTAAAACACAGAGTGGTATCAAGAAGACAAACCTATTTCACAAGCTTTACCTGCTACTCTTGGTTCTGAAATTAAACAAATAATCCAATAATTACTAAAAAAACATAAATAAAAAACCAAAATTAGCAAGTCAACTAATCGCTAATTGACTGTAACATTAAGGAAAATTGTAAAGTAATGTAATACTTCAAGGCTTCAAGTTCAAGGCTTCAAGCAATTAACAAATCAGAAACCCATTTGCATTGATGTCACCCAAATCAAAAAGGGTACACTAAATTGATAAATTATTAGGAAAGTAAGAACTAAGAACCCATTAACAGGAAAAGTGGTTCAGAAAGCAAATAAAACATGAAAAAACATGAAAATTGGTTAAAGTAATCACAAGAAAAAATCTAACAGAAAAAGGAAACTTGTAAAGCATCACGTATGATCGAAGCAAATAAAAGATAAAGCAATCCAAATATGAACTGTCCAAAAAGTGGTTCAGAAAAACAAAGCATTTACCTTTGAGTTGATCTAAGTTACCCTCCTTGATCTTCTATCTCCAACACCCACAGAAGCAACGAAGGGCCTTTGAGATTTGAGGCGAAGAAGTGCTTGAAAATTGAAAACTTGAGTTGAGATGAGAGGGTTTGAGAGTTGAGACCGAGAATAAAGCAAGAAAAGAACTAATCAGATGTGATTCTTATTACACGACGTCGTATTTGAGTTTTTTTAGTTTTTTTAATTAATACGCATTACTCGTCCGGTTTGTGTAAAACCCGTCCGGTTCACCGGTTTTCCTAAAACCCGGCCGGTTCACACCGGGTCGTACCGGGTCCGTGACAAGTCCGATCCAACAAACAAACTGGCCCGGTTTAGTGACCGGGTCACCGGTTTCCGGGCCGACCCGGCCGGGTCGGTCCGGTTTTGATATAATGTTATCACCACCAAGTTTTTGTCCTTTTATATATGGTTGGATTCTTTCATCGTTCACTCATGGACTATGGTCATCGGGTTTGCATTTCTTTTTTTTTTTTAATTCAATTGATTAAAGAATTTCGTACTAAAATTTAATTTAAAAATCATAACCATGCCTAAAAATAAATAATTGGATCCTAAATCATATAATTGAGGCTCTGATACCAAATGTAAGAAATTTCAATATGAGATTATATGAAATTAGAACACCAAAAGATTTAGGCTTACTTGTTGAAGACATGATTCTTGATTTCTTGAAGGCTTCTTATTTCCTCTAATGCTCCTGCAATGGAAAGACCAAGATTTTCCACTGCAATTCACACCACTCCCTGATCACAACCATCGATGGGGCGAGTTGTGGAGTAACAGTTTTCTAACACGTTGTGAATGCAAAGGGAACCTAGCCAAACTTATTAACCCTAGTCCTCTTCCCACAGTTTACAGATATCCAAGCCCAAACAAAAACATCACTTAATTAAATGAGCTTTATACTGCACCCCTATATGAATCATGACTTAACCCGTTTTTTTATTAAAAACAAGAAAGGATTGAACCCACAATTATTATAAAAATTTCTAACATGGTAGTCCTAGAAAGCCCATAGGTCATGTTAAGCTTTTTATTTTTTAATGGTAGGCCTGACCTATAAACTAATTTTTTAATAGGCTAATAGGTTAAATAGGCTCAACATATATTTTACGTAGGCCTAGGCCATGAAGATTTAAATCTGGCCTAACCTAACTCATTTACACCCTTAGAGTACTAGACCTAAATGATAAAGTGCATGAAGAAAAAAAAAAGATATTAGATAGGTGCAGTGCACACTAGAGTACTGGACCTAAATGATACATTGCATGAAGAAGAAGAAAAAAGGTATATATAGTGTTCACATTATAGTGGGAAATTTCAACTTGACATTCACACGCAGTGGCGGACCCAGGAAAAAAAGTTTATGTCCGCACATTGTCCTTGAAATTTTTTTTGATATAACTTTCACATGGAGGAGTTGACTTATCAATGTAGGAAAAATAGATAGGATAAATAGCAATTCTAAGCAGATAGAAATATAAATTAGTAAAAAATGATGTATAAATTAAGGGAAAAGTATGTGTCATTTTAAAGGATATAAAATTGTATCATTTTAAGTGAAAGAAAGAGATAGATCATGGGGGAGAGAGTGGACAAAAAAAAGTGTGGGTTCCACCTTTTTGTGAGAGTGAAATGACACAAATTGTGTCATTTAAAAGGACAAACATTTTTTTCATAAATAAAATGTTACTAGTGAAACAAGTATGACAGTGAAGATATGTCTAATGATTGTTGAGTTGAGCGATTGAAGTGTGCAAACTCAAAAAATAAAGTCATCCTATCTCTTCAGTTACTACATGAAAAACAATATTATGTCATAAAAATTACTGACATTTAATCTCAACACAAAATGTATTTAACATCTAAATTACAAAATTAACATTTACTAATATAAATATTGAACAAGAGACACATAAGGACATATAACAAAAAAAAAAACCTAAAATCTAAATTTCTTGTCCGCAAGAGCGGACATGTGCCCCTGTGTGGGTCCGGCGTTGTTCACACGTACGGTCATGTTTCTCAACTTCCACGAAACGTAGAATTAATAGAAATGAAACAGACTCTTACGGGGGTTGAGGCATTACTCTTACCCTGGACCGGTAGTTGTGTCCTTCATGTAGTTGCACATTACACCCAACCACCACTTCCCTTGCCTTCCATATTCACTGTGCATTTAATTAACTTCCCCTCTTATAAATACCAACCCTAAATATATTCTTTTCATGCATTGCCCTGCTGCCCTTTGAGCTATTCCTTAATTTGGAGAAATTAAAGATGACAAACCCAGAAAACAACTCTCTGCAACCAAGGTATCTCACTCTGTCCAAAATATTTTAATTCATTTCCCTCACATTCCATGTATTTATAGTTAAAAAATATAATTTCTCATGTTGCATGAAACAAATTTGTCCGATGTATACACAAAAAAGTGGATGGACGCATTTGAGGTTATTTATAAAGTTCTTTAACATGTACTGTACGTGCAGGAACGAACGACAGAAAGATCTAACGTGGAACACTCATTTGAGCAAGGAAGAAACCATGAGGGTGTTTAGCTGAAGGGTTGGGGTTGTGAACCGTCGACATGCCTCAACCTCTAACTTTCATTGAATGGGAAGGCTGGCGGGGAACATTCATTATAAAAATATTAAAGGTCTTACATTAGAGGTGGAGTTGGCATTATAGTTAGTGCACATTGGAATGGATCATGTGAAAAGAGCTCACACCAGAGATAATTTTCAGTCATTTAAATACAAATTAACAATTATTTTTTTTATTCTTTAATTGAATGGGTTTTCATATCACATAAATCTAAATAATCGGTATCCTTTCATATAATCTCATATCACATGAGAGGATTCTTTCTCGTAAGGTGTTCTATACTAATAGTAATTGCTAGAGTGAATGCTAATGCTCAATTAGATCCTAATGAGGAAATTTGTATAGGACGTGGCTACCTCAGTTCTTGATGAATAGATCACACAGTTTAAAGAAAATATTAAAAAATAAATAAATAAAAACTTATCTAAAATAAGGTGTTACATGATAACTCGTAATTTTTTGACTTTAAATTGGTTAATTAAAAAGATTAAAACAGAAAAACTCACGGAAATCGTTAAAATATACATCCTAGGATTTGTTAGTCCGACGGGCACTTCTCTTCAGAAAAACTACATGAATTTATTATTTGATGTGACTCAGAAAATATCAAATATAGTAATTTAAAATAATAGAAAATCACTTTCTCCAAATGCTGGGATCAAATATTAGAGGTATTTATAAAATGAAGTAATACATTTCCTTCAAAGGTAATATCTTTTCGTCGAGGGTGATATCTTTTCATCAAAAATAGTAACTCTATTTTTTCGGGGAAAGATCCGTTTACAATTTTTTTTTTATAAATTACACTAAATATGAACGATCATACACTTTTGATTAAAGTATGACCGGTCAGATATAATGTAGTTTGTAAACAAAAAGTTTGTAAATATAATCTCTCCATTTTTTCATCAAAAGTCATATATTTCATCTATTTGGGCTTATCCATAGGGCCCAAATAAACTAACATAAAAATCTTACACGTGGAATAAATGAGTCTTCACCCATTTTAAAAAATATGATATATAATTCAAAACTATCATTTTAAAATAAGGGCGAATTTATGATAAATTTTATTCATTTAATTTTTATTTTTCATTCATTAAATAATAAGTTTAGGCTCTATATGAATAGGGAGTTGATTAAGCAAAACTCTTAATCACAGGGAAAAAAATTAAAAAAAAGGCCCGATAGACTTTGAGTAAGAGAAACATCAGACATATGAGGGTTTTTTTTCCTCTTATTAAATAATTAATAATCATTTTGTCTCTTACTCAAAACTATCTATCATCCTGCTCTTCTTTAATCGATTAACTTCAATATTTAATTGATTAAACGGTCAAAATACGCAAAAAAAAAAGTTGACCCATGATTTAATCGATTAAATCACGCCAAAAAAAATATGAAAATCAGATTAAAACAAAGTTTGTAGGTAAAGTTGGTTCGAGAAGTTATGAATCAGATGTTGGAGGCATGGAAGTAGATTCCTGATGTTTCAGATGAATTCTCTCCACCTCCTCAGTCGAAGTCTTCTTCAAAGGGTATTTGATTTATCTATATCTAGTGTTTGATTGGTTTTTGTCACTGAGATGAACAAGTGTCAGATTACTTTATGTGGATTGAGTTATAGAAACACAGATTGTGTTGTTTCCTGTTGAGCTTTCAAAGGAAATCATGGTTCAAAAATGCGGGGAAAAGGAGTTGGAGATTATGGTCAATCTAGGGTTATTTGATCTTTACATTAATTCTAATGGTTGTTCATTTTGCTGGGGCATGATCTCTTAAGAAGAAGAAATATTTTTCTTACAGGATAAATGGCATGATCATCACTTACAGCCCAGAAAACAAAAATGCGTGATTTAATCGATTAAATCATGGGTCAACTTTTTTTGTGTGTTTTAACCATTTAATCGATTAAATGTTGAAGTTAATCGATTAAAGAGTGGTAGGATGGTGGATAGTTTCGGGTAAGGGACGAAATGGTTATTAATTATTTAATGAGGAACAAAAGGGTCAAAAATATGAGTATCATATTAAAATGGAAATAAATCTCCCATAACCTTAATCATGTTACATTTTTGCTATTGCCGAAGAAGTGTTTTCTTTCATAAAAGAAGAAAAAAAAAAAATTTCATAGCTTTTTTTTAATTAAAAGATGGACCCACAATTGAATTATGTGTATGTTGCGGCAGAATTACAACAAGGGAAACTATTCTCCCTTTATAAATAGCGATATAATTTTGCCACATGTATCAACGTTAGGTGTAGAGGTGGCAAAGTGGACGGCCCGCCCCGCCTTGCCCCACCTTGCCATCAACTCGCCACAAAATGAGTCAGCCTGCCCCGCTTTTGAAAGTGGGCTGAAAAATTGAGCCTGCCCCGCCCTGTTTGGCGGGTTGCCCCGCTAGCCCGAACCTATTTTACACTGACCCGCCTATGCCCGCCATCAACCCGCCAAAAAATGAGCCCGCCCCGCCCCACTTTTGAGATGGGTCGAAAAACTCAGCCCGTTCCACCCCATTTAGCCGATGGGGCGAGTTGGCCCACCGAGCCGAGCCCGTTTTGCCGGCTCTAGTTAGATGGAAAACGAACACATTAAAATAATAAATAAGTGTTTACGACGTATATAAAACAAAAATTACAGTTTACACCAAACCAAAACTTCAGTAAAACATTGAATACAAATTAAAAAGATTTTATTCTCAAACAAAGCCAAATTTTAGGCAAGCAGCGCTGTTAAGACAGCGTTGGTAATCTCGAACACGAAGTAATTCATTACATATTCATATGTAGATTTCTTGTTTGAACGACTCTTATCCGTTATTTACATAGTCATAATTCAGTATCATACACATCCCAAGAATGTCCCAGAAATATAGTAATAAGCATTAAGAAGCAATTTATTTGTTAGTCAACTAAACATTAAATATCATAATTTATCAATTCCATTCAAATCTCAGCCTATAATAAACTCATTTACGCATCATTAAACCAAGTAATCAAGAAACCAAGTAGAACAAATTAAAAAGTTTCAGGTAATTATTTAAACAATTTAGCCTACACTGATACTTATTTCCAAGAAGGCTAGGACCCTGATGCGTTGTCTAGAAGTTAGTATCCATTACCAACAAAATTGACTCTTCTTCTTCTTCCATTATAGCATTAATTTGCAATATGGATTCAAACCCAGAAGCATATCAGTCATATGGAAAGCAGCCTCCTAAGGCACACATAGTGGACCACTTCCTTTTATTTTTTTTGGATTATTGCATGCTACTCTTGCTTTTATTGGTGGATCCTAAAACATTGAAATGTACTTGTTACCATATACTGATAGTTTGCTTCACATGGTGTTGTCAATGGAGCCCCTTAATTTGGGCAGATTCCGGAGATAATTGACGTAGGGACAATATATAAGTCAATCAATTCAAAATCTACTATCCATGGATACTGTTCAGTTCTTGGGTGATAATGTTTTCCTTTCATCGTTTATATAGAGGAACTATATAAATATTGTGTGTCGTAAGAACTACATTATATTCATTGGTTGCTCATAAATTTGACATGTGCTTGAGGCCCCATGCCTAAGATAGTAAGATACCAAATATTTAATATATTCGTAGCTATTATTTATTTCATGCGAAGACACGTCATACCTGAATTATATAGTATTATAAGTTATTAATATATATATATATATAGATATAGTTTTTTATTTTTTTGTGAATATTATCCTCCGGTAATTTCATAGATTTTTTATGAACTAATTCAGAGTTCGGGACGAGTTTAGAATTAAGGCTTTAAATCTCTTCCAAAGATAATACTGAGGAGGATCGAACATATACTTTCACCTCTACATGCTCAGTTCTCATGCGCCAACTAAACTACCATCATTTGATATAAATTATTAATAATAAGGATATATAACACATCACACATGCATATGCATGTAGTCCATATTTTAAAGAATAATTTCATGCAAAGACATGTCATGCCTGAATTATATAGTATTATAAGCTATATATATATATATATATATATATATATATTTGGATAGTATTCTCCGATAATTTTATAGGTTTTCTATGAACTAATTCAGAGTTCGGAATAGGTTCAGAATTAAGGCTTTAAATCTCTTTCAAGAAAAATATTGAGGAAAATCGAACATATGCTTTCAATTCCACATGCTCAGTTCTCATGCTCCAACTAACATTTGGTATAAGTTATTAATGATAAGGTTATAACACATCACACATGCATGTAGTCCATATTTTAAATAATAGAAATAGAAAATAAAACTCTAGCTGTCATAACTGTCATATTTTAAATTATAGAATAAGTTTATCATCACAATTGTAGACTTAAACAAACAAACAAAAAAAGTCATAACTGGTTTTTGCGCAAGCAATAATCTGATATAAAGTCAACTACATAATAACTTGGATAAGTTTTTTTTTTTTGTTTTCAAGTTTTTTGTGTCAATAATGTCCTAATGAATGCAAACTATTTTTTTATTTATTTGGCTTTTATGTTTGTCAATTTCCTATAATTTCATTGAAGTTATATTTAACATCCAATTAAGCGTAGTTATACATAGTATAAATATTTACAATGGATTTGCCATGCGAATCAGAACAGTTTTTATCCTATGAAAGAAAAAGAAAATAAAAAACCACTAAACCATGAATTGCGTTCATCGACGGCCAAAAATGCAGTGTACGTGCTGCAGTTATGGGATGGAATGGCTAGAGCCCAATTCCAGATCATCATGGAATGGCTAGAGTCGGGTTCCACCCGTTGATCCATATGTTTGAGGTGATCGATGTGAAACTTTAACATAAGAGATGATATATTTTCAATTTTTTTTCTTTTAATTATTAATTATTCACTTACCTTTTACTATATGAATATTATTATGCATTGCTAGAAACAAAAATCTAAATTGATTGATCAAGAATCTAATTAATCTAAATATGTCATAACATATTCAGTAGCTTACGAGTTGTGACTTAATAATTGTTTAATCTAAATTGATTGATTGATTGATTGTGATGGAAAAATTAAATGTATCTAAGTAACTTGTATTACGTCAATAAATTGTTAATAGTTAATACATTATCAATCAAGAATTAATAATTATAAATAATAATGTATTAGTAATTTATTGATATAAGTATACTCAAATTAAGCTACCAAATTTAGGCAAAAAAATTCCTTATAGTAGCTAAGGATCCCATCCCCAAGTGGAGGAAGACGAGGGAGGGGTTCAATGGATCGAGGTCATGTTATGTACTAATAGCCCTGCACAGAATGTCTTGTTAATTATCATTAGAAATGGAAAGCAATTCCATTTTTTGGTCTTTTTTTCTTTTTCATTTTATTTGCTTTAGTCAAAAGTAGCTGGATTGTGACAGATATGAAATCTGTGGTTGGAGTTTTCTTTTGCTACGAACGAATAGAATGGTATCCAAAGCCCAATAACAATGACTGTAAGTGGCCCCCACAAAGAGGTATCCTCCATTTCCCACAAGAATCTTCAACCAACATGTGTCTGTGCTCTATGGAATCTTTAACGTGTAAACAACCATCTCTCCCCTGTCCCCACTTTATGTTTCTCACAAGAATTTTCCTAATGACGCTTCTCTTAATAGAAATCGATATATTTTGTTCCGTTAAAGGTTTTACTCATTTACTCTCATATATTAGTAGTAAATAATTAAAATAATTATTTTTTATCTTGATTTTAGGAATTAAAATTGTTATAGTTGATTTATTAATGAATAAGAAAAAATTTCAAAGGACATTATCATATTAAAACAAGATATAAAAGAATATATCGTCATCAATCTCTTCTATTAGCGTGAGGGTAACTATTATTTACATTGTCGATATAATATTAAAGATTAGCGCAAGTTTGACCATTTAATTGTTAGTTATGTTACGTGAGTGGTAATCCACCACCAATTTGATACTCTTAATTGTTGTTTAGCCACTCCGTAAAACACAAATCAAGTCAATGTTATGAAACAATACGAGACATGAATATTTTTATGGTAACCTGAACTATAAGTATGGTTGATGTTGATATTTGGTTATGCATAATCATCATTATGTCACTAGAAAGTAACCACAGAATCTTTTCTCACACATTTGATTTGGATCATATATTCAATAATTGAATCATGATTCGTGAAATTTAAAACGCTCAAGGCAGGCGACACCTGTTAACGTACGAAAAAGGGCATGTTCTTCCAATTTAGACACTATTTGAGATTAAATTTACATAGTCCTGCTTTCTTAGACCCAAACATTGTCCACAAACAAAGAACTCTTTTTTTTTTACTTTTTTCTCTATCAATGATTCCTTATCTATATATATGAATCTTAATACCCCAATTCTTTTTAAGTCCCAAGTAAAATTTTCCATATTCACACAAACTCAAGCCTAGATTTCAAGCCTGATTAAATCTTAAATATCATTATGGAGACACAGTATGATGACGATACTTTCTATGCTGAGATTAGGAGGCAGATTCTGCTTTTGACATCTGAAGATAATGAAGATTCATTGGAAAGAAAACGTTTCAACCCGTTTAGTGTTGGTAATGGTGGTTCAATCAGGTCAGTTTATAACAAGAGTGCACCACAACCTGCAAGCCATTTCTGTTCTTGGGAAACAAATAGCTTAGGTTCACCTCCTGATTGGCTTGTGAACCTTTGGAAGAATGGAAAAGGTACTGGCGTGTTCATTCCCAAAGTTGTCACAGGTAGAAAATACCAGAGACCAGGTACACTTTCCTTTCCTGTTTCAAACTTTTAATATATTTAAACAAACGAAAATATTTGGAAAAGAATTGAATTTCTGCTCATGTCAGACTGCAATTTTTTGCAGGAAAAATGTATAGCAGGAGACAAGAATATAAACCTGTGGTGGATAAGTATTGAAGAAACTATGCTTTTTAAGTCTGTGTTAAGTAAATTGAAGATCGTTCCTTGCTCATAATTCTGCTTAAGGTGGGAAGCAGTTGTTAATATTTCTTTCATCTGATAAATTTGTATAAAATTTTCCACATATATATGTACAGAATTCACAATAAGTCAAGGGAATGTAGAAAGAACTCTGAATTTTATTTTAATACATTTTTCTATACCAATAGCATTCAGATGAGAAGCATACAAGGGTAAAATACTGAGACTTGGCTTCAGAATATCAAGTAACATATGGATATGTAAGTAAATGGAACGGTTGATCATTCAATAAGGTCATGCTTTTTTGTAAATATATATATGGATTATGCTTCTCTCTTTCTACATAAAATAAATCAGATTTCTACAGACAGACACTTAACAGAGATGAATCTCATCTCTGCTTTTTCTCTCTCCAATTATTTATTGATCTCACTTATAATTTTATTTGAACAACATAAGATAACTAATTTTCAATAACATAAGAAAAAAAATTCCATATATATATCTTAAGGTAGTGTTTGGTTGAAGGTTTATTTTGGGATTGATGAAAAAGTGTAAGTGGATATTAGAAAATACCACGTTTGGTTCAGGTTTTTTCAAAAAATACCAGACAAATAGGATAGATGAAAAAATGACTTTTGTGTTGATTTTTGGATGAAATTCACTCTTACAGAATACCACTTGAGATGTGATATTTTGAGATAACTGCGGAAGTGAAAAAACAGGTGCAAAGTTTCTCCCGAACATAGATTTTGCATATTTAAATAAATTTCTCTGGTAATATTTGGGTCAACCAAACAACTTTTTTTACATTTTCTTACCAAACTCACTTTCCAACCATTTTCCTATCAATTACATTTCCCTAGTAAAAAAAAACTTCTCCCGAACCAAACACTACCTAAAGATATGAGGGCTTTTCCTGCAAACACAGAATTCAATAGGTCCCTGACCAATTTTTTTCTCTCCGGAATAAATCTTTAGTGCTACTATTGCACCAAAAATTTAATACATCCCACTAATAGAAACATTATATGTCAACTAAAATTTTCTTTTCTCTACCAAATTTTTTCTCTCCTATGATATGTAATACTCTTATTAATAAGATGCAATAAATCTTGATGCAACAATAACACCAAAAATTTATTCATATAAGAGCCACCGTTATTGTCTCCCTTGTTTGTTTGTGTGTATATATATATATAAAGGGTTTTATGTTTATCATGTAACATGATATAACATCACTTTCCTACACACACATTAAATAGATGGGGTCCACATGTTTTTCTTTCTCTTTCATCATTTCACTTTCTCTCTCCATTTTTTTGTGTGTTGAAAACAACACTTAAATCATGTAACATAACACTAATAAAACCCATATATAAAAGGAAAAAAACTTCATGTCGCATGAAAAGTCTATTTGCTTATTACTCTCACTTCGATATCCACACCAAACACTTTTATTTTCTATTTTTTTTTTCAAGGCCCAACAACAAAAGCTCCAAGTTCTCATGGCAAAGTAAGAAGTTGCAAAACCATATATATATATAAAAGACAATCATTCATTTTTGTTGGTGAAAGGGCGATGATGTTATGCATTCAAACCTGTGAATCTCAACTTTCCGATTTAAAACTTAATATAATAATCACTAGAATGTGCCAATAATATACAGAACATTCCAACAGTTGAATACTTATACAGATCAAATTTCAAGCCATAAACCTATCTTCTAAAGAAAAGTTGATCAGCAGCTACCAGTAACAAGGTTTCTTCTCATTATAGCCGATTATTAACGACGCTCTATAGTTGAGGGTCGCAGCAACTCATCACTGAGTTCCTATTAGAACAGAAATAGCCAATTAGTTTGGAGCCAATAAAGGAGGTCCAACAGTAGGATGCACCATGGCTATATATATATATATATATATATATATATATTAACGCAAGTCCCTACTCTCTAGGGCGAGCTAACCATAATGAATTAAGTGCTCTTAGTCTTGAAAGGTAATCATTTCTGACAATGAGGGCCCGAGCAATCTGACGCGTGGTCAAAATTCGTTGCAATTGTTGCAGAGTTTGTTGCTTCAAGAGATCAGCCTAAGAACATAAACCATGCGGATCAGAATACAACATATATATATAAAACTTCTGATGTATCTATTTTGATACATAGCACATACATAATGAAGTTATAAGTACTAAAAATATAAATTAAGCAAATTCTCATGGATTTTATATCTCACATACCTGGCGAAGGAAATTCTCCACTGGAGCAAGTTTGCTCATTGCAATTGCCATTTGGCCCATGTAATCAGCAACATTTCCAGCACCAGTGGGTCCTAAGGAGGTGGAAGAAAGTGTCTCTAAAACAGATTGTTGCAATGCTTCCATACCTTGAGTTAAAGCATCCTCAGCCTGCTGAGAAGACTGTTGCAGATTATCAATGCCCATCACTTGCTGTTCTGTTAAGGGCTCAAGGTGGTTCTTGATTATCTGAATCCCAAAAAGAAAAAAGTAAAGGTTAGCTCAAGTGAAGTTACATGCAAATGAAGTGATGAATTGGTCAATAATCACACCTTGAGAAGTTCAGATGAACGGAATCCACCAAGCCACATAAACCATCTTTCTGCAGGTGTCTTCCACATCCCACTATGCATGTGAAACACATCAGCCTTTGCCCCTATGCTCTTTAACCTAAACAATTCATCATAATGTGCCATGACACCATCAACAAGAAGATGTAGTTCATTATCACCCATTTGAGAATTTAAAGCTGATCTTAGCTCATTCAGCAGACGTTGATGCTCATCAACCCAGCGGGCATAGTCCATGTCAAATGCTAAGGCACCTAAAGGTTCAATAAACATCATCAGTCACATTCCCTCCCCTCCTACTATAAAGTAAATATCAATATATTTCACTTTAATAAATCACATATTATTTCACCAAGTTCACAAAGAATTTCTCTTAAAAGATTCAAATACATTACTTCCATGATCGCACCCGGATTGAAGGTACACCCGTCTATTTGCCAAATTAAATAAAATTTCAAAAGAAATGCAAGAATTATTGAGTCATATTGATGTAACAAATATAAGCATCATGTTTCTGCCACTAAAGGAGTTGTCTCTTTTTAATTACCATTTCCAACAGCCAAATGACCTTGATCCCCAGGAGTTGCAATAAATATACCCTGCATTGCAATGGAAACCCATGAAGACAACAAAATCAAATTGTCCACAAATATCAACCAGAAATCTTCAACTTCTTACACCTGCGGACGTGCTCGTTGAAGCTCTTGCTCTATTTGCGCAAGCTTGAGCCGGCTGTTCTCCAACTGCTGCACATATGCCTATTTAAAACCAAAAACCTATAAGTGATTCAAATATGTTCCCCTTAAAATCCTAAGACTTCACATACCCTATAATAAAGGGGTTATATCATCAACAAATCAAGGGAACAGCAATTCACTAGCACAACAGAATATGTTACATTAGTCCCACAAGTAATTGTGTGTGCGTGTGTGTGCGAACGAGTGCACAGGCATCTTTCATGTTAAAAACTTGAGATTAAATGAAGTTAGTGTAAAATAAGACTACTCTTGCACCATTTTATCAAAAAAAAAAATTCTTAGAAAGTAAACATAGTAAACCAGCCATTGAATTTACAAGCCTCTTCATCTAAAACAAAGACAAAGATAAACATATGGATGGAAAAAGGTACCAATTGATTTAACAAAAGGATCTCATTCATAATTTTCTACATATCTAGGAATAAAACGAGAGCAATTAAACTTTACCCTTGGGAGCAATTACCTTTTTCCTTAACCGACTCTTCCTTGCAGCCTCCCGATTCTGAGCTAGCCTACGAAGGGTCTAGAAAAAGGGCATCCAAGGAAATAAAGCATCAGCACTAAAACACAGATCGGTAGCTACAAGATGTTGAACTAAATCGTAGCAAAATATACCTTCTGATCTCCTGCTTTGAACTTTGTCTGATCCTTGGAGTCCACAACCACACGTGCCCCATTCTTTACACTATTGCACTAACACAAGGTTGAGAAACACTATCAGAGATCATTAAGACTTACTCATTCATCCACAACATACAACCGCTTCACTAAACATTGAAGAAGATACCTCTAAATTGTTACATTCAGCTCATGGTCGAACCTAAAGGCACTTCTACTCACACTAACATTATTCAGTTCCAGCAAAAGCATAGCAGATTTCTCATATAAAACAGCAAAAACTCTGGTTTTATACCCACACAAAAAAAAAAATGCGAACTAATTTGGCAAATTAACATGAAAACACCAAAACATGTTTGAGAAATAGATACCCACTTGGTTTTTGTCATCAGTGTCAATATCAGTGGAAGTATCATCAGTCTGTTGGCTATTATCTGCCATGCCTGAATCAGCCCAATTCTCAACATGACCATTCCCCAAAGGCAAGGTGGCCATGGCCATTTCCTTGTGGTACATGAGTTGTTGCCCAGTATCCAAGCACCCTACCCCTGTTGAACCTATCTCTGCAGACCCAAGATTCTACACAAACCACAACATTTGAAACCCAAAAGTTCCATCACATAAGCCTCTAACAAAACAAAACTTATCTACTATCTACCTACAAGAGAGAAAAGGGAAGAGGATGAAAAACCGTGTTCATTGTCCCATACTGCATGTTACTACTACCAACAACAACATTGCTTGACTTCACACTATACATAGAGCCTGCAAAAAGAGTTCAAAGTTGAGATTACACATAGCATGACACACACACACACATGTATAGTATAGTATAGTATAGTATATATATATATATATATATATATATATAGAGAGAGAGAGAGAGAGAGAGAGAGAGAGAGAGTTACTCGAGGATAAATCAACCGCATGTTCTTGTTGAAAGACAGCAGAGGAATGCTGAAGCTCCCCAAGATCAGAGAAACGCGTTTGGTTTCGGTTGGTGTCGTCACCACTGTTTAAAAAACCAGAGGAAAACAGAGATGCACAGTTTTAACACACAAATTTTGTGATACCAAAACGACATACACAATAACTTAGCAGCACATGAATCCATTTCTCACTACCATGTGTCACCAAAACAAGAAAATGAAGAAAGGGTGACAAAGACACAAAGAAGCTACGTAACATACCGAAGCAAGAAGGAGGAGTGGCAATAGAGTTGGGAGCTTGCTTCAGCTGTCTTGAAGCTATGCATATTTTTCATACAACTAACTATTTACTAAAACACAAACACAAGAAGCTTCTGGTTTGTCTCTTTTCAGGAACGCAGCATCATCATCATCATCAATATCATCATGATGATGGAGTTTTTGTCTTGTGAGTTCAGATAGAAGAAGGAGATTATGGGAAACGAAGGAAAATCTTAACGTATCTTTAAGAAGAGGATGCGGTAATAGTACTTTTGGTTTGTTTATATTATTATTAGAGGTAGTAATGTGTTTAATAATAATTATTGCTATTCTGACTTGGGATTTTATTTTCCCAACACCAACACCTATCTATGAATCTATCTATCTGAGACACACAGTCACACACACTGTTCAATAACCATCTCAATCTCTTCCCCATTAGACGTCTCCTTCGCACCTTCACTTTGCCCGTTTTATTCCTAGTCCTATTCTACCTACATTCTTTTCCATGTAATAAAAGCACAATAGCTTATAAAAAAACAGGTATTGGATTACTACCAAGCATAACTTTTATTTATTTTTTGATAACAACCAAGCATAACTTTGGCCACTCAAGAAAGTGTGGTTACAGTTTATAAATGTTAAAAAAGACTAGTTAAAGCAAAGCATCGTAGTAGCTATTACCCGTAAACAGTAAACACACGAATGTACATAAAATATATAAATATATGGGGAACGATTACATTAAGAATAAGAAATCTTGTATTAAACTTGTATTAAAACTTAACGGTTGATTTACTTGTCTATAATGATTTAAATTTATTAGTCATGTGTCTATTATTTTATTTTTTATTATTATATCAAAATTAAATTGATAATAACAATATAACATCAAATCGGAACAATTAATTTGATTATAATCTACAGAAGAAGTGCAAGATCATTATAGGTATAAGTTTTCTCTACAATTCGGGTCCACATAAACATGACATAAATTTAAAAAAATCTTCGAACAAATATGACTCACTTATTTTACTGATTGACACGACATGACACCAATAATTTGTAAACTCATAATATGTCACTTATTATATGGATTGACACCACACGATAAGATATGAATAACTTGTAAAGCCTAAATCGTATTACTTATTATGTGGATCAATATGACATTATATAATAAGATATAAATAACATGTAAGAAGATTAACACAAATTAATTTTGGGTTCGTAAGTTGACACACTATACGAAACGAATTTTTTCAGGTTAGTTTTTGTCAATACAAATATGATATCAATTTGAAAACGAGTAGACCCAAATACAAATTTTTTATATTATGTTAGCGGATCGTGTTAAAAATTAACACTTGTAGTTATCTCTGCATATTCATGAATTTATGATGATTTAATTATATTCTTAAGAAACTTTTTTTTCTTTACAAACGATTTTTGTCAAAAAGTTTTGTTAATTTACATTACTTTGATCTTATTATTTTCATCAATATAAATGATGGGGAAGGATATTGTAACAACTAAGTTATGTTATTACCAGTTACTACCAATCAATCTCACCGTTAGATCGATTATGTTAATTCAGCGGTTATATTTATTTTCATCTTTGTATAGTCATGATTTCTCAAATTTAATACTTTATATTTATTTTTACTTTTGTATGGTTATGATTTTTCATATTTAATGCTTTCACTTTAAATATAGGGAATCATAATCATACAAATATGAAAATAAATATAACCGTTGGATCAACATAATCGATCTAATGGTGAGATTGATTGGTAGTAATATGGTAGTAACTTAACTTGGTTATTACAATATCCTTTCTCTATAAATGATAGGTAAATTTTTATGTGAATTGTGTCATATTTTACTGATAGAGATATTCTAGTGTCGAAAATAACTATGGAAGCTCATCTGTTTAACCCATTAATTTTTAAAGAAAGGAAGTACTGCGAAGATATACCGGAGGAAGCGCTAACAGTGCAACTAAAAACATTTCGAGATTAACTAGCTTATGACTTTGGACGAAAAAGCGGCCAGATTCGAATTTAAGATCAATAATATTTTACACTATCCAAAAAAAAAAAAATCAAGAATTTAAAAAACAAATTTAATATCTCTTAGTCTACTGCTTAATATCTAACCAGTTGAGATGATAGTTAGTAAACTAATTTATTAATTACAATCAGAGCATATACAAATCCCCAATCAATTAGCATCAAAAGTTAACACGTTTCATTTTAGGGTATATGTCAGATAGCAGTGGCCGAGTCAGCTCCAATAGAGGTCGGATCAAAAAATTATATATGTATTTATTTTTTTAATTTTAATTACTTCATATTATAATATATTTAAATTATATTAAATATAAAACATCTGAGCAGACAATATTAAAAAGTTATAATTTTATTAAATATATTTAAAATTTGTTATATAAGTGAAAATGAAACACATAACTTAATATAACTTATCCAAATCTCTCGCCAAATATATTTTATTTTTTTAATAGCGCCAAATTCTAATTTTAGACCAGATCAAATTATAATTAATTATATAATTATATAGTATAAGTATAATTTATTAAAATTTAGCCTGAACCAAGATCACCTCCAAACAACAAGTGGCTCGGCTACTTTCCGATAGTAACAAGGGTTGAATAGAATGGGAAGAGAATTTGAATTTAATTCATATCAAATATATATTTGAAAAGAAATGAGGAATTTTAGCTGTGACTAAATTCCAGCTCATAATTAATCTCATAATCGGATCAAAAAATTAAAACATAATAATATTCAAAGACCAACTTGTTTCAAAAAAATAATTAAGGTCAACTTGTATTCAGCCAAAATTAATACAATGATTTATTCTGAATTTATATCATTATACAAAACAAATTGTTTTGAATAGAATTTACTTTTTTTATGTTAATTATTCAAAAATAATTACATTAAAATTTATCATTATTTATGTAAAGTTTATCACTTCTATTTTTGAGTCATTTTTCCATAACATAATATTCATATATTAATAAATAATATGAGAGGATATATATATATATATATACACACGTATATTAATGTAAAGTTGTTACCACTCGTGAATATAAAAACTGCTTAAGTATTTCTCTAGTTATAATATTTTTTTTTGGAGTTATCCAACTCTAATTATCTCTTTGAGGCGAGTTGGCTTCCTCCGGTATCTCCACGAGCTTCAACTCTTTGAGCCGGCTATAAGACTAATCCGGAGTGCGGGGGGCAGTGATGGCTAAAGGTTCAGCCCCTCTCCAAAAATGCATTCAGCAGGAATCGAACACATGTCCAACCCCACTAACTCAACGCCAAGTCTCTACTTAGAGTATTAAAATTAAGAAGTTTTCTCCACCAAAAAAAATTAAAAATCCAAGAAGTTTCATCAACAAAGAGGATAATTAATTCGAATTTATGGCCTGTAAAAGAATTTTTGTTACCACGAAGAGAGAAAATCCACGGAGAGTGTGTAGGCGCGTAGATTCTACTGTGACCCGCATCCCGAGGCATTGAAAAACGGGAATTGATGTTAGATTTTTATATAAAATTCTCTCTTGCGAAAATTTTGTTGCAAATTTATTTTTATTGATATTTACAAAATTATTATAGAGAAAACATTTTTCATGTGACGTAAAAATTCAATTCTTATGTTGGTGACCATTCAATTTACGTGCAAAGTGTTTTTTTTAATAAATATAGTATTTACTACTAGTTAAGTCACAACACAAAAATTAAATTCTCATGCAATATTAGAAAATCAAATCTCATTATTATATTATAAGATGTTGCTTATTTAATATCAATTTTATCGTATAAAAATCACAAATAAGAAAAAAGAAAAATCATTCTTATAGAAAGAAAAGAAAAGAAAAAATGATTGATCCTCTTGTCTTGATGCTTGTCTCTCTCTTGGGGTCTCTTCCTGCTCAGCTGTGAGCTCTGAGATGTTCAGATATCTGAACTCTATGATCTGTGAAGGGTTTTGACAGAGATGGAGATACCTTTGCTCTCTCTCTTCCTAAAATTAATATTCGTATCACGAAGATGGGTAAGACCTTCTGGGAAAAAGTGTAGATGGGACGGTGATGAGATTGAGAACATATAAGGAGTAAGGACAAAAAGATAAAGCACAAATTCTGTATCTTCCAATTATCATTATATTAATGTTCTTTTTATTTTTATTAAATATTTCAATTGATTCATGTTTTTGAGATTAATTCAATTTAAGATAAATTTTGGATTAAGATTTTAAATTTTTTCTAAAAATGATATTAGAAAAGATTGAATACGTACTTTTACTTTTATCTGTTCAGTTTTATAGCACTAGTTAAACTACTATTATTTGATATACACATCATTTTATATTTGAGAAATACAAATCTCATTAGAAAACTTATATCTTAATTTATAGAGCGTTCAATAATTGTGCTGTCATTTTTTATTTTTTATTTTAGTGATGGATTCTACCATTTTATATCTTAGACAAACCCTTTATATTTATACAATTTTTATGATTGTGATTAACTTCTCATGTTGATAGAAAACTAATTTTATTTCGGCATAGACATTGAAAATGAGGATTATGTTTATTTATTTTTTGAATTTTTTTAATATTATTTTAAAAAACTTTGTCTAATATTTATTAAAATAATGTCGTTTTGGAACTAAAATTATTGTGTGCTTGTAATTTTAATTTATTTTAAGATTATAATTGTATTTATCATTTTAATTTTTTAATCCAAAATGATATCATTTTGATAAATACTAGACAAAATTATCTAAAATAACCTTAGATATTTTATTTCCTTATTTTTTAATTTAATTTTGTAGTGGATCCCAGAGAAAATTTAATTCTTATCCTGTGACATGAGGTTGATTACCCTTTTTATGATCTAATTACCGTTAATTTCATTAATATTCTTACACTAGTATTAATGTAAGGTGATATTATAAAAAAAAAGGTAACAAGTAGGAAATATTTTCCTTTATTATTATTATTGAGCATTAACTATTTGGTGTTTTTGAATATCTAAACTATGAAAAGAGAAAGAAAGGGGAGGGTGGTGACTAGGTAGGCATAGTTAATTAAAGGCAAATGCTTTGCTTGAAAGGAACCTCTTGCTCTTGGCTTTGGTTTGGGTACATGCCAGAAATTGTGCAGAGGAGTAGTGTGTATTTTGGGGTGCTCTTTGAATAAGAGCACAGCATGTGTCAGAAACAATGTATAATGTTAGCTAAGCCTGCGCTGAGAAGGCCCAATTTGGAATGCGTTATGACGCATTTTATACGGCATTCGTACACTTATGGCGTGTCAGTGTCTCTATTAGACGATGGTGTGTACTTGTTTGTTTCTTTGGCACTACTGCAATACTGCATGCTGCGTTACGCATTCCCATTACTACTTCGTAGTTCAACCACTCGTTGTTGTTACTTGTTATATATGTAACTTGAATGGCCCTTGGGGATCAATGGAAACCAGCAACTTTAATTCAGTCCCATGAGTAGGTCACAAATATGAAGTTTTTACTTTGAGAAATATGGAAAAGTAAAAATGGTATAGTCGTATCGTATCAGTTTAACACAAGAAAATTTTAAATAAGTATGTTGCGTATTTTCTTTTGGTAGATATTACCTGATGTATAAAATCTTAACGGACTAGTTTTGGATCTGAGCCTTTCACCTTTCGGAATTGTGATTTTTAGGTATTAAAATCACTATTAATTGACAGGTCAAAGTCTAAGATCTAATTAGATTGCAGTAAATGAACAAGTTTTGAACCTCTTGCCTATCTTGTTCATTTATTATTATAAGAGATTGTCGATTATCATGTCACAGGATGAGGGAAGAAAATCCTGCAGACACAATTTTAAGTATATTATTTTTTATTTCTCTCTCCTCATCTCACTTTCTCTCTTTTTTATTGTTTAATGCACAGTAACTTTCCTGTAAAATAACAAATATAAAAGTAGTAAAACGCTTATTATAACCATAAAAATGGTTTAGAGGATTATATAAGGGTTTTATAAGAATTATGTTGTAGGAAAAGTGATTGTGTAATGTTATAGAGATTCGTTTTGCATGCCTTAATTTTTTATTTATTTTTTTGTTTTAAAAAGTGTGGGTCCTACAAAATATTGTGAGTGTAAGAAAATTTGTTGTATTATGTTAAAGAATAAAACGAAAACTTATTATATAAACATAAAAATGGTTTAGAGGATTCTAACATAGTACAGTGTGGGCATACTTAACCGTGCAAAAGTTTAAAGGTCAAGAAATCACTTATGCCAGAGCTACACTTCTTAATTCCACACTCAAAATATATTTTGACACCTCATGGAAAAATAATTACTTAAGAAGATTACTTCGCCAGTGTATATAGGTGGGTTTAGAAGATTGGTCTACATTTGGTAAAATCAACGCAAGAAGCATATGATTTGGAACTTTCTTACGGTACGTTATTTAAAAGAAAAGAATGATGTAAGATCTTATAAATATAAGGACTTTTTGACCCTTATAACCCTTAACTAATAATTAATTATTAAATTGACCTTCATTATAAACTATTTTAAAATTTTAACCCCCTCAAAAAACATAACACCAATCTGCCTTTGTTTGACCGTTGACCACGAAGCCTACCCGGGTACATCCCTACCTACCCGGGTATCTTTTGAAATTTTTTGTTTACCCGGGTAGAAAGGTGTGTACCCGAGTATTGTTCTTGATTGTTTGAATTATTTACCCGGGTACGGATGAGCGTACCCGGATAGATCTTGTATGAAATTGACAAGCACAAACTTGGTAATAAAGCACAAGTCACAAGTACAGAGTAACAAACTTGGTAATAAAGCACAAGTCACAAGTACAGAGTAACAAATCAGTGTGATAGCATGCCAGACAAGCAGTATGGCTATGAATTGGATAATGTGTAATGGGTCAACGTGGTTTCAGGATCCCTGAAATCCTCAGATTTTAAGCTCATTCACTATTCAAAATGATATGAAATGTGAAATGGAAGTGAAGTGGAAGTGAAATGAGTGAAATCCATTTAGCTAAAGCAACATCTTCGAACCTTGTGAAATGGGAGTGAAAACACAAGATGCTTTCATATATTGTTTCCTTTGTTGCTTACCAGTGTCCACGATGTTGCCAATGGTGCCAGACACGGTGACCTAGAATTGGATCTGATATTTGTGTTTTGGGTGCCTTTGTTGCTAAAGCCTCCCTTTTATAGATGGAGGCAGGAGAATCACGTGAACACAATTTTTTATTCTTTTTTGTGTGGCTTCCCAGATATTAGGTAATGACTTTTCACTGCTATCAATAATTGAAGGGTTGTTTACTTTACAAGATCTACCCGGGTACACTCATCCGTACCCGGGTAAATAATTCAAGCAATCAAGAACAATACTCGGGTACACACCTTTCTACCCGGGTAAACAAAAAATTTCAAAAGATACCCGGGTAGGTAGGAGTGTACCCGGGTAGGCTTCGTGGTCAACGGTCAAACAGGAGAAGATTGGTGTTATGTTTTTTGTGGGGGTTAAATTTTTGAAATAGTTTATAATGAAGGTCAATTTGGTAATTAATTATTAGTAAAGGGTTATAAGGGTCAAAAAACCAAATATAAGGGATAAGATATTATATCTGGATTTTTCATGCTTAATCTACTTATTTTTCTTCGACATCCTTATATCACAATCACAATTTATTTTTATCTTTTCTCTCTTCTCTTGACATTGTAATTGTTATGGACTTCTATTAGGCTTGTATGATTGAAAGGCCCAATAAAGGACGGACAATTAAGTAGAATGTGAACCACAAAACAAGCTAAAAGGAAGGAGGCCCAATTGCTTCAAACCTTAAAGTAAACTCTATAAATAAGAGCTAAAGATCACATGTATGGGTAATCTCTCTCTAACATATTTTATGCAATCACAATGCACACACACCATCTCTATTTCTGGCTAAGGCCTCACGATTGTGTACCGTGATTTGCTACTTCCAAGATACCTGATTCATAGGTATCTAAAGAGAGCACCAGATCCAATATTAATTTACTAGCCCTTGGCTAAACATCTCTGTCATACAAACAAAATAGTAATTTAATAGTGTAGGAGAGAAATAAGTGGAGTAGACGTAATATCCTATTTCTAGATATAATTGTTAAAAATTTAAATAACCTAGATGTTTTGATACGAAGTTTTATAAATAACTATAAACTTGTAATCAAAATTAAAAGTCTTTTAACACAAAATGTGGAGCATAACTTTTTAGTAATGGTGGCAATTTTCAACATAACTTGCTGATGATACAAACATGACATGAAAAAATTGTGTTAAGGTTGATCAGTTTTCAAATTCTTGTCGTGTTTGTGTTGGTGGTAAAAACGATAAAAATAATTGAAACGCAAAAAATTGAGTACTTAAAGGGAATTATATATGCACACAAAACTTTGGAATTAAGAAAATAAAAACAGTCTAATAGGAAAAAGCTCAATCTTTAATGAATAAATGAAAAATTATGAATAAAAACCTAATTATACAATCACCAGAAAGAAGTGTTGGAATGGTATAAGGGGAGCCTGAAATCCTTTTGGAATATTTTTTCAATGGGACAAATGATAAATAATAATAAATTGGCTAACAACACATCTCAATCTAAAGGTAATAAATTTATAGGTCTTTAGTGATTAGACCACCATAAAATAAACCAGTAATTATTGGTTCATGGTGTAAAACCAAATTCAAATTCAAACCAACACGGTTAGGGTTTGAGATTTGCCCCAGTTGAATCTTAATTGATCTTCTTTTACTTTTGATTATTCACCTAATTAATGATTATTGACCAATTATTCTAAATTAATCAAACTCAATCTTTTTCAATCTTGATCCTTTAAACCCTTTTAGGAAACACTATCCCTTGGTATTCCTTAAAATGTTTAAGCTTTAATACTTAGATAATCCTAAATTCACATAATTCTCCTATTCTATTGCGCTATCGATTTAAATTGTGATTAATTATGAAGATCTGAGTTATACACTAACATCGTTGTTGTCATATAAAACCTCAATTCAATTCCCAAGATTGTAATGTGGAAAGCGTTACGAAAAAATATAACTAATATTAAGATTAAAATAGGTAAAATGATCCGATAAAAAATATAACTAATATCTAAATGTTTAGCCGGACATAACAAAATTAAAGATAACAAGAATGTCAATGGCTTCCCCATACTCTATATTTAAGAGGCGTTCGGTGAATCTTTGTGTAATCTTCAGCCCAAGTTATTCAATGATTTTTTTTTTTTGCACTTGTAGCTTGTAGTCAATCAGGACTTATAATTGTAAATGGAATGCATAACCGGTGACTGGGTGATTAGTATTTTTTTAGTTTTTCATGTATTTTAATGCCGAATCACTAACTCATTGGCTAAACAGAAAGAAAGACTGAAAACAATGATTGCGAGAAAATACTATTTTTCTTTTCTAAATTTTATTAACAAAAAACAACCAAATAACAATAGGGTTATCCAAGCATTAAATAGGCAAAACAGAACAAAAATTAAAGAATCAAAAGGAATAATGCGCAATCAAATGAGATAATGCACAATCAATGCATACTCGAACATAATCAAATAAATAACAAAAAGGTAAATAACTAACAATTATTGTAAAACCCTAAATTATGGGAAGCTCAAAACTGTTGATGCCCATGGCAAAGCAATGAGTCTTGCTCAAAAGCCCATTTCAAGTTGCCTATCCAAATTTGAGTCCAATCTAAGTCGGTCAGCTCGGGTGCATCATCCTCCCTCGCTAGGAAAAGATTTGCCCTCGAAACTACTTTGTCATCATTGATATCAACTTCTCCAGGTGGCAATCTAGGTGGCTATTATTATGGTACAATATCATCAAATTTCCTAATTAAAGGTAGAGTTTGTGAATGCAATTCTTTGATATGCTCGGTATATTCATCTATATTTGAACTAAACTGCCTGGAAGCTAGAAATGATGCGAGTTCTTAGGGAGTAAGTGGACAAAACTCATAGACTATACCAAAAGTACTATTGCCTGCAGTTTGGTTCAGTGATCCGTCATTGTAAAATTCTACCTGAGGTAACATCAAGGCCAATTGCCCCTGACGATCTTCAATTAAACTTATACCAAAAGTTAAATTGTTATCTCATAGAGCACGAGATTGTTATGTCCGTTGTGCCCAAGTTCATAATTTTACTTGCAAATTAAAGACTTCTTGAATGAAGGATCACTCCCCATGGCATTTGGATAGAACTTCAGCTTTGTCAGATATATTAAAATTTATAGTAATTGACTTTACACTGAAATCACTATAAAGGATTTCTTCCGCTTTTGGATTCTCATTGTCTTGCTCCCTATCATACTTATCATAGATAGTGAACTCGTCATAAATCGGAGCATCCATAATTTGATTCTCATCATTTTCTCTTCATCGGATTCATTATAGATAGGGACCTCATCATAGAGTGGATACCCATAGATTTGCTCTTCTTTGGATTCATAATAGGCAGGACCTCATAATAGATTGGAGCTTCAATAAGTATCACAATCTGCTGATTTGAAAAATCTGTAGCAAAATATCCAATCCCCTGACACTCGAAACACCTATGTGTTGCAACACCTATCTTTTCTGCTCCGCTGCTAGTCGATCCTTCTTTGCTTGTTGTTTAGGGTTAGAAAAAGCCTTCCTCGCACCAGTGTTAGTTGTTGAGCCCAATAACTCCTTACAATCAGAAAATCTAGGTTGAAATTTTGAAGTACCTTTATTTCTCTTACACTATCCCTCTACCTTCAAATCCAATCGATATACATCTTCATATGACCAATACTACTGCAAGTATATGACATCTAAAATCTCAGTTCCCAATCCTCCTAAGTAATGACCAATCGATTGCTCGTCCTCCTCTACGATGTCACAGTGCATTCGTAGATTGTCAAATGCAACAATATATTGTTAAATTGACAGGTATCGCTGCTTGAGATTATAGTACTCAATAAATGCATCCTGCCGGTAGAGAATAGGTAAGAATTTTTGTTGTAACAGTCTCTTCATCTTATTCCAACTCTTGATCTTCGACTTTCCTTCTTTGATTCGTGACTAAATTGAGGCATGTTTCCTCAGTTTGATAGCAACCAATTTGACCTTCTAGTAATCTGTCAAGTCGTTGATGTCAAAGACCCTTTTGATGGTGCGTAACCAATCGATAAACTCATGTGGATGAGTGGTGCCCTCGAATTTCTGGATCTCAATTTTCACCCCATATTAGAAAAAAAAAGGATTGACCGTCATGTTGACTTTGTCCTTGTCGCTCTTGGTTTTATAACAGATTTTCGTTCCTTTTCTCCACATGAGATGATCTTTCAGGCTCCCTTCCTTCATCTAACTCGTCCAACTTTGTTAGGGCAAGTAATTGTTCGAGCTACTGAATTCATCTATATTGTTTTGCCATTGCAGCTACAAGTGTAGCGTCTCACGCGTCGATGCGTGGTTGTTCATTGTCACGGTTAAGGATGTTACCACGCCCTCTACCATCGTCGCCTTGACCTCGTCGTCCACAACCTCGACCTCGATCGCCATTGTTCTGTTCAGCCATTTATGTGACAACCAGAGCTCTGATACCAAATAATGCTGAAGCAGTATCCCATTTGCTAAACAGAAAGAAAGACTGAAAACAAGGATTGCAAGAAAACACTATTTCTCTTTTCTGAATTTATTAACCAAAAACAACCAAATAATAATAGGGTTCTCCAAGCCTTAAATGGGAAAAACAAAACAAAACAAAAACAAAATCAAAAGGAATCATGTGCAATCAAATGAGATAATGCACAATCAACGCACAATCAATGCACACTCAAACATAATCAAAGAAATAATAAAAAGGTAAATAACCAATAATTATTGTAGAGCCCTAAATTATGGAAAACCCAAAACTGTTGATGCTCATGGCAAAGCTACGAGTCTTGCTCATAAGCTCATTTTGAGTTTCCTATCCAAATTTGAGCCCAATCCAAGTCGATTAGCTCGGGTGCATTGATAATCATCATAAATTGGATTATCATAATAGATCGGACAATTATCATAAACTGGATTATGATCATAAACTTAAAAGTCAGGAATGTTGAATTGCATATCGATATCTTGAAAAGTGAACTAATTTCCTGGTTGTACTTCCCAATTATGTCCCTGGATTAGAATCTCAAAGGATTGATGTTCTCATCTTCGTCATTAGATGCGTCTTCTAATTACATTCCTTCTTTGTATTGAATTTCCAACTTTGTCCATGCAAGTTGTCTCTCCAAATCTTGAATTTTTCTTCTCTATGCCCGCACAAGTAGTCGCTCCAAAACTTGAATTTTCTTATCCAACGCCCGCTCAAGTTGTCACTTCAAATCTTGGGTCCGTCTTTCAAGCTCTTCATTTTCTATGTCATGCGGGTCTATCTGACGCGGTTATATATCTTCTTTCGGAACGAATTCACGTTCTTTGCATTCGACATCATATTGACTTAGTATAAAGAGTAAAATATTAATTTTAATTCAACAACATACATTAATTTTTTTGAATGGTTCATATAGAGTCATGTTTTGAACCCGCATAAAAGTCACATGATTTCTACCGTTAACAAGTTAACATCACATGGATGGAAGGACTTAATTACCAATATAATTTTACTTGATAAGAAGGAATGGCAGTTTATGTAACTATTCACCAACATTTCAATATTAAGGGAGGTGTGAATATTTTTTCTCATTAAAATATGATGATAGTGTTAAAGATTCAATTATGAAAATGACAAAATAAAATAAAATTAAGTGGTTAATAACTATATTTTAATATGGGTTAAATGAATATAATATTGTAGGAACAAAAAAACATCCTTCTAGTGACACATTAAAAGGTGAGCCATCATTATTATTATTATTTTTAATTAATGGGGTCCATGAACATGGTGTATCATATCTAATGTAACATTGTACATATATATTCCCTTTAATATTTTAGGAGAATTATGTGTGTATTTGTAGGAATCCAACCGTAAGTAGTGAAGTACTACATTTGTTATTAATGGATTAAATGAAAACTATATAACTAGAATGACTTATAAGTCTAATACCTTAAGATTTTTGACTGAGATATGATGTAAAGCTTACACATTGTGGTGGATTAATGCTTAACTCATTTGATGGTTGTTCTATTCTATATGGGCTTCCCTTCTTACCCAACTCTAGTATCAGAACCAGGTTGATTGGCCAGCATGAACTAATTATTTGGATATGATTGTTGATATTCGGGTTTGTAAGGCTATGTTATGCTTGACTGGTGTAGTTGAGTTTTGATATAATCCTATGAATACTCAAAGAATCCATCGCTTGTGGGGAAGCAAATGTTGGTTTGAGACTCATACTTGAAGGGAAGAATATTAGAATCCAACTAAGTAGTGAAATCTTACCTGGGTTAAAAAAGTGAAATGATTCGTTAATCTAATATTTTAATATTTTGATTTAAGATATGATATCAAACTTGATGTATTGCCGCTTAAGTCATTGTAATTCTTCTCTATCATGGACTTCTTCCTTACCCAATTGTATTCAAATAAAAAGTCAACAAACCTTTCAGAGCTAGAAAATATAGAGATATTAATTTAGTCTTTTAAATAAAATTAACATTAATATAATATTTTAATAAAAAATATCAAAATCGATCTTTTATTATGAATCGCGAGCGCGCTATTAACATAAGCTTTTATCAAAAGAGTATATCTATTTATTAATGTTATTTGTATGAATAATAGACTGAATTAATGTCAACTTTTTTAGAAGGTCAAAATGTATTATTTACTGATTTCATTTCAGAAATACTGCAGTCCTTTTTTCTTTTTCTTTTTTCAGGATTCAACTAATGTTCAAACATTGGGCCAATAAACCAGATGCATGAACAGACTACATAGCGTGTCCTCTTAATGAAACTCGTTTGAAAAAAAAACTTAACCTCGATTGATATATAAATGAAATTGAAAATAATCTTTCCCTAAAAAAAACTAATTTGTAAAACAATTGTTAAAATGATAGAGCAATGCATAGACATTGTCGAGGACCCGTGGCACAAGAGGAAAATACGTCGTTTGGAAAGGTACCAATCTCAGCATTTGTGATATAAAACACAGAACTTGGCAGGGGTAACAGTGAGATATCATAGCTTCGAACATGCCAAAGGACAATTTTTGTTGATAAAATAAATAAAATACAGCATGCATATGGAATCATTTTCATCAACATGCATGCATGCCAAAGAACCTTCCAACTAGTAAAACAAAATAATCATAATGCAAAAGATTCCTGTAGCTACTTATCATCGATTGGTTCAGTCATGTACTCCTCAATAATACTAACTCACTGTTTTTTATTTTTACCTTAAAAACACATCCTATAATAACTGCCAGCAAGTTTCTTTACTTTGCTTTCTCACTCACTTTTCTAATTAGCGTGGAATCCTGAGTCACCTTCTTTGCATGAAAGATTTTAGAAAATCCGAATATCCCTGTCTTATATTACACAACCTAGCTATAGGGTGGTATATATTTAGAGGTGTTTATTCAATGAATTGGGTCAAATTTATATTGCCAGAACTCTGGTTCGATGCATTATTTTTTTAGAGATATTTTCATACTTTTTTAATGTGAAACTAATACTTTTATACACGAAGCAGGACATTCCCACAAATAAATTTCCTATAAAGTTTGAACATTTGTCCTTCCTCGAGAGCTCAATACCTAACTTAATATTATGATTAGACTAGTTTTGTGGGCCTATATATCCGGTTAGTAGGGGTGTTCGTGGTCTGGATTTGATCGGTTTTAGAAGTAAAAATCATTCAATTCAATTCATTCGGTTTGATCATGTAATCATCCATTCGGTTTGAATTTTTTTTAAATCCGATTCGATCCAATACAATTTTTTTTGGTTTGGATTGGATCGGTTATCGATTTTTTGAAAATCCTAAAATTTGTTTTATGATTATTGTGTAAATAACATCTTTTATATATATTGGCTTTGTAATTTTATTTTTTTTGAAATACAAAGCATCAGTAAATGATAATATAGTTTTATTTTTTTGACAATGAGATACATGAAACTTTACACAGATAAAATTTTGTTGATGAGATATGACTAGGTTTTTTCTTGGGTTTAGAAACTTTTGGGTTATGATTGGGGGAAAGACCCAAGTAGGTAGTGTAGAATTAATATATTGGATCGGCTTGGATTGGATCGGTTTTCATTAACCAATCCGAAAATCGATCCAATTCAATTAAAATTTGTGATTTTTTTTTTCAGTTTTCGGTTTTCGATTTATTCGATTCTCGTTTTTTCGATTCGGTCACCGCGGTTTGAATCGGTTTGGATCAGTTGATGAACATCCCTACCAGTTAGACATGAATTGTTCTATTCATAATTAAATTGTAAAATTTTAGTATTACTAAACTAAAATTAATAAATATATTATCATGTTATGAAATAGATATTAACTTAAGTTGAAAATTTTATTATTTATCACTAAATATAAAAAATGTTTTAAAATATTACCTTACACCAAGTTAAGTTAAAAATATACTAGGTCTAACTTTTAGAATCCAAATAGGTCCCAAGTAATTTTGGTGGCATCGAAAAAAACTTCATGTTTTTTTCTTTTGTAATTTTCTTTAAAAAAACTGGAATCTTCGAATGGTCAAGTTGGAATTCTGTTAATCGTTTAAACTTTAAAGAATCGATGAACCGGCTTAGAATCATTAATCGTTCAAACAACCTGTGAACACGCTCAAAATCGGTTAAGCACTTAACCGTTCAGACCAGCTCGGTTAAACCGCGAGGATCGAACTCGGGACACGAGACTCTAATATCATGGAAATAACCAATTCAACTTAAAACATTATAACATTAGGTGAGAGCTTTTTAATCATTTATATTATTCTCTAACACACCTGTTTACGTAAGAGTCATTTGGGCTTGAAATGTGGATATTGTATAGGCCCAATTTTTATTTTTTTTACCTTATGCTTATTTAATTTCACAAGTGGGGGCGGTGGCCAGGGAGGATTGAACTCATGACTTTATAGTCACTAAAACTCTAATACCATATAAAGAACCACTTCAACCCAAAAGCTTAAGCTGTTGAGTGAGGCTACATTAATGGTTTTATATAGCTCTAACAAACCCTACATTCAAGCCCATGTTATGGTGGGTCCCATAGTGTTTGGCCCTACCTAAAAATAAAAAAATCCCTTGGTTTTTTTTTTTTTTAGCCTTTCCTTACCTACTTATCTCCAATGCTGTTAGATTAGAATCTTAACTAACTTTTGTCATTTATATCTCCTCTTGAGATTGAGGTTCTGATCCAATGTTATTAGAGATGAGTACGTAGAGTAAGTATAAAAAATGTAAGCATATATATATATATGTGTGTGTGTGTGAGAGAAAAATATTTTTCAAGTTACTTGAGATATATTTATCTCCCGTCAGCCCAAAACTACGTCATTTTGTTTATTTATTTCTTTATATTAATTGATTTACCTTTGAATGATTATGATTTTCATTTTCTCTCTCTTCTTTTATCATCATTGATCCATCTTTGTACGGTTATGATTTAATAGCCAGAGATAAAGTTATCTCAAGCAACTTGAGAAACAATAAGCCATATATATGGGGCAGAATATACTTACCACAAAAAATATTTATCACATTTACAACCAATCTAATCAATGTTGATTTCTGTCAATCGAACGGTTATAATTTATTTGAAATTGATAATTAATTAATAAGTGCGACCCAATAATTCCTAATAAATTATAGTCATTAAATTGATGAAAATCAACGGTATTTAGGTTGTTGTAAAGGTGATAAACTTCTCCGGTACCCCCTTTTTAACTATGTATTCTCGAAAATACATAAGTTATTTTTTTTTCTCTCCACGTCAGCTAACAGGTTCTGAAAAGTGAATGATGAGAGAAAAAAAAAGTAACTTTAATATGTTATAACTATATTTTTTCGGGAATACATAGTTTAAAAGGGTTGTTAGAAACAAGTTTATTTCAAGTGGTTGGAGAAATGTTACATATGTGTATATATATATATATATATATATATATATATATATATATATATATATATCTATATATATATATGGGTCAGGATCATTTTACACAAACGTAATTTACATTCTCAATCTTGTCCGTAGATCCCACTTATATCTAATGGCTCTAATTTTTTAGTAATATGAGTCATTAGATACAAGTGAATCACTGATCAAGATTGAGTGTAAGACTTCTAACTCTTACACCGGTGTAAGAATATCTTGCCCTTATATATATATATATATAGGATTTTATTTTTCTTATGTTATTGGAGATAAGTATCTCCTATCATAGACACATGATATGATGGAGCCCACACCCATCAAAAAAAGAAAAAAGTGGTGGCACAACTTTTTATGTGAGAGTAGCATGCATGAGATAGTTATCCCATGTAAAATGAGACAATAATTTCCCCTATATATATATTTATATATATATATGTGGAAATCATTCTCTCATTTTAGATAAGATAATTATCTCATGTTTTTTTTACATAAAAAATTGTGGCACCACTTTTTTTTAATGGGTGGTGGGCCCACCACATCATGTGTCTATAATAAAAATTCTTATCTTCAACAATATGAGAAAATAGGATCTCATATATATATATATATATATATATATGAAAAAAGTATCTAATGTAACTTTAAATCATTTTGTCTAATGTTTACCTAAATGATGTCATTTTGGAATTGAAAAATTAAAAAATTAGAATGATAAAGATTATTATAATCCTGAAATAAATTAAAATTACAAATATACCATGATTTTCGCCCTAGAACGACGTTATTTCGATAAATATTAGACAAAATTGTCTAAAGTAACTTTAGAAAAAATGAAATATATATATATATATATATAGAAAAATATTTCTCAAGCAGCTTAAGATATATTTGTAGATACAATGTATGTTTTGATGATTACAAAGTGGCAACAACAAAAGAGAAGAGTATTAATTAAGAGCAAAAAGCATCAACCATATGTGGATATTGAAGATGTATGATGTAGCCATACAAGAAGTGTAATGACATATGAAAGTAACAAGATCATTGCATCAAGAGCAACAAAGAATAATTAGAAGAGCAACACCAAGATCAATGACAACAAATCATATACAACATCGAAGAGAAGCTCAATATCATAACCATGGTGAAAAATGATTAAAACCAACAAAGTGTCAAACATTGTCATATCCAACAAGTCAAAGCATCAAGCTCAAGTAAAGATCCAAGACACAAGACATGAAGCTAAGTCTAAAATCATATTTAGAATATATCTTTAGGACTTAGAATATATGTGAGGATATAAGGTAGATTGCATTGCATGAGCTCATATTTTTCTCAAAGTAAACGTTTTTTTCGAATTGCATAATCATAACTTTTATATACTTGAAAGAAATTTGAAAAACCCATGGAAAATATCCTTGACATATTTTATAACTTCAAAACATATTTATCAAGTCAAGATCTTTCACAAAAAGTGGTTGGAAGCAAGCTAGAACACATTTGAACTTAAAATTTGTTGCATAATTTCGCTACTACCTTCCATACAATTTTTCGTATCCAAGATGATGGATTTAGATCTTGTGTTCTCATAAAAGTTGTAGATCTTTCTTTTGCCTTTCCAACGAGACCAAGATCACATCAATCCAACGAGAATAGCTCAAGTTATGCGCAAAATACGAAACAATGTTATTGTTGTCGTATTTCCAACCTTTCCAACAGGTTGGGAATCGATTCTTTATGAGTAGGAATCGATTCCCACTCTCTGGAAAAGTTGAGAATCGATTCCCCCTGCAACAGAAAGCCTATAACGGCTAGTTTTGAGAAAAATCACTATAAATACATTCCTTGCGACCTTAAGGATGATTTGAGAGCTTCTACACTATCATTTGCATATTCTTTCATATCTTTCAAATATCAAATATATTTGAGCTTATATATCTTGAAAATCCATATATACATAGTGTTTCAAGTTGTATATCCACACTTTGAGAGTGTATATTCATTTCCAAATATTTTCCTTCTTGTATTATTGGGTTGAAATGGTTGTGAGACCCATTGTTTGAGAGGTAGCCAAATACCTAAGTAAATTTGGAGTGAATTGTAAGGTTACCAAGTACCCGTAAAATTGGAGATTGTAAGGTATCCAAGAACCCGAAGTCTTGGAAGATTGTAAAGGTTTGTCAAGCACCCGTGAAGCTTGACAATTAGTGAAAGAATTGATCGAGCGGCTTCAGTCTGGATGTAGGTCACAAGTGGTGGTGACCGAACCAGGATATATTGTGTTTGCAATTCTCTAAACTCTTTATTTCTATCACTTTAATTGCTTCTTTGATATCTTGTATGTGCTAGAATGTTATATAATTGTGATATATTATATATTATGAATTGTTTGAATGTATTGATTAGCTTTCCACATATCAAAGTTTGCTTGAAATTATTATTTAGAAACTAGAAGGGGGCTTTTGCGAAAATTTTGTAATACTAAATTCACCCTCCTCTTGAGTATGGAAGCCACATTCCTAACAATATTTATCTCCGTCTATCTAAAAACTATGTCGTTTTGCTTATTTATTTTCTTATATTAATTGATTCACCTTTGAATGGTTATGATTTTCTTTTTCTCTCTTCCTTTATCCTTTATCACCATTGATCAATCTTTGTACTGTTATGATTTAGTAGCCGGAGATAAAATTATCTCAAGCAACTTAAGAAACGATAAGCCCTATATATATATATATATATATATATATATATATATATATATATACATGGGAAAAGATCTGTTTACAATTTTTTTTACAAATTACACTAAGTATGACTAGTCATACACTCTTGATTGAAGTATGACCGGTCAGACATAGTGTAATTTGTAAGATTTTGTAAACAAAAAGATTGTAAATATAACCTTCCCATATATATATATGTATGACGCAGGATATTCTTACACCAGTGTAAGAGTTAGAAGTCTTACACTCAATCTTGACCATTGATCCACTTGTATCCAATGACTCACATTACTAAAAAATTAGAGCCCTTAGATATAAGTGGGATCAATGGACAAGATTGAGAGTGTAACTTACACTGGTGTAAAATGTCCCTTCATAACTTCATTACATCGATGTGGATTGCCCTGCGAAATAGCAATAGAGCTTTTCCAGACATTTGTCATTTGTGGTCTAATTCGAAAACAATTAGCCTCAAATATAGGGGTTGCGAAGGTCAGGATCATTTTACACCAGTGTAAGTTACACTCTCAATCTTGTCCATTGATCCCACTTATATGTAAGGGCTCTAATTTTTTAGTAATGTGAGTCATTGGATACAAGTGGATTAATGGTCAAGATTGAGTGCAAGACTTCTAACTCTTACACTGGTGTAAGAATATCTTGCCTTGTACTACCTTTTTTACACACTGGTGTAAAATGATCCTTACCCTATATATATATATATATATATATATATATATATATATATATATATATATATATGTAATCTTTCTTTTTTGCTTTATGATAAACTTTTCTTCGTTCTTTTTCAGCCCTCACCATTTGCTATTAGCATATGGCTCCCCTGTACATGTAATAGGGGACCATTGAAGTGAGGTAAAGGCACCTTCAAAATTATTTAAAAAAGAAATAAAATATATATCTTTTCAAATATATTTATGTTAAGTGGCTAACCACTAATGCAATAGCTAGAGGATATGCAATTCTACCATTTATAAAGAACGAAGGACAATAGTGTTTGTCTTTTTTGTTTTCTTAATGAATTCATCATAGGAAAGAAGGAAAATAAAAAATGTTCAAATTGGACTTTTAGCATGGGGTAGGGGCGATTATTTGGTTTCATATTAAAAAGGTAGTACAAGGCTTGATCTTTGAAGTTTAATTTAGAGTTTTTAAAATTTATAATTATTTTTTATTTTTATTTGATTTCTTTTTGTTAAAATTAATGTAAATCAAGTCAGATAAAAATTATAAAGTAACCAGTCTGTATTCGAAGTCTTATTTCTCCATATGCTTCTCTTTATATTTTATCTAAAATTTAAAGAAAAAGATTACACTGTGATTTAACAAACAATCTTATTGTTAAACTAATTCAAGATTAAAATTGAAACTAAACAATATCATAAAGCTTGTTTATATTTATATGAGTTTAAATTAATTATGATGAACCAGTTTTTCTAATTTGTGACCATTCTATGTAATTGTTAGTATGGTATGGTGAAAAGTTTATGGATCATTTTTTAGGTATACCAAATTGACCATTATTTTTTCTCAAGCTACTGAAATTCTATGTAATTGTTAGAATGGTATGGTGAAAAGTTTATGGATCATTTTTTAGGTATACCAAATTGACCATTATTTTTTCTCAAGCTACTGAAATTGGCTAGTATTTTTTTATAATAATAATAATACTGATCCATAAAAATTGATTATGATACTGATTATTTAATATTATGGTCTTTATCGAACAATTAGTTACATCATAAAATAATATTTTTTTTTATTCAACCCAATTTAATTGGTTTGAGTATTGTTGAATAACTTCTTATTAAAGGAAGCAAACTGTACCGAAAAAAGAAAAGAAAAAGGAAGCAAACTCCTTCCCACTTATATCATGATTATTGGTCATAAAATAACATGTTTAACTTATATTACTATAACTAACAAAAACAAAACTTATATTACTATATGTAAAAATAATAATTTTTTATTTGAAAAATATATAGTTATAACCAAAAATTACAACCCAAACTTTGTTACCAAAAATAAAAAATAAAATAAATGCAAACTTAAATTTATTTATAAGAAATATCAAATTAGACCGTCCGACGCGGCTTGAAATTAACCCGCTGTTTACCTTACAAGATATTGTTTACCTTTATCTGTTCCTCATTTAATTAAAATCATTTTGTTCAAACTTTTTAGTTTTCGTTGAGTTAAATTTTTTGTTGTTGTAAGATTAGGTAATTTAGGTTCTTGCATTATTGTTATTTTAAAGAAATAGCTAGAGGTTCAACAAAAAAAAAAAAAAAAAGAAAAAGAAAAGAAAAGACAGGAGAGGACAGGGCAGCCCAACCTAACTAGACTAAGATAACTACTAAGTCAAAACATACTAAGCTCATTTTGACCCAACTTTAAAATTGGTCTAGCCCAACCCTCAGGCTTAGCTCAAGTAAGTGTCCAAAGGATTGCTTTAGTCAATGGTTTCAAACCTTCTAAAGCGATTTCTTGAAATTCTTTATAGGATAGAGGAAAACTGCCTCCCCCTTCTCTCACCCTTACTCTGATGGCAATGGTCTAATGCGTCATCTGCTTCAATGAAAAGTTAGTCTTAGAACCATACTCTGAAGGCAAAGTGGCTAAAGAAGATTCAATAAGAATACCTCCAGGCTATGTATCAAAAAAATAAAATAAAAAAACTGACCTAGCCCTAAACAGCCTAGCCCGTTCAGTTGTCCTATGTATCGGTATAAAATATCGTTTTACAACTTTAGAATTTATACATTTGCTCCTAGAAAATTGTTAATAATGAAATTGGAATATTAATATTGTTCTGGATAGGGGTGTAAATGGGCTGGGCTGGGCTGGACTTTGGCCATTCTGGCCCAAGCCTATGTCAAAAAAAATTCAGCCTATCTGGCCTACTAGCCTATTAAAGACTTTATTTGTAGGCCAAGCCCGGCCTATTTTAAAAAATAAGAAAGTCTGACATGGCCTACAGGCCTTGTAGGCCTCCCACTATATATATTAAGCAAAAAAAATAATTGTATAGAGCAAAAAAAGTTTCATTCATGCATGCACTTGTACTTCTCATAAGAAAAAATGACAAACAAGAAAGAGTCAACATAATACCTCAGCTCTAGAATGTATATCATAGAGGAATAGAGTCAAAGAAATGGGAAAAATAAGAAAAATATAATTACTGGATGCTGAAATAAAGTCTACAACAGAATGTCATTCATCTAAAAATCTTTAAACCACCGTCAAGACAAAGGAAAGAAGAGTATTATTGAAAGATCTTCATCAGTAACATCATAATCCAGCAAGGTACCCATTGCTCCATGGTATTAAGCTGCGACAACATGTAAAATTTGGAGACATTAGACAAGTTTTCCTTTCATAAAATAAAATAGCACAAAAAGTAAGAGATATTGGTATTTGGTACTTTGTGTCTTTGCCACATAAAATAAATATTATTTTATTATTTTATTTTAATAAATTAAATAGGCCAGCCTACAAGGCTGTAGGCCGGGCTTGACAAAATTAGCCTATCGCCTATTTATTAAAAAAAAAAATTTATAAGCCTAAGCCTACTCTACTTTTCTAGAAGGCCGGCCCTGGGCTGAGCTCAATGTAGGCCAGGCCGTAGGCTGGACTGGGCCAGCATGGCCCATTTACACCCTAGTTCTGGACGAACATTAATGAATATTCAGTATCTGTTCCAGTGTCTTGCTTATGGGGCTTTTATATATATATATACTATCGATATTGTGGTAAGGCCCGTTAAGACCACTAACATTGGACTATATATATATATATATATATATATATATATATATATATATATGATATCAGACGGTTATGTGAGAATGAGTAGTTATTAGTGACCCACTATCAATATTGTGGTAAGGCCCATTAAGAGGTCATTTGGTTCACCTTTTTTTAAAAGTAACTTTTACTACTTTCTTATTTTAAAAGTACTTTTTACAAAAGTTAAAGCTATTTATATTTTTATAAAAATATTTAATTTTTGAAAAAAATATTTGACTTTTGACTTCTGCTTTTCTGAGAAGTTAAAAATTTTAGCTTCTGAGAAAAGTAGATTTTTGGCTTTTTTGTGACTTCTCCTTTTTTTAAAAGCAGACATCCAAACGAACTAAAAACGAAAAGTGCTTTTTTTCTTAAAAAAAAGTAGCTTTTGAAGAAAAAAAAGCTCATCCAAACGGGCCCTAAGACCACTAATATTAGAGTCTTACACATGTTCCTAGTTCCTCGTCTGGGTTCCTGGGTTGATTATTGTACCTTAACACTATATCTTAACTTGGATTCGAATTCTACTCGGGTTAGTCTAAGCCTAGACGAACCCGGGACAAATACCAATCTCAATACTTAAACTGCTTTTTTTGTTTGGGCCAAACATTAACAGAAACTATACATTTTTGTAGTTTAAAATAAATATTCATACACACCAATAACCAGGACCGTCACTGCCTGCAGTCTTCCTTTTCTTGCTCCTTTTTTTAAGGTACAAAATGACCATATTTAAGGCAACCATTGCACATCCAACATTGCTCAAAGCCAATACCCTCAACAACATCAACAAATATTTTTTCTTTTCCAATTACTTTTAACTTGAAATATGACACTTATCTTACAAGTTACAACAAACCACAAAAAGATTCTAAATGGTTGACATATAGTGGATAAATAAAGTGGTGTACTATATAACATGGAGTGATTCCTCAAATAGATGCGTTTTCTCGTACACGGCCATCAAGCTGATTGTGGGTTAAAACTTCCCTTTCACGTGCACTCCTATGTTGAAGTCGATGGTGTAGTGTCTCAGACATCTGGTTGAAAAAGTCAGGGTCCCATCTCTGAATCAACATGGGGTCTTCTGCATAGCAAATATATATGGATGTAACAGCACTTTCCACCACAACCATAGACACTCCAACCTGAAAAGAATACATGTTTCATGCCATACGTACATATGCATATACATTACACAAAATAAATGAATAAATAAAATTCTTCTTTGTTGCAACAACCAGCATATAGACAAGCCCAAAATGAACAAACTTTAATCAAGGAGGTTGTAAAGTTACCAATATCATCCCCATGAGCATAGATGTGGAGCCAATCATAAATGCTCTGTCACTCCATTTCATCCATGCCCAAACAGCAGAACAAGTTCCAGTTATTAGCCCACCGAAAATGGTTCCCATTAGCAGCACAGCACCTGAACAATCATAGGCCACAAGTGCCTCAACTCCAGTTGACTGAAATAACTCCCACGCATCTCTAGCAGAATGGTTAAAGCTTTTACCATAAACAGCAATCTGCATGGGACATGAGCATAAACCATGCTAGAGTAATTTTTCCAAGAACCATGGCTGCTAATTATATTCACCAAACCTCAACAAAAGTTTCCCCTACATTTAGATTTCAATTTCCAAGACAATGAGAAAAACCCCTGCCCAGGTATTTTCACATGTGTGTTAGCAAACCCCACATTAGGAAGATCTATAGTAGGAAAAATAAAAGGGAGAGTAGGAGATTGATAGAAACTGGCTCAAGAATTGGGAATTGGAATTGAGAATCAAATATTGATTGAATCTTTATTGATAAATTGGGAATTAAATACTGAATCTTTATTGATAAATTGGGAATTGAATATTGAATCTTTATTGATAAATACCTTCCCAGTTTCCTGATAGGTGAGGTAGAAAATTACAATGACTTTCTCTCACATCTATCTTAACCTCCAGGAAAATCCTAGTCTCTGGCCTTGCTTCTATGCTTACAAAATGTCGAACTCTAACATGTATTCCCTCAACTCTATTTATAACCCAATGACCTTACTAACTGATTCTACTGCGATTTTCCTAATTAACCATGACTAACCCTAACTAACACTATTAGTCCTAACTAACAAAAGCTGGCCCACATGGCTCTTTGGGTCCATCATTATATTCTAACCTACTTTCCTAAATAGGGGATTCCTAACAGGGATTAATATCTTAGTAGAAAATAAATTGTAATAACTATCCTAATAGACACTTAATCCAGGTTGAAATTAATTGTAATAACTGTCTAGCACAATCAACACCTACTCTCATAAAGTCGAGGAGCTTTGTGCACTGGGATTTACCCTTTTTAACTGTCCATTAGACAGTTACCTGGGCACATGGAGGGAAATAAAAGGGAGGAGGAGGAAAATCAGTGGGGGCAATTATCACTTAGGAAAATTAGATAAGGGGAGAGTTCCAGGTCTCTCGAACACCTGGTATCTGTATTTCTTCTATAATTCCCATCTTCCATCACATATCTGACATCTCTTGATACAAAGTAGGGATTGAGGAATTATTTCAATAAAATTTGAAGTATTTTTCCTATATTCTGAACCAGTTCTATTACTCTTCTCTTTACAATAACAGGTAGTTAAACTAAATGAAAATTAGCAATACAACTTACTTGTATCTTGATTTTCATATACAAAGATACAATTTCTATCATATATGGAAGTGATTACTGATATGGACACTGAAATCTACCTGAACATAAGCATACTTGTTAAAGAAACGGACAAGAGTCTCCACAAGATGGAAAAGGAAATCAACACAGCAAAGCAAACACTCATTTTTGCCTATCTTTGAGCGCAATCCTCTTATCTGAAAGACATCAAGATTTTGATGAAAGAAAAGGAAAAATGAATAGTCTCCACATATAAAGGAAATGTACTTCAAATAATTCACAAAAAGAAAATGGTAGTTAATACCTCCCATCGCAGTGTCCTAATAGCAGCTGTGAATAATGAGCCATAGCAAATGCTGCCAAAAGATGTTGTTAAAGCATACTGTACAGATTTCATTAAGGAGTTAGCGGGAACAGATGCAGCCTCGCTACCACCATGGATACTAACAAGAACCACCATCCCAGACACTATGACATGTACAGTATTACAGATTACAGCACCTGTCCAAAATAAGCTCACAGAGAGGACCTGCATCCATGATAGCAACACCAGGGTAATCAGATGGGATAAGCTTACACAATCTGCTGCCATAACCAGTCCCAACAAGAACAGACAGAATGAAAAGCAAAACTTGCCAGCTCACCACAAGAAGCCACCAGCGTCCACCATCACCCATGCTCGAAGCCACAACACCAGCAGCTCCAAATGACCATAAGGCCATCCATAAAAGCACAGCAAGCATAAATGCATATGCCACTCTCATAACCTCAGGAAGATTCCACACCAACTTGGCAGCTTTTTGCAAAACCAACATTGTATATGGAAGTCTGGAGAAGAAAACAAGAGCCACCAGAAATCATCTTAAATACTCAATTAATATACAGAAGACCAAAAGAAGGGCATGAAGAAATTATACTATTTGATTAAGTAAAATGAAAGCACATAGCTTCCAAATCTTAGAAAATTGCACTATTTATCTGCCAATACATGAAAGTATCCATGGTGCAAAAATTTCTTTAAAATGTAAATATATGTACACAACTATTTATTGCATTTCCATGGAAGGGAGACAATATTAAGTTATTACAATACGCCTGGTTGATTAATTATGAAATTTTTAGATTGAAAACTCTTACAAGGATAGCCTACTAGGACGACCAAATTTATCCTCCGAAAGTGTGAGATACAGTGTACAGCATTCATCCATTAGCTAACTTAACAGCATAAAATGACCTAGGTTCTCACCATAATTGCATTGCAGAATCTGACTCTCATAATCCAGGCATAGTAAAAAATCAACATTTTTTTTATAAATTAAAAACGATAATTAAAGAAGGCGGGCCTAGAGTAGTGGTAAAGCTGCTCGTTTGCGATTGAAGATCACGTGTTCAAATACGGTAAACAATCTCTCTGCAAATATGCAAGGATAAGGTTGCATACAAAGATTGTCCTCATTCTTACCCAGGTTAGTCGGGCTTTAATAGGGAATGATTTTAACATAGAAAAGACAATTATATGGTCACCAAAATGGGTGATTTTGTACCAGTTATCAAATACAAAAGAACAACAAAGGTAGTCAGTCAGTCTCAGTAATAAATCTGCAACAGCTTCAAACATTAACTTTCCCTCAAAAAACCAACCTTCAAAATTGTAAATGGATGGACTAACAACCTTCATGCAGCCAATCAGCAATACGAAAACAACATCAAATCCAACGGAAAAAAACACATTCAAAGGCTACTTTCAGGCCCCTACCTATCTATGACAGATATCACATACAAGAACTGCAGAGATGCACCAATAGCAAAAGCAACACCCCAGAAAAACTGCTCAGCCCAGAAACACAAAACACTGATCACAGCAAGATAAGTGGTGAGGATGTGCACAGACACCTTCATCATTTGGGTGGCGCGTGAACCCAACAGCAACAACCAACTCCATCCAATAGCAGTGCCAACACCGCCGGCAACCGCATAGAGCGGCCAGTAATCCTCCGTCAACCCAGCCTCATTCTCCATGAACCGGTAGGTGTACTTATCAATGTCAAGCCTGTTCTTTATCTTGAACCTGTTGAGGCCTAGAACCCCAAGAACAAAACCCAAACCAATCAAATGGATCACAAATATTCCTAACCAGAACACATCGTGCCAACGCCGTCGTTGCTCCATGGTCACACTACTTCACTGATGTTGCCACTTCTCCTATATCGCCCTCCATTTTGTCAAAACGAAAACAATGGTATATTCATATACAAAGAAAAAAAAAAGTTCATTTCTCACTGTTTAACAGGATTACGATGAAAAAAGAGATGATTTTTTGCCATTACAAGGTAATAATTGGGGGTATATCCCCAAATAGATCAGAATCAGCGAAAATGAAGAAGTAAAAAGCTTATGCCATATAGGACAGTAAAAATCACAATTTTTTTTCATCATTTTTATTGATTTTGTTTATCTGGGGCAAACAAAAATGATTTAAAAATGTGATTTTTTTTTTTTAATTTTCAACTACATAGTAATTGGGGTAGTAAGATAGAACAAAACCAGTGAAAAGAGTAATTAACAATGAAAAAAAATAAATTTGCATTGCTTTTACCATGCAGATAGGCACACACAATGTGATTTTTTTTTTCCCAGTAGAGAGTAATTGGCAGATAGAACAAAACAAGTGAAAAATGGAAAATAAAAATAAAAATAAATAAATAGAGAGTGAATAGGTTAGTCAATTAGACAAAATCAGTAAAAATGATCATTTAACAATAGACAATGAAGTTTGGCAATAAAGGGTAGAGAGTAATTGGGGTACCTAAACGTTGGTGGCAATGGAACCAAAGGAGGAAGAAGAGACGGAGGGAGCATCCATCATTCTAAGAGATGAAGAAACATTGTAGCTTATTGTAGAGAGAGAGAGAGAGAGAGAGAGAGAGAGAGAGATCAATTTGGCAAAAGGGTCATCATAAAGGCCAAAACTTTGAATAATAATAAATAAATAAAACACAAATGGAAGAAGAGAATTGAATCGGGAACGTTGTGAAAATGGAGGGTAGACTGAAACTCTCAACGGCTAACAGAGAAATATAGACAGAGAGAGAGAGAGAGAGAGAGAGAGAGAGAGAGAAATGGTGTTGGAATTTTCAGTGTTTAAGGATACTTCCCTGCGGTTGATGCAATTGCAACTATGAAAGAGAGAGAGACAGAGACGGTAGTTTTCGGTGGTGCCACGCGCCATGATTGTAAAGTAGGCACGTTTCATAATTGGGCTCTCTTGTGAAATTATTGGGACGGCAGTGCTATGCATAGTTGTTTTGGTAGAACTACTCATTGTTGTTAACTAAATCTCAGACATTTGTCGCTTAATTAACCAGAATTAAGATAAGAAAACCGAAATAGCTATCTTTCATTTTCAAAGTGTCAAACATTTCAAATAAATCGTATTCTTCTTTTAAAAAAAATTATTTTAAAAATAAGTTCAGAAAAATTAATATTATTTAAAAATAACTTATTTGACTATACATTTCAAATAAGTTCACTTAATTATCTCTTTGATATCTTCATTCTTCAGTACATTTATCCATTGATCAACATTTCCTTAAACAAAAATCATAGAAGAAAGGATGTTTTTAGGGCTGATAGTCTATATTGATTGTTATAAATAAATTATTTAAAATTGGTTACAGAAATTAAATTTAAATTTTTTTAATCGATGCGCTTAAATTCAATACATTTACTTTTAAAATTATTTGTTTTTTACCATAAGAGACAAAGGACTTAATTTTCAATCACTAGCCATATAAAAACATTTTGACATTCATTTGCACTCATTTTAATCTTTCATATCTTTCACGGGTGATAGTGTCGTTAGAAAATTTTGTGAATGCGACAAAATTGTAACATATATTTTTCTTTGAAGTTATAATTATGTATATGATAAAAATATATATATATATATAATATTTATATCTAAAGATCTCTATAAATTTTGAGAATAATAATTACTAAATATATAACAAAAAAAGTCATAAATTGTGTTCAATATAAAAGCTTATATAAATTTAAGGAAAAACTATTCTTATGTCACATGAAATAAGTTTTCTTTTCTACACACACCCTTCGATAACTGTGTCATTTTTTTCTTTTATTTTATTATTTTATTTTTTCAGGTGGTGGAACCTACTAGTTTGTCTCTATGACATAAGATAACTATCTACTTTAACATGAGATTAATAAAATCCATAAATTTAAAGGGAAATTATTGTCCCCTAACCCTTTTATCGCTTCATCACTATTCCGAGCTAATTTGGTGCCTGTTTGGATCCTCTTATTTTTAAGCTAGAAGCTACTTATAAGCATAAGCTAGGCCAAACAGATTTTGGGAAAAGCTCTTATAACGAAAAGCTCTTTTTTTTATAATGAAGAAAAAAGCTGAAAATTAAAAGCTCCTAGGAGGAGCTTTTTTTTAAGCTCTTATCTGTTTTTCTTGAATTGTGTGCTTTTTTTTTTAAATGAAGAGTGATAAAGATAGAGAGAAAGATAATTTTCTTGAAATATGTGCTTTTAAGTAATTTTTAAGCTAAAACTTTTATGTAATTTCCAAACAGCTTTTAACTTATTTTTTTAAGCTCTTTTTTTTAGCTTTAGCTTATAAGTAGCTTCTAGCTTAAAAATAAGAGGATCCAAACATGCTCTAAGTTTTGCTTAGTTCTAATACCTTTTCTTCTTCTTTTTTTGTCCCAATATTCTTCTTCTATATGAAATATAAAAATGATATTTGTTATTGAAAGTGAAGCAATTAACCTGAGTTTTACAAAGCCAGACTATTATGTTTTAAAATCTGGCTCGGACCTGTCGGGTTGACCCGTGACTCGGTGATCCGGTGGATTTTCCGGTCCGAGCGAGTAGTTAGACCGGTTAAGTAGTCAGTCCGGATTGGATCGGTTGACCCGGCTGAAACCCGACGATCCGATTGACTCGGATTAAACTGGTTTTTTCTTTTTTTGTTGATAAGAACTCGATCGGTTCATTAACCCGTCCGAGTTTTAAAATAGTGATTACAACTCTTTTTCAATATCAAACTCAATCGCTTCAGTCTTCTTTTGTGTTTCATTAAAGGGCAAGGAAAGGATACTCCGTTATTAAAGTCGTGGCTAGACCTTTCGATGAACACTGAATTGAATTGAAATTGCTCAGAAAGTTCAAAAGGAAACATAATGTGGGCACACTAAATTAAACTTGCATTGTTGAAAGCCAGCTAGTTTGCACGTGAATATCCACGAAAAAGAGTGCAAAGAGAGAAACTTTTAGCGCGCAAGATTGGCTTTGGTAATGATATTGTTCTCACTTTTCAATTCACGCCATTTAAGTTTTTTCTTTTTATAATAAGAGAAATAGGTCTCTTCAGCTTTTGGAAAGAAAAATATATGTCAGTTGCAGTTGCAGATGACTTCTCTTTACATGAGATACTTTGTGTGCATTTAGCCACTTGTTGTTTCATTGTGCGCAAAATAGACATTGAATTCTTATAATTATTAACAACCTAATCCTTTTTTTCTTTTATTTTTTTTTAGTTAACCTAATCCTTATTTCTATTCGTTAAAAGTCGTAACGGAAAGCTTATTCGGCATGTAAAATGCACATGTGAAGCAATATCAATTTGAGTTTGGCTATAATTGCATTAATGGGAGAGGGGAACCCCACCCTATTGTTCACAAAGCTTGGTAATCCTAGCCCTAACATGATGAAGACACCTAAGTCTGCAATCACTGTGTGTGGTTGTAAGAGGAGATTATCAATGATCACATGCAAGCAGTGAATGAAAAGTGGCATGAACTTTTTATATATATAAAATAGGCTCTTACTTGTATCAATCTCTAATTGAATGCATTGTTAAGGAAATGTTTGAATGATAATGTGCGGTTGCAAAGGGAGGAGTTAGATTGTGGCTATTTCTAATTCGAAGTTGAAATCTGTTCGCGGTCTGGATTGGATCGGTTTTGGAAGCAAAAATCATCCGATCTAATCCAATTTTTTTCGGTTTGGATTGGATCGGTTTTCGGTTTTTTGAAAATCTTAAAATTTGTTTCATGATTATTGTGCAAATAACATCTTTAGTATATATTGGCTTTGTAATTTTATTTTTTTTAAATACAAAAGCATGCATCAGTAAACGATAATATAGGTTTATTTTTTTTGCACAATGAGATATGAAGCTCAATATAGATGAAATATTTTGTTAATGAGATGTGATTAGTTTTTTCTTGAGTTTAGTTAATGGGTTAATAGGTCTTGGATTTAAAAATTTTTAGGCTATGATTGGGAAAGACCTAAGTAGGTATAGGAAAATTAATATATTGGATTGGTTTGGATTGGATTGGTGTTCATCTACAAATCCAAAAACTGATCCAATTCAATTAAAATTTGCGATTTTTTTTCGATTTTCGATTTATTCGATTTTCGATTTTCCGATTCGGTCACTGCAGTTTGAATCGATTTGGATCGGTTGATGAACACTCCTAGTTGAAATTGCAATGTATATTTTTTTTTAATAGTAATTGGTCGCTGTTTTGTTTATGTTGTGTATTAAGAAATAGTTTGACTCATTTTTGTTGTCCATGGGGGTGCTTTTTTGCTCTATTTTGTTGGAGTAGGGGAATGTAATGGTGATTTTGTAAGTTAGAAATTTTGTAACAATTTGAATTAAGCAATAAAATAGACATGTTTGTGCGATATATGTGTACCATATCAAATTAAGTAACTTAAATGCCAAAAAATCTTAAGAACAAAAAAAAAAAAAAAACTCAAAAGTGATGTTTGTATTCCATTGTTTTAAATTAGAATTGGCTACAATAAGTTGACCGAATCATTAAGTACCACATTTGTTGCCAAGTACAATTTCCATTTCCAAAAAATCTCATCATCCCCAAAATTAACATTACTTTGCTAAGGACACTTTTCATTAAAAGAAAAAAAAAACACGTGACTATACCAAAACAAACATTTTGGTCGCAAGTTCTACTTCCGGTAAACCACAATTGATTCCTAAAAACCGATAAGATGAATTGTTACCATCCTCTTTTTTTTTTTTTAGTTCCACTTAAAGATTCTCATGACATGCCAGCTTCGAAAATCTCTTTGATGTTGCTAGGAGTGTCCCCTTCATAACACAAGGCCTCCCTCTCCAATTAAAGTTTGAAAGCATAAATGATAAATCCATGCGAACCAGAGTAGGTGTGCTCAATCCTAATAGTTCGAAAGGTGCCTTACATGGTCCAACTAGCTAAGGTGGTGGCTGGTGTGTTGATTGGGCCAGTTATGGATGTTGTAGGCCCAATTTTGGTTGGAAGTATGTAATGCGCTCGACTTGATTAGATTGGTTTATTGGAGCAAGGAGGGGGGGGGGGGGGGGGGGGGGGATGGATAATTGTATTCATTTAAATTTATTAAATTTTTAACTGAGAGTATTTTTTTTTGGTCAAAACTATTAACATTTAAATAAGAGTATATTGATGATAACAATAAATTCCTCACACAAATTTTTTTTATACCAAAATGCAACGGGAGAAAATTTAAGACCACGAAATGAAGTAGAAAGACAAAAATAAAGAGGTAACCATAGAGAAAAAGAAAATAATAATTTGAACTAGTTTACTTATTCCTTTTAAGGGTACACAAAAAAATCAAATGAATCAAACCGAACCATGAATTAATTCTAACTGCATTAAAAGAATCGTATTTTTTCAAACTAATTTGAGAGCTAAACAATTTTCTTCGAACTAATTCAAGAACTGAACTACTTTAACTGATATTATAAAACCCAACCCAATTATTGACTCGATTTGGGTATGAGATCATTAGTTCAACAGGTAAGTCATTGGTTGAACCGCTTGAATTATAAAGTTTATATTTCATGCTAATTTTTTTTTTAAATAATTACAAAATCTAACAAAAAAATAGTACCTAATAAAGCAAATAGAAAAATATGAAAAATGAAAAATATTTAAATTTAATTTTGTTATGGACCAATTAAATTGTCCCCACTTCCTATCCCCATCTCAGTCCCCAACTCTCTCTCTCTCTCTCTCAACTTCCCCCCACTACATATAACCACCAATTATGTATTGTATGACACCACCAAGTCACATGCAAAACCATCTATTATATGCACAACTTCCCCAACTGCTAATACACTCCATCTATATATGGCACCCTATAGCAAAGGAGGCCACAAGTTCTTCAGTGATCTCAGTTTCACAAGGCTTGTGCCTAAAGTACACCCTATTTACTAAGCAGGTGACTCACACACACACCCTTTATTCATATCATCGGACCTTGACTTGGGATACTGGACTCTTCATTGCTAGCTATCTTTTCCATTAGCTCCATGGATACAATCACTACATCTTTAGCTAGACATTGATGTTCACCTCCGAATATTTGGCACACCCTCAGAATAATTGATTGAAAATCTAAATGACCTCACTAGATATTTCAATAAAACTGGAAAAACATAGTAAAGTAATCGCAAGATTTGAATTTATAATTGCCAAGATGTGGTTGGATGGAACTAAGTCAGCTATACATGAGACAACTTTAGGTTTGTTCGGCTAGATCATAAATGTTCACCCGATGGGTGATAGCTCAATGTGGGATCTGTTTGTTTACGGATATCTATAGGAGAGATACCACAAGAGTGTATGGATCATTGTACACTAAATGATATGGCGTTAACCAAGATGTATGGTGTGTGCACAGTAATAGCAAAGTAAAGACGAGGTCTAAAAAGTATGTATCTAATGAGTGCAACTCTTATTTATAAAAGAGTTACTTGGTTGGGCCTCTACTTAGTCTGTTATGAGATTGTTATGAAGTTTTATCTTAGGATCAAGTCTTTAAGCATCCTATTCATCACTAATAAGCTGTTAGGTTATTGGGATATGGATCTTATATTCTGGTGTATAACAAGTCCTAATCCTCTTATGAAATCCTTTTGGGGCTAACTTAACACCCTATTTAGCCAATCTCTATAATTCCTTCTGATAGTCTCTTATTAAGGACCTAGCTTGCTTGAATTGTGTTCATCATAGTTTTCAGAATCAGTAGGCTCCAAGCTCGAGAGCAACTCCTTTTCAAACTGTTTTCAAGTTATAACCTTATTCTTTATATGTTTGTTGCAATCATTTTAGCCGTTGACTAACTTCTCTCTCCGTGTATAAAGGGACCAAAGTAATATACTCTTCCCTTATTCAAGTTTAAACTTTAAATAGTATTACGTGTTAATACATCACATATTTTGCACATAAGTCAAATCCATCCCTACCTTTTCTCCTCATCTCATGAGTAAAAATAATACATTTATCACAATCCAACAGATTATCGATCTGAGCTAAAACATTATGATCATAATATAAATAATCATACATATATTAGAGTTTAATTTTAATTAACTATATATAAAACTAAAAAAAGTATTAAAATTGTGATGAAATTTATCCTAAAAACTTAAAATATCATATAGCAACATGAGTGCCTTTTAATAAACCTATACCAAAACTGCAATGAAATCATTCCTTGACATCTCACTAAGAAAAAATATTATAACGATGCTCATTTAACGATGTGTTAAATACCTATACAGTAATAAATCAAACTCTAATCAAAATCTAATACGTGAAAGACGTTATTATCTTGTGCCTATGCAAAATCTGATAATATCATTGTTGCCCAAGAGATTATTCATTCGATGGGTACAAAGAAAGGCAAGCAAGGATGGATGACTGTCAAAATTGACTTGGAAAAAGCTTATGATAGACTAAGATGAGATTTTTTAGAAAATACTCTTCATGATCTTAAGTTTCCAACCAATCTCATTCATCTTATCATGAGCTGTGTTTCGACTTGTTCTATGAACATCCTTTGGAATAGGTCCACCACTAAGGAATTTTATCCTACGAGAGGGATTCGCCAGGGGGATCCTCTTTCTCCATATCTCTTTGTGTTATGTATTGAGAGGCTTGGTCATCTTATTAATGCTGCTATATCCCATGCAGGTTGGAAGCCTATTGTCCTTAAGAGAAATGGCCCCCCTATATCACATCTATTTTTTGCAGATGATTTGTTAATTTTTGCAGAAGCTTCAACTGAGCAAGCTGGTCTAATTTCGAAAGTCTTAGACAGCTTTTGTAAAGCTTCGGGTCAGAGGGTAAGCAGTAACAAGAGTAAGATCTTTTTTTCTAATAATGTCCATCACAGTCGTGCTCAGGAAATCAGTGATCAGATGGGTTTTGCCTTAACATCTGATTTAGGGCAATACTTGGGTATCCCGTTTCATCACAGAAGAATTGGGAAAAGGTCTTTTAGCTATGTGTTGGATAGAATTAACAGAAGATTAAATTCTTGGAAGCAATCAAATTTATCTCTTGCTGGTAGGGTGACTTTGGCAAATTCAGTGCTTTCTACAATCCCTTTATATCCGATGCAAACTTCCATAATCCCTAAAACTACTTGTGATGACATGGAGCGTAAAACTAGGAGTTTCATATGGGGAGATACAGTAGATTGTAAGAAGACTCATTTAGTCTCCTGGGATACCTTATGTAGGAAGAAGCAGGACGGTGGTCTAGGAATTAGACAATTGAAAGGGATGAACAAAGCTATGATTATGAAAGTGGCTCATGGGTTGATGACTGATACTGAAGCTTTGTGGTGTAAAGTTCTAAAAAATAAATACAAAGTGGGCACCCAGTTGTTCCCAAATGTAAGAGTCTCTAGAACTGGATCGAATCTGTGGAAAGGAGTAGCTCGAGTTTGGCAGCCTGTGGTGGATAATTCTCGAGTTCTTCTTGGAAATGGACAGAACACGTCTTTTTGGAATGATCGTTGGGTTCCTAATTGTACTCCTCTTTCCCAGCTTACGGTGCATCCGATTCCTGAAGATTGTCTTTCATGGACGGTAGCTGGATGTGTAACTAGTCAAGGGAGTTGGAACTGGAATTTATTTCAGCACCTGCTGCCTAGCTCAGTTTTGCAAAAAGTTCAAAACCTTGTGCCTCCTTTCTTACAAGGTGGTCCAGATAGAGTGATTTGGACAGGGACTAGCGACGATAAGTTTTCAGTGAAGACAGCTTACTCTCTCATTGCACAAACGGAAGTGGTAGATAATGTATTTCCTTGGGACAAAATTTGGAAATGGCCTAGTCCTGAGAAGATCCGTTGCTTTCTTTGGCTTTTTGTTGGGGATAAGCTCTTGACTAATGTGAAGCGTGTTCAGAGGCATATGGCTGATTCAAACATGTGTTCCAGATGTTTAGTTTCAGAGGAGAATTCCATACATGCTATTCGTGATTGTCATATTTCTAGAGATGTTTGGAAACTTCTTGTTTTGCAGGTAAAGCAAAGGAATTTTTTCTCCCAGTGTTTCAATGATTGGTTGCAGTCAAACCTCGTGGTTGGTGATATGGGAGATAATCGGGAGTGGCCTTTGATTTTTGGTATTGCTTGTTGGTTCATTTGGAATACCAGAAACAAAATGATTTTTGAAGGATCTCAGGCTAATGCTTATAGCATTGTTCGACAGATTTGGTGTTACCATGATTATGTGTTGCAGTCTAGAGTTCTTTTTGTATCTTCTGGTTCATCGAAGGAATAAAGAGGAGCGATATATTCGCTGGACCTTTCCTCCAGATGGTTGGATAAAGATCAATGTAGATGGGTCTTGTACAATGGGAGGAATGCGTACTGGGTGTGGAGGTGTTCTTAGGGATGATACTGGGAGTTGGATTGTTGGCTTCTCAAAATACCTTGGTTGGGGTAATTCTCTTACAGCAGAACTTTGGGGTTGCCTTCTAGGACTTCAGATAGCTTGGAGAAGAAATTATCGAAGAGTGTGGTTGGAAGGAGACTCGCTGATCGCTATTGATTTTATCAACAAAGACTGTAATCAGGAACACCCTCTGGCTACTTTGGGTCATCAGATTCGTCATTACATGCAAAAGGACTGGCTTGTTCATGTTTCCCATGCTTACATGGAAGGAAATCGTCTTGCGGATGCTTTAGCTGGTCATGCTCATTCCTTTGGTTGAGATTTGCAAGAATTTACAACTCCTCCAAATTATTGCGAATCCGTTTTGAGAGATGATGTTGTTGGCGTGGCTATGCCCAGATTGTGTCTTTAATTGTTTTATTTAATTTTCCTTGTATTTCCAAAAATAAAATAAAAATATTATCACATTAGATTTGTCATTAATGAAGCAGTTTTGTTTGGTCCCAAAGATGGGAAACCGTAGAGTAGTAGTAAGTAGTAATAGAGAAACTAACCATTCATCTACCATCCCCATAATATCCATAAAGTGATAAAACTACCATTTACTACCATCTGTTGTATATTCATGTCCCAAGTTGGCAACAAAGTTCATCACCACAGACACTATTATTACTCTATAACGCCATTCAGCTGGTCCAACTTACATTACCACCTTATCCGAATGGGACCGCACGTACAATTGTAAAAAGAAGCTCCTGGTAACCAGGGGTAACAAAGTAAAAAAATATAAAAATGAAAATCAATAACAACATACATAAAATTAAATGAAAATAGATATAAAAAAAAGCACGAGCTTCGAATGTTTTTCATCTACCACGCTTAGCAGCTATTGGAAGAGAATCCTATGAGTGAGTTAGCGATATCGAAACCGACACGTGTCCCCTGCTGCTGCACGTTCCCAATGATTGACAACGAAGACGTCGTGGGCGCGAAAGCGAAACAAAATGTCCCCACCGAGTCAACCGGTATCAGGTAATTCTTCGCCGGTAACGGTAACTCCTTACCGTCGGGAAAGTGAAACGACACCGTCGGAACCTCCACGCTAGACCTCGATGACAGGTCGTAGCACGTGTCAAACAACGACACACCGTTTGCCGCCGGGAGCCCTCGCGTTCCCCTAACAAACGCATCACGGAGTTCGTCGTACACCTCGCTCCTCAACCGAGTCACGGCCGTTCCGGAATCAACAATAATCCCGCCGCCACCACCGGAGTCAACAGCAAAACTCGTCTCAGGAATCGGAAGCAACTCCCCGCCGACGCTGAGTCCCGTCATGCCGAGATAGTAAAACGTGTCCAGCTGAGGATTCCGCCGTAACGGCGCGGAGACGGTGTTACGCGGTAACGGCGAGTCAAACTCGAGCGTCGAGGCCGAGTCAGAGTCGCGGTCCACAAGACAGTAGGAGAATGATGTGGCATTGAGCTGAGCAGGGAACGAAAGCGAGCCACCGCCGAGTCCTAGCAAGCCGGCGGCGCCAACGAACAATCCTTCGTTGTTGTGGCCACAGCCGATGGCGACGCCGTCGACCGAAGCCGAACCAAAAGACACAGTCTCCGTCGCGAACTCGCCGACGGTGTAAGATCCGTCGCCGTAAGAAACCTCGTAGAGGCAGGTCCCGTTGCGGCACTCGGAGAGGTCCAGTGACTTACACTGCGGCGCGTCGCAGTGGATCGGAGAGTACGAATCAGACGAATTCGGGTCGAAAATCGGGTCGGATTGCTGGTAGCAGTCGGCGCAGGGAGCGCACTGGATCCAGCTGACGTCGCTGCCGGTGTCGAGAACGACGTATGCCGGAGACGGCGGTTTTCCGATTCCGAGTCGGAGGAAGTACTCGCCGCTTCCCTGACTCGTTCCAGAAACGATAGGTCCTTGTAGTTCTTCAGATTGGAACTCGTTCCCTGACTCGGCTGGGTGAAGGTCCGATTCGGAGATGCGCTTTAACGCTAGATCCAGGCGAGTTTGCAAGGACCTGACTCGGGCTGAGTCACGCTCGAGTCGCAATAGGGTCAGGGACTTGTAGTCAGTGTTTGAGGGTTTTTGAATGGAAACTCGAGAATGCAGTTGAAGGGTAAACGACGATAGCGAAAGTTGTTGGTGGTGTCGTAGTTGGTGGTTCAATGTGAGGACTTTGTGTGCGTTTTGAAGTGAGGAAGCGACGTCGAGCACTGTCGTTTTGGGTCCCTGGGGTGTGGTTCGAGAGTGTGTTAATGAGAAGGAACAGAATAGGAAGAGAGAAAGAATAAGTGAAGTGAGAGGTCCCATTTGTTCTGGCACTCAAGTTCCTAAGCGAATGAATGAATGTGGGTTGAGAATGAGAATGAGAATGTGGGGTTTTTATTTACGAAGCTATGGAAAGGGGACCAGTACGAAGAAGCAGCATTTACAGTGCATCACGTCAAGCTCACCGGGCATTGGATGTGGGGGGACAGATAACAAAGCAGAGGAACAAAGAGAGAAGCTTTGGATGAGGGGTTTGTGTGCTTTGAAGTTATTTTATGTGGGGGAAGCTTTTTGCATATAGCATATTTTATCGTTGCAACAAGTGAGTTTCATAACCTTTGCATTTTGTGGTTAATGTATGATTTATTCCTTTGTAGTTATGACTGATTATCTGTCTTTCTTCAATCTTCCTTTTCTCGTTGGTAAAACTAGTATTATTGTTCTTGGGAAAGCGGAAAGGAACTTGTAATGAGAGCTTGTGGGACTTAAATATGGGCTTTTTTGGGATAAGGGTGCCTTGTGTGGTACGATGCTTCTCCGAAAGTATCTGTTTTTTTTTTAATCCATTTTTGTTTTATATTTAAAACATTTACTTATTAACACAATAATCTTATATTATTAATATGGGATTTTAGTTTGTCCTTTAACATGACTAAAATTTTTTTTCTACACACACAACATTTTGTGGGGCCCATACTTTTTAAAGAAAAAAAAACTATGGCACGCAAAATGAATTTCTATAACATTACACAATCACTTTTCCTACAACATAACTCTTATAAAACTCTATTAATATATATACACATGATTATAATAAGATTTATTATGTTGTATATAAAATTTTCTAAATTATGAAAAACTTATTTAATTTACTTTGGTTTTTTCTTTAACATAACAATATCATATTAGTAAGTAATAGTCAAAAAAATCGTTTTGGTTGACCCAAATTAGATAGATTTTATAAGAGATGGGATGTAAGAACAATGATAAGGGGATTGGGACTTCCGTAGACTACTCATGATGTTGCATATTTGTGGGACAAAAAGCGGGAATTGAATTTGTGAGGCCTTATAGTTGCTATCATGACCAAGCTATTACTTTTTTTTTCGTTACAAGCTATTGCTTTTTGCTCACGCATTTTCTGTTTTTTTTTTTTTTTGTAGGCTTTACTTTTATTGATAATTATAAAAAAAAAAATTTATTTAGTTTATTTACGTTTTTTTTAATACAGTGACTTTTTTTAAAAAGAAAGATAAAAATAAAAATTACTTTTATCAGTTTTATATAAAACAATTCGTCCAATGTAGAATAACAAGGCCAATGTTTTGGTGTGACGGCAATATGGTTGAATTCATCAAGTCAATCCATCAACATGTTAAAACGGGGGAGGTTGAATTACACATCTCAATTCACCAACTTGTCTTAACCCGCCCCATCAGTTTTTGGGTCAAAACGGATTAGCGGTAGGTCGAGGAGGGTTAGTCCGTCGGGTTAATTTTTTTTTACTAGGTACTATTTTATTTGTCATTAAGCTTTTGTGATATCCAATTTTTTTTATTTTAGTACTCCCCTAGAAAAAATAAAGAAGAAAAACTTTATTTATGACAAAGGTTATCCATATATATAAGCAAAAATAAGTTATTAAAGAATGTCTGACTCAATATTAACATATATTTATACTTGAGATTGGAAAAAAACTAAGGGGAGTGTGAAATGAAAATAAGTAATATTATAAAATTCATAAAATATAGTTTAATTTTAATTTTTAATTTATTTTTATTTTTTAGGCAAGTTGACCCGTCAAACTACCAAAAAACGGGGCGTGTTAGGCTTTTCAACCCACATTCAAGAGGCGGGGCGGGGCAGGCTAACCTGTTATTGGCAGGTTGGTGGCGGTATGAGGTGGGTCAGGACGGGCCGACCCGTTTTGCCACCTCTAGATTGTGACCCAAAGATGATCACGTGATTTTCCATCCAAGGATGCAAAGCACTACCAACATTTCGTTGAGCTTCTATGCGGTTGTAAGAGACTAGCGAAAGTTATTGTTAAGGTCTTCTTAACCTTCATGTGGTGTAGCAGTATGTGGCTTGTTTGGAAAATTCTTTTGTTGGCAGATATTTGAGCAGTAGCAACCAGCATCCAACAAGCAAGGGGTGATTTACACCGACGAAAACTCTTATGCTACAGTAAATGTATTAGTGAGGTAGAGTTTGCGTGGGGGCATGCGAGCCTATTAGGGTAGGGTGTAGCCTTCAATAGGTAGCGCATTGGCGAAACTTTGTTTTTGTGCAAGTATATACTTTACCATAATGTCAAGAGTCAAGCGACACACATAGTTTGTAGTTACTAGCCTACATAGCATGGTTAGGAGGTAAGTTTTGAACCAATTTCAACGTGTTGACCCATTGGATCATGTATTTGGTTCAGAGAAGTTTCCTATTAACGTGGTACTTTGCTTGCAGAAATGTCGTGATGTAAGTACATTTCGACCCCTAGTTTGGTTGATCCGAGGGTTGATGCCTTTTTTCATGGCATAAGGTTGAGGGCTTTATGCCTTGGCCTAATGCTTTAAGTGTCCCAACTTTCCTCCTTAGGATCTGTTGACTTTGTTTTAAGTGTGTGCCCTTCTTTAGGGGATATGTTTGTGATTATGTTTTCAATTTTTTAGCTAGAGTTATCCCAGAGCGTATCCTTCTTTCTTCAAACTTCACGTGACACTTGAAGCAGAGTGTTGCAATAGTGAACAAACCTACACAAAAGCAAGGCTTCACTGACACACTACCCATAGAAGGTTAAACCCTATTCTCTAAAGTAGAGGTTTATATGCCCTACAATAGTGTTTGCAACCTACCTAAAAATATAAGGCCTTTGTCATTAGGTAGGCGCCTTCCTCTAATGAAAACTCACCTCAATCATACATTGACTTGAGCATTGGAGTCCTTACAAGCAGTGTTTTTAAACTCGGCTCGGACCGGCCGGGTCGACCCGGGACTCGGTGATCCGATGGGTTCCCCGGTCCGAGCGGGTAGTTAGACCGGTTATGCAGTCAGCCCGGATTGGACCGGTTGACCCGGCCGAAACCCGGCGACCCGGTTGACTCGGGTTAAACCGGTTTTTTCCTCTATTTTTTTCTTTTTGGTAATTTTTTTTTTGTTGATAAGAACTCTTGAATTAAATCATATTCATATTTTATGATGAATATGATTAAAAGTAAGGTGAAAATAATAAGGTATTTTAGATTAGTGTAGTTCGTTTATGTAATTTAGTTGCATCTTATAATGATCTCATGAAGTTAAGTGGTGATAAACACTGATGGTCTCATGATCTCATCTCAACGGTCTAGACCTAGAAGCTTAGAAGTATATAATATTTGCTATCATTGAAAACCAATTTATTTTTTGAAGCTCATAGATAGTTTTCTTATGTGAATTTTTATTAATATAAGTAATATTTTTATATTTTTAATATGTGAACAGTAAAACCGGTTCAACCCGGTTGAACCAGTGACCCAGTACCTCGACCGGTTCGATGACCGGTCCGAGTTTTAAAACATTGCTTACAAGTACACAGAACCCCCTCTAATACATGTCTGGAATGGAATGGAACAAACTTTGCGTGGACCACTTCCTTGAGGATATAAGATCATGAAGTATTTAATGGAGTGTATTCCTTGAACTTTCATTATGGCTTGATGTCTTTCCTTTCATCGACATCATTCGTTTGGTTCCAACATCAACGCTGAATCTTTCATAGTCCTCGAGATTAATGTACATATTAGAGCGTGCCCTAAGTTCTCCAGCGGTCTTTGATTTTTTATTTCACAATAGAGGTGGAAAAAGGAACACATTGGAGACCATCTATAATCAAATGTAATGAAATTTTTAGGTCAAGATCTTTTACCAGTAGTGCTTCATTAAAGAATCATTTTAAATAATTTAGCAAAAAATCGTGGGATCCTTGTCTGACAATTTTCAGGGTATAAATGGATTAGTATTGTGCCTTGTTGGTAGTAAATATTATAAGAAATTTATTTGTAAGGTCCTCCCAGTCTCGAATTGAGTTTGGGGGAAGAGATGAATACTATGATAGGACAACTTCCTTGAGAGTGGTTGGAAATAATCTGCAGCTGATGGAGTTTAGCCATCATATTCGTTTGGAATTGTTCAAGATGTTCTTGTAGGTCCCCTTTTCCATAAAACTTCTATGTGTCAAGTTTGATATCCTTTGGCATGTTTGTGGCCATTATTTTGATGATGAAAGGGTGAACAACTCTTGGCCTTGTTTTTTTGTCTTGGAGGTTTAGGAAGTAAGTTGGGTTTCTTTGCAAGATGTAATATGTGGCTATAGGATGAAGGTAAATTTTGGAACATGTGTTCCTTGTTTTCTTGGAAGGATGGTTGTTTCTTTGATTGCACTTGTTTACATTGTGGAGGGATTGGTGGTTGCCATTTTGCCTTGTACATTCCATGAGATAGGATTGTCATCCTTTTGTTACTTGTTGTTGGAGTTTCTTTAATTCTAGCAACTCACGTTCTTGCTTTTCCATTTTTTGGTTTTGCGATTTGAGTATTTTAAGATCTGGAGGTTTGTGGTTATAAGTTCTTGATAAGGGGTTTGGTTATTCTGTTGTGGAGGAGAAGGGGTGACAAATGTTCCTACGCCCTCTCCTTGGTGGTTCTAGGATTTTGACATCTTACTCCTGATATCAATCATGTTTTTAGTTGGGGGGTTTAGAAATTTAAGTCCCACAAATGGCGCCAATGATTAGACTGTTTGGATGCTGCAAGTAATTGATTTGACTAGAAAAGGATAAGATGTGTATTTGCAAGACACTCCGATACTCAAGTGAGCAAGTGAGTAAATGAACTTAAGTAAAATGGAGAAGATGAATGAACCTAGGTTTTAGTCTCTCTTTTTATAAAGTGCGACATGACCTACTAGTAAGCTCAATAGATTGTCTTTGTGTGGCGATTTAATTGATATGCCTTCTCATTGGTCCATTAAATCGGCTTTCATAGTCTATTTCTCTACATGATATACCTCTTGGTAAGTTACATTACTGAGGTTTAGCTGAAAATATATCTTCGCCATTCAATCATTTGCTGGGTGGTGATTAAATTTAAGATGGTGAATAATCCATGGAATGGTGTATACTTATATCTTATGCGTCTTTTACTAATTAAAGCTTGATTTGAGTTTAATGAGCTTGGTCTTATAATTGGTTCTTACCTTAATTTCGTAGACTTCAATGGTCCATAGTTCTTGTACAGATCAATATTCATTATCTTAAAATAATTTGGAAGAATGTCTAGATATTACAATTTGTTAAAGTCAAAGATTATAGAGGATTCTACATTACAAGTCACTATTTGTCCCTTTTTAAATTTTGATGGTAGAACTTTATTATATAGCTCATTTTACTATACCCTCCTGTAAGACGATGATCTAGGAGCCTTACTCCATATTTCAAATGGGTTTGTGAATTTTGGGGATTTTTCATGTGTGATAACAACAAATTGAACTCAATGTTGGGTTAGTAGGTTTTAACAACGAAGAAAACTACGAATTTTAATGTAGTGATGATAGCGGTGTTTTAAAACCCCACTCTACCTGGGGTCGACCCCTTCTCTTTGAGGGTTGGGGTCAACAGTTAGACCTTGCATTCACATTGACCCCTCTGACTCACAGGTCAAAGAGGGTCACTGCATTTTTTCTAAATTTACACACGAAAAGACGTCGTTTAATATGTACAGAAAACAAAAAAAATAAAATAAAAAGTCGTTGCCTATATCTAGAACTAGATTTGAAATCTGAATCGTTCTTCTTTTTCTCTTCCGAGCTTCTCTCCCAGACTCGGTCTCTCTGATCCGCTGATCACCTCTGCCATGGTGGTGGTTCTTCCTATCATATTCGGTCTTCTCTCTCCCTCTCCTCCATGTGTTGGCTCTCTCCCCACTGTTGATTCGCCGCGCTGCCGCCTCTCCTCCCCCATTCTCTCTTGGGTAAGGAATCGTCTTTCACATGCTATTGTAGGTGCGTGAGAAGGACAAAAAGGGTCTGAGTTTGATGATATAAATTTTCATTAACTCCTTTTGGAATATGTGTTTGATACTTTGACTAGTTTGCGTAATATTGACTTGTAGATGTAATTTGTTGAATTATGTTAAATATATTTTGAATTTTTGATGATTGGTGGATTGAATTTTTCGTATATATATTTATATTTTTTAATGTATAAAATCGGGTCAGGAAATGACCCCATAACCCCCTGGTTAATGGTCGGCCAAATTTTTAAATACTCGATGAGAGGACTTAAAAAGAAATGGGAAAAAGGGGACAAACAAATAAGGCTGCAATATCAAGGTGTCTTTCTATGCTTAAAAAGGTTCGTTTTTTTCTATAACACAGGTCAAAGGCCCTCGAGAGGGAAATATTTTTGATATTCCAGATTTCATCTGATCCTTCCATTTAAGAGATGATACTTGAATATTTTTTTTTTATTTCTTCTCTCTTCTCTCTCTTTAATAATTATTTGATTTTGATTAATCTGGACCACTGAGTTAATAGTGATCCGAGACCACCAAAATTCTTCTCCCTCGATAGGCTCTAAAGCTCGAACCAACTTGTTTTGGTGCTCTCGTCGCTGTCAACTTCGTCCTCGGAAGTTCAAAAGGTGAGTGTGTACGCAGCAGTGCAAGGAAGTGCATTGTGGTTATCTCTGTACGTAGCTCCAATAGATTCGTTTTACTAGGTTTAATTTTATCCATTTCTTTTTGGGCCTTGGACTTTCATTTGAGTGAAGCTGTGAAATCGGAACGCACGTTGCTTATCAGAAATAATAAAAAAATAAATTTTTGGACCAGTTTTTTTTGACAATCTAATAGATTAGATTTAGGAAAATAAACAAGAAAAAAATATAAAATAAAATAAATCTAAAAAATAATATAAGTAAAACATGAGAGAAATATAAAATTATTAATATAATTTTCACCTAACAATTTTAATTTTTGAATTGAAATGATTCTTTATACAAAACACTTTGATTTCTTTCTTAACTTAATTAGAGTTATTTTATGCATTTGACTTGTGTAATTTATTTTCTTACTTTATCTTCTTTATTTTATTCATTATAGTATAACAACTTTTTTATAAAAAGTTAGGTAGAAAAGTTTAATCTTCCATGCCAAGTCATGCTTAAGAGAAGCCTACTCAAATATTGCACCATATTTTTTTAAATTATTAATCTCGTGCTAATTTAAATTAATTTTTTTAATAATCTAAAAATTGCAATAACTTGCTAATCCTGTGACGCGTATTAAGAAATGTAGAGCTGTGATGTGATAGCTAGCTTAACGATTTGAAATTTTTAAAATGAATCAAATAAATTTTTAATTTTATTTATTTATTTATCTGGATTTTTGTAAATTTATGGATTACCTCGTGAGTATATACATTTTAAGATTTATTAATATTAGAATAATTTTATATTCTGTTAATGAATTGTCTTACTTACTTTATAAAAAAGTATTAATTAATGGCATTTTTGGTTCCGAAGATTTATATCTTTTCTTCCTTCGGGAGATATATGCATGCTTTTTTCCTCCATTGAAATATCTAATTAGATAACCATCATTGTCCATCAAATGTTGACAATCTTTTGTAAAGAAGAAAAAATAGTTGCTCCGTACAGAAGAAAAAGCTTACGCTAAAGGTGCGTAAAAATGTATATTTCTCACTAATTTTGGTTTTTTTTTTTTGCACATTTATGTTATTTTTACATTATTTATTAGAAAAATAAAATAAAGGAAATATGTTAAAATATGTTTTTTATTTTATTATTTAAAATACTGATATTAAAACAATTAAAAAAAAAATTAAAGTGTCAATATTATCATCAAGATCAACAATACTTTTATTTCAAATTAGTTGGGATAGATAGTCAATAAACCTAAATGATAAATAAGAAAAAATTATTAAATAAATATTACTTTATCACCCGATACATAGTATTAGGGTTTAGGGTTTTATATTATATTAACGCTATCTCTTATATTTTATAGAGCGTCTATGGGGAATTGATTCTAATGGGAGGCACGTAAGAATAAAGTATTAAAAGTAATAATAATAGTAGGCACAACTAAGACAGGTTTTGCTATTAAGTGTTGGATTAAGAGTGGTGCAAACTGCACGGATCAGGTACATAACACAGTTCCGAATATCGGAGAAGGAGGACACACAAAGAGGATCTCTAAAGTCTAAACACACACACTCTCTCTCTAGTCTCTCTATATATCTTCCATTCCTGTTTCCTCTGCATTTTCTTCTTCGTTCACTCAATATGGGATCAGTAGCTCAGGTGCTTTTTACACCTCTCACTTCTTATGTTTTCCAATTTGGATTGTTTCAACGTTTATTTATTGTTTTGACTATAGGGTTTCTCCAAGTCTCTCGTTATGACCGTGCTCTCTGAGATCGGGGATAATACTTTTTTTGCAGCTGCAGTTTGTCTCCTCTCTCTCTCTCTCTTTTGTGTGTGTGTGTGTGGTGTTTTGAGTTATTTAACTGTGATGAGTCTCGTATTGATTGGTAATAAACTAAATGAAGTGTATATAAGTAGGGAAAGCCATGAACCCAATACCTTAAGATTTTGGATTGAAATATGGTGTCGAATCCACTTGCTACGATTGATGTGGCTTTAACCTATTGGTGATGGTCCCCGACCACCACAAGTTCTCTCTCGACCAGCCTAACAATGGTGTTGGGCTTAAGCTAGCCTATTCACCCGCTAGGAGGTGGGTTAAGTACCTAGGGGAGCATACTAATGTTGAGTGTCACACGAAGATTGTTGGGTTATTCAAGTATGATGAGACTCACATTTGTTGGTAATAAACTAAGTAAAGTGTATATAAGTAGAGTAACCAATGAACCCAATACCTTAAGATTTTGGATTAGGACATAATGTTAGACTCACTTATTACGATTGGTGTGGCCTTAACCTATTGACGATGGTCTTCCACCACATGCTCCCTCTGGACCCACGTGTGTGTTAAAATACCAAGAAATTATTTATGTTCCTTTTCCTTTTTCTTCTTTTGGAGAAAAATAAAAACTATTTCACTTATCAAGTTAAACTTGTGTTGAATTGGCCCGTTAGTTAAACTTAGCTTGCGGAGTTTATCTCATTTTGCGTAAAAGTTGACTGATAGTCTAAAATTTTAAGCTTGTGTGTGAGTGTATTCATTGGATCGTAGCCTAGCTAGGTGACGGTAGTCTTTTGATGATATTGAAAATTTTGAAAAACATGAGGCAAAACACACTAAATTGTTCTTTTAAGTTAGTGGGTCAGGTTATGTAGGTGAAGAGGTTAGGTTGATGTATATGCTGGATTAGAAATTGGTTTCACTTTTTCATAATCTTTTTTATTGTCCGCGCAACTACTGGTTTAGATTTGTTAGAGAATAAATATTAAAACATTAAACGCCTATCACTAACAAACATTTTGATTCTCACCGCTTGAATGAAGGGGATGTGTTACATAGTGTTATAATATGGGTGCAGCTCAGTTGGTAACTTGGCGCTGAGTTAGTGGGGTTGGATATGTGTTCGATTCCCGCTGAATGCATTCTTGGGGAGGGGGCTGAACCTTTAGCCATCACTGTTCCCTCGCACTCCGGATTAGTCCATAGCCAGCTCAAAGAGTCGAAGCTCGTGGGGATACCGGAGGGAGCCAACTCGTCTCAAAGAGATAATTAGGGTTGGGTAACTCCAAAAAAATAATAATAATAATAATAATATAAAATTATTAAGGATACATCACTTATCAGCTTGAACTTTTGATTGAGATGATTTTTTATCAAGATTTGTCGAAGTAATGAATTGTAATTTCTTAAAGGTTAAAATTAATTTCTAGGAGCCAATACTTATTGGAATATTTAAGTATGTCTTCAATTATATTTTAAAGGTTTCCAATTGAATTTTTACTGAACGTAGAGATGGTTCTTAATCAAGATTTGTGTAAGTAATGAACTGTAATTTTTTAAAGGTTAAAATTAATTTCTATTAGACAATACTTATTGGAATATTTAAATGTCTTTATATTTTTAAGGTTTGTGATTCAATTTTTTTTAACCTTGGATCTACACAATTGTTTGTTTTAATTTAGATCTTTGAATCCAGACTATCGTTCATAAAAGTGCTAAAGCTGACAAAGACAAAATTAAAAGTTTTTAAAACTACAATCACTCAATTACAAATTTTTAAAATTTAATGATGGGTTCGCTTTTTCTGCGGTTATGCAGATAACTTATCTGCAATAGTAAGCCCAATATGATGTTGTTTTGAGCGAAAATCATGATATTTTTGTAATTTTAATTTATTTCATGGTTATTATAGTCTTAATAATTATAATTTTTTAATATTTCAATCTCAAAACGACGTCGTTTTGAGAGTAAATGCAGATAACTTATCTGCAGTAACTGCAGAAATATTTTTCTGTTTAATGATTTATTTGAGCATCATAAAAAAAATTATAAGGAATTATAGATCACTTAACTTTTATTTTAATAAGAATTTTATGAATTATTTGGCAATCAATATTCGATCGTGTTTTCTATTAATTGAAAATTTCTCAATTACTCTGGTACCAGCATATACATACGTTGGAAGAGATCTTCGATGAAAATGGATTTGAAACTGAAATGCATGCTCAATGATATATTTATTTCTTTCATTCATGTGTTCCCAAAGAAAGAGAGAAAGAGCCCTTAATACTAGTTTGGCTGTGGGGTCTTGAGAATAGAAATCAAAACTTTTATTTTTATTTTGGTATCTGAGACTAAGACCATGAATTCATGATGCTTATTTCAAGATACTGGCTATGCGACATCCCCGACGACTTGTCTTGTCTGGTTGCCTGTGTTCTTTGATTGTAAGAACTTTCTTCTTTTCCTTTTTTGCTTCATTTATTTTTTTGATACAATAACTTGTTATTACGTGACTTTTTAGTTTTGGGTCTCATACCTCACCGAAAATTTTGAATTCTAGGTGATGACGATTATCTCTGCTGTTGTCGGCTGGGCAGCTCCAAATGTGGTGCGTATTCTTTATTACCCTTGAAACATAGGTGGTTTTTGGTTTTTTCTTTGTTCATTATCGATTAATATATTTTTATATGTGATTATACATATCTTGTTTTATTCTAGGGAATTATATCTGTAGTGTAGGAACCAAATGTGTTGTTATGTTAAGAAAAAACAAGAACAATTTATTGACAGATATAATAATTCCTACACTTTTTTTAATATTATATACTTGTCCTTTTTTTAATATGAAAATAAATTTGGTTCCTACAAAATTTTTTGTGGAAAAAAATATTTTTGTTTTTGCTGAAAAAAAAAATTATCCATCACGCTCACTTAAAAATGAGTGTAGAGAAGATATTGGTAGGACTCATTCATTTTTGAGAAAAATATTTCTGCAGTTAATACAGATAAATTATCTGCATTTATTCTCAAAATGACGTCGTTTTGGAATTGAAATATTAAAAAATTATAATTATAAAGACTATAATAACCCTGAAATAAATTAAAATTACAAAAAATACCGTGATTTCCGTCTTAAAACGATGTCGTGTTAGGCTTATTGCAGATAACTTATCTGCAGTAACTGCAGAAAAAGCAAACCCTTCATTTTTATATGTGTGATAGAAAAAAAAATTTATAACAAAAACAGAAACATTAAAACTTTTTTTATACCTTTTTTAGTAGATTGTTTTATTTTATACTTTAAGATTTTTGTGAAAGACATGAAAAAAAATAAAAAAACAGAATAAAAATATAGTTACATTTTCGTAATTATTAATATAAATATAATACCTGAAAATTAAAATAGAAAACAAACCAATACCACTTTAATTAGTAATTCGAGTCATTACGCATTGATTATTGGATTGGTAGGTAGACTTTGTGTCAAAAAATCATGAATGTATTAGATTTGTATAAATTATAAAAATTTATTCCTAAATTTTTTAACCAAGTTTTAAGATGATATCAAACTAACTCTTTTTGTTTTGTACAAATCTATTCGTACCAGCTTTAGGTGCCGCAGGCCAATAAAATATTGACACTAACATTTATTTAATAAAATTTTTAGTGATCTTCACGAAATACTGCAGGTCTCTCGTAAATGGACTCATCACATTACAACATTGTTATTCTTTGGGTTTGGAATATTGTCCTTTAAAGATGCAATATTTGAAGAAGGGTAACGATTTTATTGTCTCTCACATTCATTTCCTGATTCTTTTGTGATGAACATTAGTTTGCATCTGAGTAGATATTTTGCTACTCATGCTTTATTGATTTCGCTGGGTAGGGACGAGGACGAATTGGCTGAAGTTGAAGCAAAATTGGTTGGTTTCTCCATTCCATAGGATTTCTTATTTTTAATACTTAATTTCTTCTTTTGATTTTTCGTACTTATATTGTAATTAGGATGCAGACAGGAAGACTAACAAAGGAGCTACCAAAAATAGCAATAAGGTAAAACTATCAAATTATCAATCTAATAAAATGTGTCTTTGTAAAAATATAAAAAAATAAATAAAAAAATTTCAGTGGAAGTGTGAAGAGTCCTTTTCTCGTAATGTGGGAGGTGCTGTGGACTTGTTATATTTGTTCTATTAAAGGGGTCACTTTCTGTATCTATAAAGTTAGACTTTTAGACTTTCATTGTTGAAAATTTCACTCCGAGGCACCATCATAGCTCACACCTCACGTACCTTAAGTGTGATTGCGTCACACTGTTACGAAGAGGGCTTCAACAAGGGAAAGGAAGCATTCGGTGAGATTGAAAGGGTACGTGGCTTAACTGAAAGTGAAGGTATGGGACACATGTCGTGCGATTAGATGATGAGTGTGAATGAGGACAGATGTTAGTTAGTGAGAGAGGGGTTGTTATCAGCCTTGTACGTGGCTTGTAATTGGACAATAGGTATACATATAGGTTGTATTGAACATTTCGTTTTTTTCATCTGAATATACAAACTCTCAATTCGTTCTTTCTTTTTTACTCTCCTCTGTCTCTGTCTCTCTGTTAGGCTGAAACCTAACAACTGGTGCTTTCATTTGAACACCACATGTTCGACGAAATGCGCGTTCAGGATCTTGCTGAGGAATTTACCACCTTTCAACAACGTGTTGATACGAGGCTGCATGACAATCAATCGCAGCTTTATCGAGTGAAAACTTGCTTGGATGACTATCAGAATCAGATGCAATTAATGGTTACACAATTGCAACAACTCAACACCACAATTCTCGCCATGGATGCACGCAACCGTGATCCTCCTGTTCGCGTTCCACCAATTCCTCCACATGTGGATGGCAGGAACATTTCCAAGGCGATTCGCTTGGAGATTCCATTGTTCAGTGGTGTGGACCCTAACAATTGGATTTTTTGAACGGAATTATTCTTTGTCCTTCAGCAAATTCCGGAGGAATTCAAGGTACCTATGGCAGGGTTACGCATGGACGACATGGCATCTGGCTGGTACCAATGGATGTACAACAGTGGCTTAATTCGTTCCTGGATTGAACTGACACGATTGCTGCGTGAGCGTTTCGGTGCTTCTGCTTTTACAAATTTGAAAGGAGTTCTTTCCAAACTGACTCAAGTAGGTACGTTGCGTGATTACATACAGCAATTTGAGATGCTGATCAATCAGGTGCCAGGGCTTGATGATGATTTGTACCTGAGTTTCTTTGTTTCGAGCCTGCAACCTGAGCTTAGAAGTGTTGTCCAGCTTAGATCACCAGTGACATTACATCAAGCTATGCAACAAGCATTGGCCTATGATGATCACCATACAGAGCTTCGTGCTTCTTTTTCCTTGGGTGGTAAGAAGTTCTTTTCAAGGACTTGTCCTTCTACTGAAGCTGGCATTTCTACTACTAGCACTTCCACAGTTTCCCAATTGACAATTCCTAAAACCACGGTGCCTCAATTGCCTGCTCCCAATCCAGTGTTGGCCTTACCTGCTCCTACCGCTATGAAGAGGTACTCTCATGCAGACATGCAAAAGAAAAGGGAGTTAGGTATATGCTATTATTGTGAAGAGAAATGGCATGCTAAGCACAAGTGTAAGAATAGATTGTTTTTGTTGGTGGGGGATATGGATGAAGGACCCGAGGAGATAGAAGAAGAGGAGGAGATTTTGTGGCAAACGAATAATACTGCTAAGAGTCCTCAGGAGGGTGCCTTACATGCATTGGCTGATCATTCTGGCACGCATTCCCTGGGCTTCATTGCACTCATTAAGGGTTGTGAGTTCCCTGTTTTGATTGATTCGGGAAGTACTCATAACTTCCTAAAACGAGAAGTTGCTTATGATTTAAACTTGCCTATGACTCGTTCCAAAAAAATACGGGTTTTCCTAGGTAATGGGGAGTTTTTGTCCACTGATAGGAGATGTCTCAAGGTAGCAATTAATTTGCAAGGCCATGAATTCTTCATTGATTTTTGGGTGCTGGAGCTATGTGACCTTAATATTGTCTTGGGAATGCCTTGGTTGGAGGCCCTTGGCAAGGTCACTCACGATTATGTGAAGTCTTCGATGGAATTTCTTTGGCATGGGAAACACATAATACTGAAGAGTGCTCCTGCATCATAAGAGATGGTGGTCCATAACAATGGTAAGGAGTTGAGTTGCCTTGCATTGTTGCAGCACACAGGGAGCTGTTCCTTAGAATCCGAAAATGAATTGGTGGCTGCTAAGGAGAGGATGCCTGCACAGTTGTGGCATGTTCTATGGCAATATCATGAGGTGTTTGAGATTCCACATGAACTTCCCTCTTTCCGTGGAAGGGATCATGCTATCCATTTGGTGGAAGGATCCAAGGCAGTGAATGTTAAACCATATCGATATGGTCATCACCAGAAAGCTGAAATCGAACGACAGGTATCTGATTTGATCTCAGCTGGGTTCATACAGCATTCTCAGAGCCCCTTTTCATCTCATATCCTTTTAGTACGCAAGAAAGATGATACTTGGAGAATGTGCATTGACTACAGGGTTTTGAATGCCATAACCGTCAAAGATAGATTTCCAATTCCTACCATCGATGAGCTATTCGATGAGTTGGGAGGAGCACGAATTTTTAGCAAATTGGACTTGAGAGCTGGGTATCACCAGATTCGGGTCCTGCCTCCAGATGTTAAGAAAACGGCTTTTAGAACTCATGATGGACATTATGAGTTTTTAGTCATGCCATTCGGTTTGACCAATGCTCCAGCCACTTTCCAGGCAGTAATGAATCAGTTGTTGAAACCCCATTTGTGCAAATTCATTATTGTATTCTTTGATGGTATACTGATTTTCAGTAGATCCATGGATGAGCATGTTGAGCATTTGGCTATTGCATTGAATTGTTTGCAGGTGCACAAATTTTTTGTGAAGCTATCTAAGTGCTCATTTGGGGTTGAATCCATTGAGTATTTGGGTCATATTGTCTCAAGCCAAGGAGTGCATGCCGATCCGAAGAAAATCCAAGCCATGTTAGATTGGCCCTTGCCTGTTAATGTGAAGAAGTTGAGGGGATTCTTGGGTCTTACAGGCTATTACCGTCGTTTCATAAGGAATTATGCCATGCTAGCTGCTCCTTTGACAGAATTATTGAAAGCTTCAGAGGAGTTTTTGTGGACAGATGCAGCAACTCTGGCCTTCCAGCAATTGAAGGATACTATGAGTAGGACCCCTGTATTGGTCTTACCAGATTTTTCCCTTCCATTTGCTATAGAAACATACGCTTCCAACAGTGGAGTAGGGGCAGTGCTTTTGCAGCGGGAAAGACCTCTAGCTTTTTTCAGTAAGAAGTTGGGAATAAGGATGGCTAACTCTTCCACCTACGTCCGTGAGCTGTATGCTATAACGGCAGCTGTCGAGCGTTGGAGACAATACTTGTTGGGATCAACTTTTGTGATAAGAACCGATCATAAAAGCATCAAGGAATTACTGAATCAGATTATTCAAACGACTGAGCAACAAAAGTATTTCTGTAAGTTACTTGGTTACTCATTTACAATCGAATATAAAGTGGGTAGTAGCAATGTTGTTACAAATGCTCTTTCAAGAGTACATGAGGATTGTGGATTGCATGCCTTGGTTTCAGAACCGGTTTTTAATATGCTTGAGGAAGTCAGGAAACAAAATTTGCAGGACCCTTATTTGTTGCAGTGTCATCAAAGGCTCATTACTGGTGATGGAGCTGATAATTCAATTTCTGTGAAGGATGGCATCCTCTTTCATAACAACCGGTACTTGCTTAGTTCCACCTCCTCATTGATCCCTGTGTTAATTCATGAGTTTCATGCTACACCCGTTGGAGGACATGCAGGAATGTTGCGTACATTTCTCAGGCTGTCTGCCACATTCTACTGGAGTTCCATGAAGAAGGATGTGAAGGAATTTGTGGCCAAATGTATAGTCTGCCAACAGGTGAAGTATGAGGCTGCTAAACCAAGTGGACTACTACAACCATTAGCCATGCCCGAAGGAGTGTTTGAAGAATTATCTATGGACTTCATTGTTGGACTACCCATGTCTAGAGGTTATTCAACTACCGTTGTTATAGTTGATAGGCTTTCAAAATTTGCATACTTTGGCAAGCTGCCTCCGTCCTTCACAGTAGCAATAGTAGCCAATTTATTTTGTGAATTGGTAGTTTTCACTCATGGATTTCCAAGATCTATAGCGACTGACTGAGACCCCCTGTTTGTTAGTCAGTTTTGGTCTCAATTGTTCAAGCTTAGTGGGACGTCATTACATACTAGTTTTGCATGTCATCCCCAATCGGATGGGCAAACCGAAGTGACAAACCGTTACCTTGAGCAGTATTTGCGTGCTTTTTGTCATGAAAAGCCAAAGGGCTGGTCAGAATTCCTTGGATGGGCACAATTTCATTACAATTCCAGTGTACACTCAAGCATTCGTATGACTCCTTATACTGCTGTCTTCGGTAAGCAGCCATTGCATATCCCTTCTTGTCCTAGGGGATTGGTTAAGGTAGAAGCCGTTGAGGCTTTACTAGTCCAAAGAGATGAAATCCTCTCACGGTTGAAAGCTCATTTGATGCAAGCTAGAAACCGAATGAAAATGCAGAGTGACAAACACAGGAAGGACAGATCATTTACAGAAGGGGATTTGGTTTGGGTGAAATTACAACCATATAGGCAAGTTTCAGTGGAAAAACGTGCCAGCCACAAGATTGCAAAACGGTACTTTGGGCCTTATCCGGTTGAAAGGAAGATAGGAAATGTAGCTTATAGGTTGCAGCTGCCTCCTAATTGTTAGATTCACCCTACTTTTCATGTTTCCTTGCTTAAGCCTTTCAGGGGAAGTTTGGATACTCAGCCAGTACCTATTCCAACTATGATAGAAGAGAATAGGCCAGTACAAGTCCCTTTAGTAGTGTTGGCAGGTCGTATTGTCTTTGTGAGAGGAAAGCCACAACGACAGTACCTGGTGCAGTGGACAAATACCGTCCCCGAGGATGCTTCTTGGGAGATCGAAGAACACTTGCAACACTATTATCCTTCCTTGGACCTTGAGGGCAAGGTCGTGTTTGATGAGGGAGGGAATGTTACGAAGAGGGCTTCAACAAGGGAAAGGAAGCATTCGGTGAGATTGAAAGGGTATGTGGCTTAACTGAAAGTGAAAGTATGTGATACGTGTCGTGCGATTAGATGATGAGTGTGAATGAGGACAGATGTTAGTTAGTGAGAGAGGGGTTGTTATCAGCCTTGTATGTGGCTTGTAATTGCACAATAGGTATACATATAGGTTGTATTGAACATTTCGTTTTTTCATCTGAATATACAAACTCTCAATTCGTTCTTTCTTTTTTCCTCTTCTCTGTCTCTCTGTTAGGCTGAAACCTAACACACACATAATAGTTCACTAAGGCAGAAACAATTATGGTTCATTTTCTAATTCATAATTAAGCTATTGAAGGGACACCTTCTACACATTATTAATAGAGCTGTTATTCAGCAAAAAATCACACTAGAGATACTATGCCTTTAGACACCATCCCCTTTTACTTTCAGCTTTCGTCTTAGATCACTCACGGTGACTCTCCATAGAACTTTGGTGCATGTCATTGCCTTTTAAATCACTATTATATGGAGATATTTTACACCTTTAAAGGAAACAAATCTAATTTAACCATACATTCAATTCAAGAGGGATATATACACGTGAGAAAGTGACTTTTCCAATATAAAAGGAATGCCACAAACCGTTGTGGGTCTCATATATTTGTTTAACTTTTTTTTTGTCCCGTAGAGTGGAAAAAGGTTGGGCCCCAAAATGTGCCTCTAATGTAGGTACCAGAACTCGTTACCGGAATTAACCAGACAAATCGCTCCACCAACTAAGAACGGCCATGCACCACCACCCATAGAATCAAGAAAGAGCTCTTAGTCATCCAATCAAAGTTTATATATTACCTAATCAAATCGTGAACTCTATCAACCTTAGGAGAACAGATCTGACTTAGTTCCTTCCGTGGAGGCACCACCCACCATAAGGAGATACCCTGTGGCTGCCTTGGCCATCGTGGGTGGGGCCCTCCACTTATCTAGGTGTGTTTCTTGTCTCGGAGAGGTGAAGTGTGCGACTGGGTTTCTTGCGTTTTCCATTCTTCTCAGCCGCGTGTCATGCGGTGACATTGGGACTGACTTGCTTATCTTTTGTTGTGCGTTGTCTACCCACTTTGGAGCCACCTCATGCTTAGTGTTCCTTAAGTGGTGACAGTGTTTGGTTCGGTGCCTTTGTTCTCTCGTTGGGTTCGCTTCATTCCTCACGGTGTTGAGTATTTAGCTTCTTGAAACAGATTTCAACTTAGTGTCTTCTTGGATCTTGGCACATCCAGCCTTCACTGATTTCAGTCTAATATTTATTGGTGGGACCTTGCCACGTCCTGCTTCATTTAGTTCCTCTTAAATCTGGTGGGTGTGCTCAGTTATTTCGGTACTGCACTTTAACTTTCTGGTCCTTCCCCCTGAAATGGGGAGGAATAGAAGGAAGAAGTTAAATGAAGATGACCTTGGTGAATCTGAGTCCGCTGTTGAAGTGGAAGGAACTCCTTCAAACCAGCTCCCTAGTTCCTCGGGTCATGAGGCTGATGCGCACCAAGTGTTCGAGGAAATTCCTGAACCAGAAGAATGCTCTGATTCAGAAGGAATACCTGCGCAAATGAACAACCTGGATGCTGTTTCCAACTCGCAGCTTGGACAATCTTCAGAACCAAAGGATAAATCAGTTACTCTTGGAGTTGAAGACTCCATCATCGAAGAGGTAGAAGGAAACTCTGATGTAGCTGCTGAATCCAATGCTCAGCCACCCTTTCCAGCAACTCTTTGGGCCAATCTCTTCAAAGAAAACAGAGGAGAAAGCAAAGGCCATCACTGGAATAATGAGTGTGAACCTGCTCCTTTGGCTGAAAAGGTTATTGTGGACTATGGAGATGTGCAATCCCTCGATGAAACTCTTGGTTTCTGTCTGATTGGTTATATTGTAGGGAAGTTTCCTGGTCTTAAAGCCTTGCTAAACGTATGCAGAAAATGGGGTGTGAAGTTTGCTTATTCCCCACATTCGAGTGGATGGCTCATCTTCAGGTTCCCTTCGGAAGATGATATGAACAAAGTTCTCCAAGCTGGACCATACTTTGTTTTCAAAAGCCCTCTGCTTTTAAAGGTCATGCCACCTTATTTCCACTTTGGTGAGGAAGAACTAAGCAAAATCCCTGTTTGGATTAAGCTTAGAAATTTACCGCTTGAGCTCTGGAGCAAGAAAGTTGTAGGTAAGATACTCAGCAACGTGGGCAAACCATTGAGGACTGATCACTTGACTGCCACAAGGGGTTCTATCTCCTTTGCTCGAGCACTTGTGGAAGTGGATGCAGCCAAAGAGTTAACACAAATGGTTGTAATCCAACTTCCAGATGGCAGTTTGCTCAAGCAACCAGTGGAGTATGAGAACGAACCTACCTTCTGCAATTATTGCAAAACCATTGGGCATGAAGTGGCCTCCTGCACTTATGCTCCTAAGGGTGCTGCCAAAACTGATAATTCAGAGAATGATACAGAATCATCCAAGGAGACTGGTCCTACTAATGTTATTCATGTGGATGGAGCTCACGTCTCTCCACTAGTCCAAACTGAAAATCTGACCTTGGTTGCTGCCACCAACATAGGCCAGCAATCTGAACCAGAATCGATTGAGGGCCAGAACCAAGCCACCCTTGCTGTTTCTAAAATTTCTGGTAATCCTTCTTGTTCTCTTAATGATGGATTCACTGTTGTAGCTTCCAAATCAAGAAGGAAAAAATTCAAATCAATTATGCAGAAAATCCATCTATCTAAGGTGTCAAGTAGGCCTTTCAAAGTGGGGAAAAAAATTGCTAACACCTTCCCAGCTAAAGATGGTGCCTCACATGTTGCTAATGGTGCTAATGGGAAGTTTAGACCACCATTGTCCCCTGCTAAAGTTGCTGGTAATGAGAAGGCTGCTCAGCCAATTACCTCCCTTGCAACTAGAAGCATCCCAATTGGTCATGTTCCTGACCTTCCTTCTGCTTCCAAGCCCCCTGATTCAAATTTGAAGAAGAACAAATCGAAGAAGCCAGCCCACCTCAAGGAAAACAGAATCAACTCTCAACCAATGGAGGCACTGAATAAGGGGTCTAAAAATCATTTTATTACTGGTGTTGGGGATTCTCTCCCCTCTCCAATATTATGATCATCTCCTCATGGAATATTAGAGGCTTCAACATGCCTCTAAAGCATCGTGCGATGCAAAAGTTTCTTCAAGACAAAGAAATAAATGTTATGGCTATATTGGAAAATAAATTGGATTCATTTTCTGTCAATGATATCATGTGTAGGAAGTTTAATGAGTGGAAATTTAGCCAAAAGTGGACTGTGTGCAAGAAGTTGAAAGCTCTCAAAGGCCCCATCAAGACTTTAGCCAAAAGTGAGCTCAATGGGCTATCTTCTAGAATTGAGCAAGAAGAAATTGAATACAACCAGGTACTCCTGTCCCTTCAACTTCATCCTTCTGATCATGATCTGTTGTGCCTAGCTGATAGAAGCAGGGGTCAGATCATGCATCTGCGCAAAGCAGAGCAGGCTCAAACTGCCCAGATTTTGAAAAAACGCAACTTAGTTCAAGCTGACCGATGTACTAGCTTCTTTCATGCCTACATCAAGCGCTCTAAGCATGCTCGTTTTATAGCTGTAATCAATCTTTCAAATGGGCAAAGTACTTCTTCTCAGGCAGACATTGCAAATGCTTTTGTTCAACATTTCAGTGAGCTTTTCCAGGCATTCGAGGAGACTACTGCCCCTATCCCTGCTATATGTGAGGCTGGTCCGAAAGTTCCACTCTCCACCTTTGGTGATTTAATGGCCCCAATTTCGAAACAGGATGTTTGGAGTGTTCTCTCCTCAATGGATGATAACAAATCCCCAGGCCCAGATGGCTATAGCTCTCTATTTTTCAAAAAAGCCTGGAGTATAATAGGTGATGACATTTATGAGGCAGTGAATGAGTTCTTTTCTTCTGGGAAATTGCTCAAGCAAGTGAACCATGCCTTCATTGCTTTAATTCCAAAGTCTGATCATGCTTGCCAAGTGAAGCACTTTAGGCCTATCTCTTGCTGTAACATTTTGTACAAGCTTATCTCCAAAATTCTTGCCTCTCGAATTGCCCCTGCTCTTGAGCTTATCATTGGCCCATTTCAGTCTGCCTTCTTAAAAAATAGGAATATGATTGATAATATATTCCGTATTCAAGAGCTTCTCCACAAGTACTCCCGGAAGAGAGTTTCCCCTCGGTGCCTACTAAAAATTGATCTCCACAAAGCTTATGATTCTGTGTCATGGAACTTCCTCAAATGTAGGGGTGCTAAACGAGCCAGGGGCCTTACATGGGCCTTTGTCTCGGCTCGTGAAGGCCTGAGCTTACATGTCTAAAATTGATTGTTGGACCCAGGCTTGGACTTGTATAAAAGCTCGTTTAATAAAAAAGCATCAGGCTCCAATTCCAAAGCTCGGCCTTAGAGCCTCTCAGGCTTGCCTAATATTTTTTTTTTTATATTTTTTTATATTTTTTATACTACTTGTGATAGCACTCTCTCTCTCTTCTCAATTCATTTCATCCCATTTTATTAATTAAACAGACTTTTTGAATGATTTTATTTTATAATATGCTATTTGGATATACATTAAATTTATGAATATTTATGGAATTACTAGTGCTATTGATTGTAGATTTTGTTTGGGTAAATTTTTGTTGTCTTATTATTTTAAAACAGGCTAACAGGCTAAACCAGGCTTTTATTTTTTGTAAATGAGTCAGGCTACAGGTTGATATTATATTCGTAACATGTAACAGGCTAAGGCCAGTCTGACACATTTGAACACAGGCTCGGTCCGTTAAGACCAAAGCTCGGCTCGGCTCGGCTCGTTAACACCCCTACTCAAATGGATGCTTAATTCAGTTGGGTTCCCTCCTAGGTTCATTGGCTGGATTATGGAATGTGTCTCAACCACCTCTTTCAGTGTAGTGGTGAATGGTTCTATCCATGGTCATTTTAAAGGGAGCAGGGGATTGAGACAAGGTGACCCCCTCTCACCTCATCTCTTTGTCCTTTGTCTTGAATACCTCTCAAGGGACTTGATGAGCCTTAAGGACAACATTCTTTTTCAGTTTCACCCATTTTGCTCCAAGTTGAATATACCCCATATGGCTTTCGCGCATGATATTATGTTACTGTCTAGAGGTGATGTGGCCTCCATTGCTACTATTTTTGCCAAGTTTTCCCACTTTTGTTTGGTCTCAGGGCTGTCAATTAATGCAGAGAAGTCTGCCATTTACTCTGCTGGTATGGACCATGATTCCCTGACGGAAGTGCAACGCTTCACAGGTTTCGAATTGGGCTCTTTCCCTTTCAGATATCTTGGAGTGCCACTTCTGTCCTTAAGACTAAATGTGACCCATTATGATCCACTTATTACTCAAATTGTTGGCCTTGCCCAAGGGTGGAACAAAAAAACATTATCTTATGCAGGGAAATTGGAGCTAATCCGAACTGTGATTCAGGGAATTGCAAACTTTTGGATGGGTATATTTTCTCTCCCCTTTTCTGTCATCAACTGAATCAATGCTCTGTGTAGGAATTTTTTGTGGGGAAAACCGAATGGGGGAAAGTCCATGCCATTGGTTTCCTGGTCTGATATCTGCACCCCTAAGCATGAAGGGGGCCTCGGTCTATTTAGCCTCAAAGAGTGGAACCTTGCTTTGCTTGCTAGGATTTTATGGGACCTCCACTCCAAGAAGGATTCTCTTTGGATCAAATGGGTCCATATTCATTACTTCCAAGAAGGTAGCCTTTGGAACTATGTTTCCTGCACTTCGGACTCTACTTTGCTAAAGAAGATTATTTCGATTAGAGACTTGCTCCTGAACCGTGAGCACCACTTGAAAGGGGCTGTACAAGTGCTATGCTCCTGGACTTCTAATAATTCACTGATTGCTAGCAAAGCATACAACTACATCAGACATCCAAAACTGTTAATGTATTGGCACAAGGTTGTTTGGAACGCTGCAATTCCTCCCAAGGTATCATTCATTTTCTGGACGGCTGTGAAACATAAGTTCCTCACGCTTGATAGAGCCCCTTTTTTGGATCTTGGCTCGGCTTGCCCCCTATGCCACTCGGCTGTTGAGTCCCACTCTCACTTATTTTTCACATGCTCTCAGTCTATCCAAGTCTGGAAAGCAATCCGTGATTGGTCCCCCTTTACCCGTGGATTTCTATCTCTTCAAGGGTCTATTAATCATCTCATCCGAGCCAAGGCTTTTACTAGCACCTTGGGAAAGACTCGTTGCCTTGTGCTTGCAACTACAGTGTATTGTATCTGGTTGGGCCGTAATATTTTGATTTTTGAGAAATCTCCTTTTTCCATAGAGGATGTAATTAACAAGATTAAATTTCTTGTTTATAGGCACTCACACTTGACTCATTTGTACTAGACACATGCCCCTAGTGGACCAGCTTAAGCTCTTGCACTGTATGCATATGTCTTATTTTTTTTTGTAGCGGGGTATGCCCCGTCTATTTTGTATATCATTTTGGGTTAATACATATTTACATTTTTCCCAAAAAAAATGTAGGTACCAGAACAACTACTTATTTCTAATAAATAATTGATTATGCACAAAATGGAATTCTCAGAAACTAATATAATTGTCATTCTGAGACTGAATATATATACATATACATTTTATGTCCTTATTCCCAGGTTGATGATGATTTGAAAAAGCATAAACGGCCATTTTTGTCGCAGTTTTTCTCCCCTATCTTTTTAAAGGTAATAAATTAATATTATTGAGTATTTAATTGAATACAGAGCTAGGCCAAATCTGATCCCCTTTATCATGTCTGTTCCATTCTGTAGGCTTTTTCCATCACCTTTTTTGGTGAATGGGGTGATAGGAGCCAGGTATGTGTAATTAGAAAAGCACCCCCTTTTTTTTTCCAACAAAAGTTCAAGATTGAAGACTACTCCATCACTTCATTAATCATAACATCATTAATCAAAATTTGGTTAATATTTTAGCTGGCTACCATCGGGTTGGCTGCAGATGAGAATGCAATTGGCGTGGTTCTTGGAGGGATTCTGTAAGTTTTGACTATACATTTATGTCAATATTTTTGCTTGAATTCTACATTTATACATGTGTAGTCATACATTGTGAATGCAATGTGTTTGCTTAGAGTCATATGTATGTAGAACGGGTGTCACACGCCTAAGGTCCTGCAATTTCTTAGGGATGACACTAATTCTCTATTGTACGTCACAGAGGACAAGCATTGTGCACTGTTGCTGCTGTTGTTGGAGGAAAGAGTTTAGCATCTCGGATATCTGAAAAAATAGTAATAATTCTTATTCTTTTTTTCAATTGAATGTAGAAATTATGCCCCCAACACTGGCTTTACTCACACATGGTTTACACTTTACAATGGTTATGTTATGTCCACCTGTTTTTCCCCCTTTAGCTTCTGTTAACTTCTCAGTCTTTATTCAAGTCATCATCACTTTTTCATGTTTAAATAATTTCAAAATTAGTTTTAGACTAACAAGATAATGGTATAGTATGAATCTGTGTTTGTATGTCATCTAAGTTGAACTTCACACTTGCAGGTTGCACTCTCAAGTGGAATTCTCTTCATCATTTTTGGTATCCACTCGTTCCTTTCTCCAATCGAATCATGAAAGACATGCTAGTGGTTATGTTTAGCAAATATGCTTGTTATGTTGTGGTTGGCTGCCAAAAGAGCCTTAGTGCTGAAAGACCTTGTTTAACCCATTTGGAAAATTTATGGCTCAATAATCATTGTAGAACCAGAACTGAATTCAATCCATGATGTTAATTTATTTGGATTTTTGTTTTTAATTATGTACCTCCGGTTTATCTTCCTACCTTGATCTGTTTAAAGCATATATGAATTTCCAAAGCTTTCTTTACCGGAGGGGAGAAGTAAGAAAGAATAGAGATTTACAAAAAGAAAAAAGAAAGAGCAAATGAAAAATTAGTAGAGACGACGAATGAATATCCAGAGTTAGAAGCTAAAACTCCTGCTTACTAAATAGTTTCTTACAGAACTCTTTCACTATTACTAATTTTATTTTTTTTCGCTTCCTTTTCCTTCCTCAAATCAAAGGTCCAAATTTTTTCCTCGGGGCTTATGTTTCTATGCAATAAACATTTTCCAATGATTTGAGCGAGTTGTTTAGCTATAGAAACTAGTTTCCTTTTTCAATCACATGATTGAATTGAAATTATCATCATTTCCTAAATTTACACAGTTTATTGCGCAAGAATTAAGAACTTTTGCAATTTTTAAGAGCCAAATTGTAATAAAATTTTGGTAATGGCTCGTGTACGGATCCAACGCAATGATACTAGTGAGGTACAACAAAGCAGGTTTATCTCATATTCTCATTTATGTACTTTTAAAGAAATGAAAGTTACTTGTGTATTAAGTGTTAACGTTTTATTTCTTTTGTTTTTGTTTTTTGGGTGAAGTTACCGGTCACGTTTGAATCATCAAAAATATTGAGTAAAACTACAACTGTTATTAATTAATTTACATAATATGTGCATAAAATGTGTAAAATCATCATCACTAAACATTAAGTACCAGTACAAGATAATCCTAACTATTTATCTCTTAGCCTGCACTAAGAAATAAAAAAGACATCAAATTTTTGGTATATTGATCAGCACCTCCATCAACGGATATGCTAAAGGATCACATTTAAATCCCATGATTTTAAAAAACAAAAACTTGGTCAATTATTTGGTGGAATCCTACAAATAAGATACTTGACAAGGTGTTGTGAAATGCTTTATTCAAAATCACAACTATCTCATGTCTTAATAATAAGATGATGAGGTTTTACACAAGATATGTCTTTTTTCTTTTTTTAGTTTCTCTAAACTTTCAAGTGGGGAACTTATATACACATACTAAAGCAAAGGGAGATTTAAACTGAAACCTGTCATCAGCAACCACCACTAGCAGGTTCAATTGAACTGAGTAACCCATTGCCTCTTAGATGCATGCAATGATCTTCAGCATCAGCTTGAGCACAGATGATTACCACTGAAAGTCCATTGTAGTGAGCTTCTTGCATGATATTAACTGCATTATCAAGGGTCATTCCAGGGATGACCTTCATCAGTACTTGGACTACATATTCCCGTTTATTGTAGTTGTCATTGTGCAATATTACACGGTATGGTGGTGCTGTTTTCCGTGACTTCCTGCACATCTTAGAAAAGCCAGAATCAAATATTTTCTTTCTTTCATTTCATTCTAGAAAGAAAGAAATAGTTAACTATCCATATATAATATCCTAGAAAATTAACCAGCATAACAGAACAACAAAGCAGCTAAACCGCTATAATGGATCTCCTAGTTCCTTCTCATCAGGAAGGTTAAGGCATAAAGATCCACTCATTTTATAAATGACTAACCAAATTATTTTGAATAAATCCAGTTTTAGGCTGGTTTTTACAACAAATGACCACATGCCTTATATTCTGTTGAGATATATAAAACTATTAATGTAATCTCACCCAACAGCTTAAGCTTTGGGGTTGAATTGATTCTTTACATGGTATCAAAGCCTCGGTGTACCGAGTTCGATCCTCACTGCCCTTCACTTTCTTTCTAGTGGAATTTCTTTCTTCGCACAGGTAGGTGGGCCTATGCATTGTCCACCCTTCAAGCTCAGAGGGCTCTCGTGTGAAGGGGCGTGTTGAGATATATAAAACTATTAATGTAGCCCCATCCAACAGCGGCGTGTTGAGATATATAAAACTATTAATGTAGCCTCACCCAACAGCTTAAACTTTTGGGTTGAATTGGTTTTTTACATTATCAATAATAATAGGGACCCCATTGAAAAAAAAATTCTTCAATTTCCCATTGTTTATTGGCAAATCTCTTCAAACATTCAATGGTTTAAATACTGTCACATTGTAATGAGGATCTCCTTGTTATCGCATTTAGAAAAACAAAGTTGAAAAATGAATTTTGCGCATTTAGAAAAGTATTAATTTGAAGATAAACAGTCAAAACTTCTGCTTACTTCAAATCAAATTCAGATTCACGGCCAGGGGCGACTTTTTCAATTACTGGCTTTTCCAGCAGCCCTCCCCCTTTTCCAGGTCCTGTTGCTAAAACGGCCATGGGAACACAAAGATTGGAGCATGGTCCTTTACAAAAAGAATATTTGTCCCCTGTAATGCAAATCTTTAACAACTATACTTGTAGCACTCACCATAACATAGGATGAGACAAGGTTTTATGGACGCTAAACATTTCCAATCACAAAGTAAATTGTAAAACAAGTATATAATATGTCAGAAACAAAACAAGCTATCTACCACTTATAGTGAAAAATTATTAGTAATGAACTTCTACAGGTATCAAGAAACATGAATAAATATGAACAAACACAGGAATTTCAACAAACAAGCACACATAAAAGGGAATGGAAATAAAGGCTCAGGAAAAATGTGCAGTGTACACACCCCTCAAACTTTAAGGCAATTGTAGTACCCACCATGAACTTCTAAATCTCTCTGGATCTAAGAATTTATTTATCTGCATATTAGGTAAAAAATTTGGTCGGCAAGGGAAAGTTAGCAAGGTGGACAATTGAACTTCCGACTTCAAAATCACACCCAAATCTTGAAGGCTAGAGCCGGTGCCAATCGAGCTACAAGCTCATTGGCAGATCTAACAATTTCTGTTATACGATTTGCCAAGCCACTTGCACGGTTCAAGATTCACAAATAAAAAATTATCCTGGCGATTCACGACCGGAATTGCGATTTGATAACCTTGTTATCACTAATATACTTATCATTATATGAGATTTTTTAAAAGAAAATTAATATTTTTGAGAAATTATTTTATATTTTATACTTAAAAAAAAGTGTTAAAATACTCTATTAATTTTTTATTTTGATGGAATTATGGGACCAATATCAGATTAGGTTATGACAAGAGTATTAGCCGTTACATAATTATTGCATGATAAACAAAATTTGTTAAAATAACCGATGAATTGACATATTGTAGCATTTCTCATAGTTTGGGGGTTCAGTTGGTAACATGAAAGTTCATGGAGGCTACTAGTAAAAGTTAATAGGTGCGTATATATTTTTCCCTGAAGACAATGATCAAATACAAATAAAAGAGCAAAAAAGAGGAACAAACCATAAAGAACCTAATACATTCAGGTTGAAGCCAATGTAATATTAAAAACATCACATTACAAACATTACTAGACCCCGTGTCCATCAATCAGGATAAACCACTAACATACTCTTTTGCTTGGCAGGGTTTATCTAAGTGAAACCTCCTCATAAACTCAGGCACTCACCTCTTATACTTACTAATATCAGCTAGCTTGATGTGAAGACAGCAATTTACTTTTCATACATATACATATACTTAATAACTTAAGAAAATATTGGACCCTGTCATTAATAGTGGCACTATCATGCACCATGGTGCAGGTAGTGGCGCCCAGCCGCTATTTTAGCTATGCGATGCCACCATTTGCAGTAGCGGCTATAACAGCCACAATCACGGGTAGTTAATCGTGGCCGTAGCAGCATGATTTCAACGCTAATGTGAAGGACATGTAATAATCGATTGTAAGGGGATGCAATCAACTTTTTCCCCTTCTTTAAGTTGCAAGCCACATCTTTCTTGATTGTGACTCATTTCTGGCTCACTCCCTCTTCCTCCTTGTGCCAGAAAAAAGTATCTCTTGCAACTGTATCTCCTCTATTTTCCCGCAACCCACTCATCAAATAGACATATTTTTCATATTTCCAAGCAAGTATCTTTCCAGAATTTCTTGCTCTCTGTTCATAGGGCTGATGAGCCTTTAACAACCACTAGGCATCATACAAGATTGAAGAAGCAAGCTACTTATATACCTTCAAAGCTCTAGCGGTAGGGGAAAGGAAAAGGGAAAAACAGTTATAGAGAGTAAAGAAGGTGGCGATGAAGAAATTGAAGAGGAGGAACAGATCTGCAATTTTAATAATAGTGAAAGTGATGAAGAAGAAGACTTAGAATCAGGTGGAAATGATGATTGTGATTAGTTCCTTCATTGAATTTGAAAGTGACTACGGAAATTTGTATTCAGCAATATTTAGGTCCTTCCTTTATGTTCCTTGAATGTTGTTAATTTAGTTCCATTCAATGAATTTTTGTTGCTTCCTTTATGTTCCTTTAATCCTTGTTTAGAATGAAAGTGACAATACAATTAATTATGAACAAAAGTCTTTGATTTTGAGTAATTTTTTTTATTTTTGAGCATTTATATATGTGTAGTATAATTTAGTATAGCAATTTTATCCACTTCACTGTCGTATTTATACCCCGCCTATTATACCGCCACAGCATGTTTGGGGTCGGCCAATTGGACTACAAAACATCATCAGGAGCTTCATTTCATTTCCTTCAGTACTAGAAGGGAAGTTATGCTCCTTTTTCCATTCTAGCAGGTGTAGTCCTAATCTCAAACTATGGGAAATGGGTCATTTTTTTAGAGCAGCAGGGAAACTCGAAATCAATCTGATCAATCAACTATACTTTTTTGGATAAACCACAATTATCCTCCACGGGAAGCAATCATGTTCGAGCCGGAACAACCAAATCATGGTGGGACTAGCTCTCTCAAAGAGGATTTTTTGCATTCACGTGAACTTGAACTCAATACCTTGCTTAAGCGAAATCAAGCATGTACCACTTGAACCAATCCCCTGGTGATCAATCAACTATACTTCCCTAAAGGGTTACTCACTTGAACCAAAATTCTACAAAAATAGAATAAAACAAAGGGCTAAAATTAGGAAGTATAATTGTAATTCTAGCAAGGGAAGAACATGAACTAAACGGAGAAATAGGACTAAGTTAATAATACCGAGCTAACCCAATTCCCAAAGATTGTGACTTTATCCCTCTATCTTCTGGGATGATACTGAAAACACCATTGTCAATGAATTGCAGCTAGAGAACTACTTCGGATTGCTAAAACATTCATGCTAGTCAACAAATTCAAAAGAAAAAAAAAAACCTTATTTTGCTGGTTAAAGAAGAAAACGAAAACCCTACAAAAATATAACCAAACCCCAATTTCCCTAAACACCAGAAACTCAAGTACATAACAAAATTTATTCATTCACATCAGAGAGTCGAAAAAACCACTGTGTTGAAGTGCCTAAGGAATCGAAATCTCTGAGAAGTAAGAAAGAAGTGAAGGAAGAACCTGGTTTCGGGTTGAAGACCTGGTTGGGAGAGAGGCCCATTCTCCCACAAATCGCATTCTCCATCTCTCTCTCTCTCTTTTCCTTCTGATTGATGTTTTCTTTTTGGGGTTTTGTTTTTCTTCTCTGCACATCAAAAAAATGAGGAAACCAAAAATGGAAAATGGAAAATTAGGATTGAAAACTGGTGGGCTGAGAAAATGACACGTGTATATATAACAATTGTTTGGCACTTGTGTCAATTAACAAGTTTTATCCTTAACTTGCAATTTACAAAGTTTTATAATTTACAAAACCCATATTATATTAGTTTTTTCTGTATTTTTTTTGAAAAATAACTTACATAAATTTTGAAAATTTAGATATTAGCTTATACGCATAAATAAATTTTAAAATTAAATTGTTAGTAAAAGTTTTAAAAGACTAAATTTCTTGTATACCTGATAATTAATATAATATAAAATAAGAAAAGGAGGTACATGCAATGTTAATAAAATCGGAACAATCAGGGAACCAATAAACCGGTCATATAATCGGTTTGGTTGAATCAACGAACCGGTCAGTTTTCATGAAAATCGATGACTCGATTGGTGATTCGGCCCGGTCTAAAAAAAAAATTCCAAATTTTTTTTTCAAAAAAAAATTCATAATGGACATATTTAAATATTTTTCTGTTTATTGACTTACATGAGTTATGTATCTACAACACTAATATTGTCTCAATTATGCACTATGCAAAAAAAATTTGATTTGATTTATAGTTAGAGATGTCGTTTACTGAACCTGAAGTCTCGTAGCACGATCATTATATCTTTGTTTGATCCTTTATTGTATAATAATATGTGATTTATTATTTTTTATATTAAAATATTTAAAAATTTTATTTTTTTTAGATATTTGATTATGTTATAATTTTTTAATATAAATTATAAAATTGCATATAATAATCAGGTCATGCGATTGAACTAATGATTTAATAACTCAGTACTTCAACCGAGTCAATGATCGAGCCAATTTTAATAATATTGGTTAATGTATAAAATTTTACTGTGTGACAACATTTTTTGACGTGGGCTTCAGTGTAAATGACCTCCTTCTTTTTTGGGCTTTGGTTTCGTACTGTTGCAGTAACCATTTTTTTTTCCTGCAAAGCAAAACGACAACATAAATAATAATAAAAAATTTGTAACAAACACTGTATTCAATAATTATCTTTTGTCTGTAGTTTTGCATGACAAGTAAACTTTTTCCCGTAAAATGATTGTTATTTATCCTTTTTTTATATAAATTGTTATACATACCGCTTTTTTATTTAAAAGAAAAAAAATCTTTTTTTCAATGATTAATAAAAGGGCAATACATTTATTATGTAACATGATAGAAAAAGTAATTCCTATTGATCTATCGATTATTGTGCTAACATTTCTTTTGTTTTTTGTTTTTTTTTTCACAATGGATCCCACCAAAGTTTGTTAGTGTAGGAAATTGGTTTCCTATCATGTTACATAACATAAGTATTTCCCTTAATAAAAAGAGTAAGGATATTCTAATTACTAAAAATTCTCTTACTACTAACTTACTACCCACCACATCATCATTGGATCAAAGAAAGAGAATGTTAAAAAGTTTTTGAAGACAGAGAAAATATTAATCTAATGGTGATTAGATAGGTAGTGAAAAATCTTGATAACGAAAATATCCCTCTTCTAATAAAAAAATGAATAAACCCTTACTTGAAACATAAATATGGGTTAGTTCTTGCTACGTCAACTGGCAGGCCCCATTCCCTATCAGCCTTGTAATCGTTACACCGACAATTTACTTAATTGTTTTGGCTGCCTTAATGGTATTTGACCTTCAAAGATAAGGGTGCCCATTTTGAAGTTCTAAATTCTCGGGAAGCAATTTACGTGAGTTGAAGAAACAATATGGACAAAAAATAAATAAATAAATAGAAAACATGAAGAGATGATGGATCAAACTTATTTGTTTTTTGTTGTATTATAAATTTCATAATTAAAATGAATTGCAATCTATTGTAGTTTTTTTTTTTTAATTACAACAGATTAAGTCATCATCTATATATGAGTGTATTATATAGACCCGTTTGATTAAGTGACATTTTATTTTGGTTTAAATATCTACAACGTTGATTAATGTGAGTAACAATATAGGTTTGACCCATAAATCCGTGATGAAAAACGAACTAAGGATAATAAATTTTACTAGATTCCCTTTATATTTAGGATATGCGGTAGAAACAATTTCAATAGCAGTAAACAAAAGTAACGTGAACTATAAAGGAAGATTATAGTCTTTCAAACTTTACAGGAATATCTAAGTAAACATAATAGCGTACCTTTTGATATACTAAGAATCATGTCTTTAATAAATAAATTTAAACTTTATAGATTGTTTAGCCCTGCCAGAAGGGCCATTGTCCACTCATTTTTGGTTTGATTGAACCTACTGCAAGTGTAGAAGATGCAACAAGAATAAGAATTCTAACGTAGCATGAAAACTGGCCAGGCAAAGAGCCTAAAGATATAGACTACATCGAATTTATAACCTTAGAAGGGAGAGAAGATGTTGAGACCAATTTGACTAACTTAGAAAGCAGAGCTGAGGTTGTTCATGTAATTTGTCAAATATTTCATGTATTAATGATGACCATATTCATGTTTAAGACACATGATGAAGAATTGATAGACACCCCATGCGCATTAGGAAATTATTTAAAACGCGTGAATTAATTTCCAATACTTTCAAAACCTTGAAGAATGGTCACAATGCAACCAAAAGGACATGTTTGTACCATAAAAAAAACAAGGATTAAAAATGGGCAAACCGAGGCTAACGCAATTTTTGGCATACTAATGCAATTTAAATATGTATGACTGAAAGATAAATTTTTGGCAAAAGCACCATACTAAGAAGTAAGAAGGTTTGGTAAAACATTTGCCTAGTGAAAGTATGTTTGATATGTTTTGTCGTACTAATGCAATTAGTTCCGTAATAAGATCAATTTTATCTGGACTCACTGCTGGACTAGTGTCTACCTCAACTGATGTCATGCAGTTTAAGAGTGTACAAAATAACCAAAAGACTGAACTGAACCATGAACTGAACCGAACCGCTCTTAAAATAATCGGTTTTTAAAAATCAGTTTATGAATCGAACCGGTTTTTAAAGAATCAGTTCGTAAATCGAACCAATTTTTAGAATCAGTTTAAAAACTGAACTATTTTGAACCGAACTGAACCATTTTCAAACCAAACCAAATTGATTTTTATAACTTTAATTTTAAATTTTTTTTAAAAATTTCTTTTCAAAATAAGGTCGACCCGAACCGGTTTCGAACCGAATCGTTTCTAACCGAACCAAACCACTTCCAAACCGAATCAATTTTGAACCGAACCATTTTTGAACCGAACCATTTAAACCAATTCGGTTCAATTTTTCAAAAAACTCAATTCGGTTCCACCAATACGCGTTCCTAATGCAGGACCTAATGCAGTCCCATTACGATACTTTTGCCTTGATTTATCTTTTCGCAGTTTGTGTTGCAGAAGAGCAAAGTGGTGATGATTGGTGAATCACCATGTGACGAATTGTGGCACGGAGACAGCTTTCCTCCTTTGGATGATGATTATTTTCGATTGATTTTTAACAAGTACTATTAATATAAAATTGAGTTCATTTTAAATTTTATATGTGAGCAAGAATTATATATATATATATATATATATATATATATATATATATATATATTTGGTACATCGAATTAACTATATATGATACCAAGCATAAGTATACTTAAGTTTATGTAAGCAATACTTGTTATCCTTTCATTTACGGATAAAGATGCAAGTGTGCAGTGTAAAATTATTAATTATACTACAAATAACAATCGTTGATTTTCGTCTATCAACGATTGAGATGAAAAATAAGAATTCTTAGTCTTACCGGTCATACTTTTTTTTTTTACTTTACACGTCAGCGATGTGACTGGAAAGAGAAAAAAAAAATAACTTTTCAGATTTACACAAAGTCTGACCAGTCAGACTTTGTGTAAATCACCTAAAGTATATATTTGTTTTTGCTTTATGTAAAACATCATTGACATTGTTATTGGCATGATCAAGTTCATTGAATCTTATTAAAAATTCGCCATATGCATCCAATTTTTTGTGGTGGGTTATTTAATTGTGTTAGGATCCTTTGACACCAAATTCTATCCGTTGATTTCCGTCAATCAATGGTTATCATTTATTGAGAATTAATATTAATTAATAAGTTTGATTCTCAATAAATGATAATAATTGATTGACGGAAATCAATTGTTAAGATTTAATCTCAAATTTTAAAATTTGACACCGGTGTCAAACGAATTATAAGCCGCCAGGAACAGATTCACAAAAGCAATTTGTTCAATCAATAGGTCAACTTCTCAACAAGACAAAATAAACTTTGAAAAAAAGAAAGCTAAAAAAAAGCTTGCAGCTCAAAGAACTAAGGACATAGTTTCAATCCAAAAAAAAAAAAAAAAGAACAAAGGACACTATTAACTTGATTATCATCGAGTCCAGTCTAATTAACTTGATTAATTAAAAACCACTAGGAACAGAATAAGAAAAAAAGAAAGAAAGAAAGCATTTTGTTCTATCAATAGGTCAACTTCTCAACAGGACAAAATAAACTTTGAGAAAAAGAAAAATATAAAGAGAGTTTCTGGTCAAAGGAACAAAGGACACTATTAAATAGATTATCAACTAGTGCAGTCTAATTAACTTGATCAATTAAAGATGCCATATTCTTACAATGACAATTAACAATATAGTTTAGGTGTAGAATTTATAAGTGGAGGAATCAGCAATAATATTCCTCAAGCCACCAACTGTGGATGTCAACATAATGCACACTCCAATATATATTGCAGCCTGGAAAAAAAAATAAAAATTTGAGGGTCAATGGCAACAGGAAACTACTATGAACTGTGATCATCTGGTTTTTGTATTCTTTTTATTTTAGACTGTTTCTTTGGTGCATTTCAAAAGAAAAGGTGCTAAAGTAAATAAATCATTACCCAATTGATGAACCAGTTGATGCTGAATCTCTTTGGCTTCTTGATTATCAGCCACATTATACTAGGAAGCTGAATCAATTGTAACACCAGATTATTATTGATCTTCTAGGTTTTGAATTAATTCTTGTAAATTTGGTAATTTAATATAATCATGAGGAAGTTGAGATGGTAAGAGAGAGACTTACAAAATATGAAGTGGGAGCAAAACCAAATCCACCAAAGAACCCAAGAAGATCACCAAAGAAAGGGAATGTAATCCCAATGAATAATGTAAAAGCTGTAACATTTTAACAAGTTCTAGTGAATTCAAGACTTTTCATGGAAAGAAAGAACAATTATCCTACCCCTTTCTCTGCTCTTTACAACTATAAGTTTATTTATTTTCAGTGATAGCATGGATGGTTTTGGACATCTCACCTACAAAAGAAGATCTAGCAACTAGTCTAAGTCTTAGTCCTGGAGGGAAGTTGAATCTTTTGATCATCATCCTCTCAATCAAGTCAAAAACAGGCATAGCATAAACCTGGAATCCATATTCTCTCCATTAATCAGGTCAGAAACAGGAATAACCTAATTTGGGGTAGCATATCTTTGTTTTGTATTCATACCTGGTAGCTACCAACAACATGAATGAATACCATTAAGTTAGCTGAGGCAATGAGCCATGCAGGTTTTTCAAGTGCCATAAGCACATTATCATCAACATCTCTTCCAAAGGCCCAATATCCTACAAGTGCAACTGGGAAATAGCATATAGCATTGATGAAATAGGCCCCAACAGCACCTTTCCACATTGGTATCTTTGATGGTTTCTCAGGAGTTGATGGAATTGTAGCTTGAATTTCAAGGACCACAGCATGGCCAGCAAATGCAAATGAAATTTGACCAAGTGCATTGAAAACTCGAAACAATAAGTCAGTTGTACTTGTTTGCTTGTAGGCATAGCTAACATTGTCGACTCTACCTTTAGCCAAAGGAGCCACCCAGGCTATGGTTGAATAGCTGCAACGAAAGCACCATGAGACTGAGTAAGGTAGTGTTTTTGAAGTAATAAGTCACTTTCCTTTTACCCCATCATGTTCTTGTTTTCACTTATCAAAAAATGGTTAAAGAAAAGAAAAGATGACCTGTGGTGTGTCATGGAAGTGGTGGCTCATTTCTCAGGCCTTTCAAAGTAGTATAATTTGGAACTATATATGATATCCATATAATTTGGAACTATGTTAGGCCTTGTAAATTGTGTAAATTCCAACTTAATTAGGAGCAGCTGGATTCAAAAAAATTAATGAATATCATATGATTATCTATTAAAAGTTTACTTTAATTAATCCAAACCATGTTCAAAGCAAAGATATTTTTCTGAAAGTAGAATTTTGTCCTCTGACAGCCGAGTTTTAAAAGCCATGTGACTCTGCTTCTTCACAAACACAAACAAAAGGGTGTATATTTATTGATATCTTTCTACCTTAATTTAGCCTGTCTATCAAATTCTGAGTTTCTGGGACAGGTTTTAATGCTTTGCACATGGATAAATTATTTTGTGAAGAATCCAAATTATATTTTTCCAAGGAATTTGCTTTATATGGATATAAAATGTCAAGATAGCTCAGCAAGTACTCAAAAACTCATAAATATTATTAGTCATGTTCAAAAGCTAGAGTTCAAGAAAAGTCTTAGACATGTGGAGATCATGAAGTACCTTAATGACATCACAGCTGCTGCTAAAGAAACACCAGCAACAGAATTGAAATTGGGAAGCTGAGACAGAAAGAAATGGATGGCACCAAAAATTAGAATCCAGTAGGATTGCTTGAGTTGTGTGCAATTGGTGCATGCAATCTCCATGAACTTCTTAAGGCACTTCCCTCCAGTGACCATGTAGACAATATCACATCCAACCTGGACAATCAATTGCTGAGGCAGCACAATCCATGGTCCAAGTTTTGGTCCAAAAGCATGTCTACCAAGATCAATATAACGATCAAAACGAGTTCCAGGAACACATTCATGGAGTTGGATCATTTGCCACATTGTGTTTAAGGTCAGGCACCAAGATAACAACAACATCAAGGTTCCTGGAACCCTGAAAAGAATAGAAAAAAAAAAGAGAGTCAATCTTTCAGCTACATATTGCTCAAGTTGTCACTTTTTGTGTTTTGTTAAAACCATAGTCTTAATGTTTACCATCCTAGATATGCCATGGCATAGGGCAAGCTGAGAACACCTGCACCTATCATGGCTGTCACAGTGTGGAATGTTGAGTACCACCATTTGGCCTCGCGAGAAGGACCATTGTCCACCCATTTTTGGTCTGATTGAACTTCCTGCAAGTGTAGAAGATGCAACAAGAATAAGACTCCTAATGTAACATGAAGAAATTGGTAAGGCAAAGAGGCTATAGACATAGACTAGTATAGATAGACTACATTGAAATTATTACCTTAGAAGGAGGAGAAGAAGTTGAGACCATTTTGACTTACAAAGAAGAGCAGACTTTGGATTTTGAAGTTATGGTCAAGGGTGTGCATATTTATATGAAGCGGTTCATGAAAGTTAAATACTTCATGTATTAATGATGAACATTTGGCCTTGTAAATGGATCTCATGACATGGAAATGTGAAAAAATCACAATAGATAAATTAACGGTGATGATTTTTTAATTATTCATTTCAACTTCTTTTTTTCTCTTTTCTTTTATTATCATTGATCCACTTTTGTATGATTATGATTTTCTCATATGGAATAAATCTTTAGTACATAAGATGTACCCAACTCGATACATCTTTTTTCCAAGAAGAAAAAACTTTTTCAACTTGATTTGAAAAAAATCAAAAGTATTAAAAAAAGTTTCAAAAAAAGATATATCGAGTTGTATGCATTTAATGCATCGAAGATTTGTCCCCCCACATAACCATATTATGTTTTATTTGAAACTGGGGAATCAACAGTTGTAAGAACAAATCCCTCTAGGCATAGGTGGCATGTGCTAAACCCACTAACATATCCAAGCGTGCAAGGAGTCATTTTGAGGTTTTCATCACTATCTGCTAACATTTTCCTCTGTAGGTAGTTCAAATCCTGGCCACCTACAATGTTGGAAACTTGTAGAGTAATAATATTTTTCTTTATGCTAAAAGAGAATAATTTCTTTTTGAAGGAACATCACCTAATTTAATTACTCTATGGGGGCACCAAGAAACTTCCCACTTTTTTAGTGGGGTAAGTGAACTGGTTTAATCAGATGATTACTTGTATGTGTAATTTGACGGATGATCAAATTGAAATGTGAATTTTACCCTGAACTATGGACCTCTCTCTGAAAAATTTGTTTAATTTTTGGAGTGGAATAATGATTCAAACGTTTTGCTGTGAGTGAAAGGGATCAAACCTTTAATCATTACACTTGTTGATTGTGGCCTAGTGAAGAACCATTTATTTCTGGTTAATGATTAAAGTGTTTTTATTAGGTGAAAGGTGACTGCTAGTGCTAGGAATCTCAAGTTTGGCATAGCAAAAAGAAAGAGTTAAAAATATTATCCTCATTGTTATTCCTATTAGCATATGTAGCACAAGATGTAGGTTACTTTTCTCTCATTTTCCTAATCCTACCCCTTTCTTCCCAAATCAATTTTATTTTTTTTATTTTTTAGTATATAAATTAATTTTATTTTACCTTGTTTTAAAGGTGAATTATAGTTTGGGACTTGGGCTACATAACTTTCTTACAAAAACTGAATTTGGGAAAGGAACAAACAAGCCTGAGTTTGTGACTTGTGACACCTGACGAATGCATGTGTATAGAACTAACCGACTGATATTAATGCCATTTATTTGATACACATTACCCCATGATTTTGCTCATACTAAAACTTAAACAAAAAAAAAAATACTAAAACTATTTTGGTTGATTTTTATTTTTTTTAGAAAAACTTATTTAATTATCTTAATTTTTTCTAAACATGTTTTTCAATTAAATAATTACTTTTTACCTTAAAATGTACAAACAAGCATGCCCTTATATAAACTGATAATTGCCATAATATACAAATTCCTTTCCGTTCATAACTGAAACAAGTACCTCATTCATTTCTAGTAAATAAGTTAATAAATGAAGCATAAATAGAAGAGACAACCAAAAAACGTAAGCTAGAGTCACTCACATATAATATAGATCAAATTCGAAGCTCGCAACTTCATCTTGTATGGGAGAAGTGAATTGAGAGCCACAAAGAATCAGATACCAAAAGAAAGTTTTTTCTTTAATTCTTCCTTTACTTATCTAACCTGGTTTAGTAATAAGTGCAAGTATCAAATGAATGGTGTAACTCAGTTGTCGTATGAGAGTTGAGCAGGTGGAGGTGAAAGCATGTATACAATCCTCTTCAGTATTATTTTTAGGAGGGGTTTAAAATCTTAATTCTGGACCCGCTCCAAATTGGACTAGTCGTGAAGCGATGAACTGATTGGAATATTAAAAAAAAAAAAAAAAGTAATAAGTGCATGCATGAAATTATAAACAACTAAGGGATTATGAAAGTATAGCAATCATGGTCTGAATAATCTAACTTAAATTATAGAGACAAAGAAGGAATTAATCCTTTATTCTTCTTTGTGAACCAGCCACTAACATGGCTTTAAATATACTCAACTTTTCTTTTGTTTTCTTTTTAGAGTGTGTGGAAGAAAATTCTAAAGAATGAGACATCATAAAACAAGGATTCTCCCTTTAGGCTTTCTTAATTGTCTAACAATTAAAAAATTACCAACATAGTTAAAGAGTTGTGACATTAGTTTATGGGTTTTATAAGAGTTATATTGTAGGAAAAGTGATTGTGTCATGTTATTGAGATTCATTTTTCATGCCTTAGTTTTTTTTTTTTTTTTTTTTTTGCTTCAAAAAATATGGACCCCACAAAATGTTGTATGTATAGAAAACTTTACCATGTCAAGTTAAAGGACAAACAAAAACCCCTTAATTTATAAAGAGAAAACAAAATAAGCGCGTCATTTACTCAATGATCAAATTTGGAACTAGAGATTAAAGCCTTCCTAAGCAACACAACCTAGAGACTAATTAATTTCATTAGGCCATAACACAGACACTTGAATTGACAATTTTTTAAATCAATAACCTGATATTGCAACTACAAATCAATATTTGACTCGAACAATTAGAAACAAAATATTGAAAAGAAACCTTATTTTATTTCTGCATAATTTTTGTACCTTTTTTTTTTTCCTTCTCCAAAAGGTTATTTCAATCGGTGATGCACAATTTTGTTTTAATGTCTATATATACTTTGATAAGGCAATAATTATGAATATATATTTGTAAAAAGTTATGTTATGTAATAAGCTGAAAACTAATCTATTGTTTTAAGAAAAAAAGGTTTACTCATAATAAATTATGATATAAATCCTTATTAGTAAAGATAATATTATTATTCAGCATCACATAATAACCCTAACATGTATTACTTCAATTACGGGCCATACTACCAAATTCTTAATCTAAGTGGGCTGATGAGTATTTGTTGTATAAGTAGACAAATGGTTAAATCTTTAAATTCTAACATGAATTAACTGATATATGAGTAAACTAACATAAATATCACTAACACAATTAAAAAATACTGACATGTTTAATAATAATAATAATTTTGTCCATTTCGTAGTAATAATAATAATAATAATAATTTTTTGTCCATTTCGTAATAGTAATAGCAGTAAAAATATTATAATACCAAGTAATTTGTTTTATAATCCAATATATAACTTTGATCATTACCAAACAATAACCTCATAGGTGCTATTATGAATGAATAATTTTAAACTCTAACAATTGGATGATTCTAATTAATCTCTCGTGAAAGAGAGGACAAGATATATATTGACCATATTTCTAGTCTTCCAATTACTCACATAGCCTTTGAAATAGATAAATCACATATCCACCACATGGTTGCTATACAAATCGCATTATGCTATCAAGATGCTTAATTTCTTTAGGGAGAGAAAAGAAGACAAACTCAAGCCATTATGTGGACTTAGTCGGGTCGAAATCATTTTTCGAGATTAGTGGCCCGTGGATCCGTATGTTTCAAACTCAATTCATAAGAACTATTATTTTCATAGGAAAGATATTCTTACTACTAAAATTTTTTACTACTAATTTATTACCTATCTAATCATCATTGAATCAAGGAGAGAGAAAGCTAAAAAGTTTTTGAAAAAAGAGAAAATGTTGATCCACTAGTGATTAGATAGGTAGTGAGTTGGTAGTAGAAGATTTTGGTAGTAAGAATATCCATCATCTTATTTTCATTAGTTTAGATCTTTGGAGCCACACCTGATATTAACCAACGCAATTTTTTGATCAGTGACTATTTATATATTTTTTTAAGTTAGAAGCTATTTATAAGTAGAAGTTAGACCAGATAGATTTTGAGAAAAGTTCTTATAATGAATTTTTTTTTTATATAATGAAAAAAAGAAGAAGCTAAAAGTCAAAAGTTTCAAGGATAGGCTTTTTTTTAAGCTTTTATCAACTTTTCTTGAATTGTGTTTTTTTTAAACGAAGAGCTATAGAGATAGAAAGAGTTTCTTGAAATATGTGCTTTAAAGTTAAAAAATTTATGTAATCACCAAACAACTTTTGAGCCTGTTTGGATCATTTTTTTTAAGCTAGAAGTTACTTATAAGCTAAAGCTAAAACAAAAGAGCTTGAAAAAAAAGCTAAAAGTTGTTTAGTAATTACATAAATATTTTAGCTTAAAAGCACATATTTCAAGAAAATTATCTCTCACAATCTCTATAACTCTTCATTTAAAAAAAAAAAATACACAATTCAAGAAAACATAGAAGAGCTTAAAAAAAAGCTCCTACTAGAAGCTTTTAGCTTTTAGCTTTTTTCTTCGAACCTGTCTCGATCCTCTTATTTTTAAGCTAAAAACTATTTATAAGCTAAAGATAAAAAAAAAAGCTTTAAAAAAATTATATGGAACCCATATTTTCTTTTTCTATCTCTTCTCTTCGTATGATGCCGCAAAAGCTATGTACATACACACACACACAAATTTATTTATTCTGTCGCTTGACGTCCAGCGATGACAAATGTGAAATATAAACTCATATATATATAGGATTTTCGTTTTATCCTTTAACATAACACAACAAACTTTCCTACTCTCACAACATTTTGTGGGGTCCACACTTTTTAAAACAAAAAAATAAATAAAAAATTAAGACACGCAAAACAAATCTCTATAACATTACACAATCACTTTTCCTACCACATAACTCTTATAAAACCCATATATATATATAACTTTAAGATGATGTTGGCGTTTCTGTTTGTAGGTATTGTGACACTGGGGACGGGGGCTGTTTGAAGTCCTGAATAACCCAAGTTTTAATGTCCCGATCAATATAGGATATTCACGTACAAAATTCAGGAGATTGTATGGGCTAAGTTTTAAAAGTTCACTCCTTAAGAGAATCAAATATAGTTGAAAAAGTTGATAAGGACCGACATGTTATTGTCACTTGCTATCTGCTTTCTTATTATAATATCTTTCTCACCACTTACAAATCAGCATATTCACAATTTGACCCAATATCATTTTTCCCTCTAAATTATAAGAAAGTATGTGAAATTTTAAATGATTAAAATGTTAATACACTTTAAGCATGATAATAGGACAGAGACATTATAAACAAAAGTACATGAATGTTATTATCAAACTGATTCCACAACCAACCAATTCCCTGCCTAAACTTTATATTAAATCAACTAATTCCATAAATTTAGCTAACTCATGAAGCCCCCTCCACCCATGTTTGTTGCTCCTTGTGATGAAACTTGTCCCTGAGAAACCAGTTGTGACCGCCCAGGACCTTGAACATAGGCTTGACCCATTCCTGCACCAACCATTTGTTGCTGCTGAGGAAGTTGTTGATGCTGCAGTTGCTGTAATTGTGGAAGCTGTTGCTGGGGCTGTAGTTGTGAGAGTTGTTGCTGTTGAAGTTGAGGGAGTTGCTGCTGTTGCTGCATTTGCGGCAGCTGCTGTTGCAGCTGGGAAAGCTGCTGTTGTTGGACCTGAGGAAGCTGTTGCTGTTGTTGTAGCTGAGGAAGTTGCTGCTGCTGCTGTTGTTGTAGCTGCTGCTGCTGCTGCTGCTGTTGTTGCTGCATGTGAGAAAGTTGCTGTTGTTGTTGCAATTGCGGAAGATGCTGCTGTTGTGATTGCATCTGCTGGTGCTGTTGCTGTTGCATTTGTTGCTGCTGCTGACTGGATAATTGTGGCTTAAATACAACCATATCCTGCTTGCATTCAAGGCTTCAAGTAAGTATGCAATGTATAATCGATCCACAGAATCATAAGAATCTCAAAAGTCAACAACTAAATATGTTACCCCAGGAAAAAGCATCCCAATCAAGCGGCAGGCTTTGTCAGAAACAGATAGTAGCAACGTCTGTGATGGTAATTGAATTACTGCACACTGAAATCAAAACAATAAATTCAGCGTCACATAAAATCCCTCCTGCAAAATATGAAATCAATGGTCCACAGGTATAGTGTAGACTTAAAATTTACAGGGGTATGACCTGACTGTCATTACAAGTAATTCTTCGGATGACAGTGTCACAGGAATCTAATTGCAGATAACAGAAAAATTGTGAAATATACTGATACAGACCAACCACTTTGATAGGGAACAACAGAACAAAAAGAAGAAAAGATAGTTCTATAGAAATGTATTTTGATATGAAGCAACAGTTTCAGTGTTTCAGTAAGGAAAATTACAATAACAGGAACAGTGAGTTCTATGGAAATTTACAGTAACTAATAATAAAAAATGCAGAAAGAAGAAAATGATAGTGTAGAGCAATTGGAGAGGCTCTACTCTCTCCCAAGTCCCAAGGACCAAGCAATATCCCAGATGATTCTCCTCCTCCCATCCCTCCACTACTTAATTAGCTTTTCCCTCCACTTCCCCCTTACAGTTTTCTGTTTTAGTACACTAACAACTCATTTGCTGACTCATCCAAATTGCTTCCCCTTAAGGAAAAGGGTGGTGTTGTATCAATACCCTTTTAAGCACCTTGTCCTCAAGATGCAGATTAGCGTTTGAGAACTTTATTCCGGGATCCCATTGCTTGAATTGAAGGGAGCCATGTATGTCCGAAGAATAATAAGGATCCCACTGTGTGAAAAGTATATGCCAATGGATTTCTAAAATATAAGAGCACCCACCAGGGTTCCACTCTGCTTCTGCACTTGAATCCATGTCTACGAGTTTGAAACCAGGTGTCTTTACTTTTGATTTCACAAAGCAAGTAACATGAGCTCCGATTATTATATTTCCACTAATATCATATTTCCACTAGCAGACACAACAGCCTCATTGAGTTGATGAAAAGCATTGCTGACAGTGGAAAAATTCCCTGCTCCAAACAGAATCATCTTCTAGTTCGCATAATCCAACAATGCCTGTTTTTGTTCTCCACCCCTTCCGAAAAAATCAAATGATCCATCATTCAAAATACCCTATTTATCTTCATTAATTATGAAAACTCTGTTTTGACATTGTTCCAAGATGTCAAAAGCATATTCCCAACAAAATCCCTCAAATTCCACCATAGTTTTAGGCCATGGAAACTAAAGAGTCTTCTTGAATTCCTCTTTGTTGAGATATATAGTCCCACATTGGTTGTATGTGCAACTAATGTGGAGTTTATAAGGCCTTGGACACTCCCACTCTTTGAGCTAGCTTTTGGGGTGGTGTATCCCAAGGTTCTTTACATGGTATCAGAGCCTCGCCGCCCCCCACTTTCTCTTGTGGACTTTCTTAACACAGGTAGGTTGGGCCTGTTGCATCTTCCACTCTTCAAGCCCAATGGGCTCTCGTATGAGGGGGCGTGTTGAGATATATAGTCCCACATTGGTTGTATGTGCAACTAATGTGGAGTTTATAAGGCCTTCGGCACTCTCACTCTTTGAGCTAGCTTTTGGGGTGGTGTATCCCAAGGTTCTTTACACTCTTCAACGAACAAATGCATTTTCCAAAATTGTTTTCTTTCTTCAACGTCAAAGGGCCAAGAGCACACCTCGATTCAATATTTGACTACCTCAGAGTTGCCAAGCTCACGCCATGCTTCAAGACAACCCCAAGATCTCCATGCTCCACTGCTCTCAATTTCCCTACTGGGTTCGTTGAAACAGATATCCACCTTCATAGAGTGACAAGAGGAGACAGAGTCAGAAAAATTGGCAAAACTGACTTGGTTAGTAACAAACTCCTCCCTGTTGCGTTGCATCTCCTCTAGCAAAGTTGATTTGACTTTTCGAAAAACTCCTTGGTATTTCGAGTGAGATGAACGCAAACCATCAACCCCAACCCCTTGATTTCTAGCATCGTAAATCTGGTTAGGGTTCCCAATTGTATGTGGGTTAATTAGCCCAAACATGAAGGATTTCGGGTCAAGTTCTAATCCAGGCTCGGGTCTTTGCGCAGTCATGGGTTGCAATTTACAAGCATCTGAATTAGCCCCTTTTTTTGTGAATTTACAGATTAATTGGTCAATGGGCTTGTAAGCCCAACTTGCATTTAAATCAGAAAGAGAAAGACTTTTACCCTTGGATTGGACTGGGATCAGAATGTCAGTCGGGTCAACCCATTGTTCTGTCTTCTTTCCTGACCTAGTTCGTCCCTCTCTCGTTTGTAATATTCGCGAAGACCTATCCTCTTCCACATGAGGGTTCACGTTCGGTGGAACAGATTCCGTTGATGGGTCAGCCACCTCTCTTCTTATGGTAGTGGTGTCGCCGATTCCTTTGCCTTCTTGATCTCCTTAACTATCTCTCTCATTGCGCTCCTTTCTTGCTCATGCTCCTCCATCGCAAAGCCTAGAGAACGGTTACCATCTTCTGCTATAATCACCGTTTTAAGTTTTCTTCGTCTCTTCTACAAAGTTTCTATTCATCTTCATTTCTGAACTAGGACGTTCCTTTTCTTCTTCCTCGTCGCAAAGATATAAATCTGGATTGTAATACGGTTGAAATTCATTTAGCATCGCCGTTGAGAGATCCCACCAACTTGCATTTGAATTTGACGCTCTCCAAAAAAGGTACCAAATGCGTGCATGTCTTTTCAGTCCCTTTGTCGCCTTTGATACTATGTAAAGAACCAATTTAACTCAAAAGCTTAAGCTGTTAGGTGAGGGTCTTTTTAATGGTTTATATTATAATCTAACGAAGTTAAGGGGCAACGAGACACCCTTAAAGATGCAAGAATTCTATTCCAATCACACACCAAACGACTGCATAAACTGCATAGTGCACACTGCCAAAAAATTGTCTCCTTTTTATGCCAAAAGCCTTTATAACAAAATATCCAAAACTACTAAAAAGTAAAGGGACACACCTAGAGGTCCCGAAAAATATATAAAAAACAAAAAACTCTTTACCTTTTCCTAACAACTCAAGCCTTTAGGTTAATTGACTCTTGACATGTTATGAAGATGAAAGATAGTGAGACAACTAAGAATGTCATGTGACTTATATTCTATGAGTGACAAGTGTTATTATTGTCATGAACCAACTATTCCAAAAGCTTAGGTTTTTTAAAAAATTTATATTATATAGAATACAGAATAGAATTACATAATTGGTCAAAACTAAAATTTAGTTCTTTTTACGAGCTTAATATGTTGATAAATGTGCGGACATAGAAATTCATTTCGGCCACCTATCACTCTATTGTGAAAGACTAAGTTTGCCCATTCTGCCATAAGTACCTCCTTATTCCGAATCAGTGGGGTTCGTTGGTTTGACAACGGGTTGGGGGCGCGATATATTTTGTTCCACCACATAGAATTATTTGATTTTTTTCATTTCAAACAATTTATACGATACTTCAAAGGTGTTAGAAATAATATTAATTTATTATTATTAGAATAGTCTAGATTGTGGGCTTTGCCCATTAGGTCTTTTAGTCTCTATAAATAGAGAGCCTCCTTGTACAAACTTACACACTTGAATATACAATACATTTCAGATTCAATTTGGTATCAGAGCTCTCGATCTGAGGGCTCTGCTTCCGCATATGTATCTTTTCCTTTCTTTTTACTGCCGTGCATCATACCGGCAACCATCCTTTCACACCTAACCCTTATTTAGTCACAAATTTCTTGTCCTCAACCCCGTATCATCAGGAAAAAGATCGTCAGCCTCCGTTCATCACCAGAAACCGCCACAAAACCACCGTCCGCCACTGTTCACCGCCGTCAGACTGCTTTTCCGGCGACTTTTCCGACCAACCACCACGCGATCAGGAGAGGCTCAGGGAGGCGACCCTGTCTGTCCAAGCCGCGTGTTGATCGGAGCATCCACGCGCAGCCACGCGCCGGTGGAAGTCTCCGGCGGCCGAACCACTGTTCCGGCGCGTGAGCCACTGTCCGGCCACCGTTCCAGGCCGGACCACCACCATCTTGCTCACCTCCTCACCCTCTTTCCAGATCTGGTCTCCATTCGTTGTGGGTCCCATCCGTTTGAAAGATATCAGTGAAAAACCCGCTGTTTGGACACTTTTGTGCAACGTTTTTGCGCGATTTCTTGCTTTCTTGTAGTTCTTTGCTATTTTCTGGTCATCTCCTTTTATTTTGTGATGGAGGGCTCAAATAATGCGTCCAAAAACATGACTGGCATCATCTCCGGTACTACCCTATCTCCATTCTTTTCTCGGGCCAGTAATTCCAATTGGAACAATGGACGCGGTCGCAGACGTGGCCGTAGACAGAGGCCTCGTTGCAATTATTGCCAGAATCTTGGGCATTTTGAAGAACGCTGCTATAGGAAATACCCTCATTTGAAGCCACTGTTTGCCAAATTTGCTAAAACTGATGTTACGTCACCTTCAACTAGATTAGTAACTCTTTCTAGTGCCGACTATGAGGCACTTCTCAAGAAGGTTTCTTCTCAGCATCCTACTCAAGACACTGGTAATCATGTTGCTTGTTTTTATCAATCATCTCTTGGACCCTGGATAATAAACTCAGGTGCTACTCATCATCTTTGTGGTAATAAAGATATCTTCACTTCACTTTCTTATTCTAATAACCTACCCCCTGTCACTCTTGCTGATGGCACTAAGGCTTCTGCTCGTGGAATTGGGGAAGCCAACCCAACTCCCCTTTTTAACTTTGAGTTCTGTTTATTATATACCTGGCATTCCTTTTAATTTAATCTCTGTTAGCCAGTTGATTCATTCTCTTTCATGTACTATTACCTTCTCTAAACAATCATTTTCTATGCAGGATTCGGGTACGGGGAAGACGATTGGAGCAGGCGTTGAGTCACGAGGTCTCTACTATCTAATTGCACCACCTTCTCCAGTAGCCTGTTCTCTCACAGAGTCTCCTGAGCTAATTCACAGCCGTCTGGGTCATCCAAACCTCTCCAAGCTTCAGCATATGGTTCCCTTTTTATCCAATCTTAAGTCTTTAACTGTCATTCTTGTCAGCAAGAAAAACACACTCGCTCCTCCTTTATTAATAGAGTCAATAAAAGAGCTGATGCTCCTTTTTCTATTGTTCATTCTGATATTTGGGGTCCGAGTCGAACAACATCTGTTTTGGGTTTTCAGTATTTTGTCACCTTTATTGATGATTTCTCCCGTTGCACTTGGGTTTATTTAATGAAAAATCGTTCTGAGTTATTTTCAATTTATCAAAAGTTTTGTGCAGAAATAAAAACTCAATTTGGTGCTTCTATTCAAATCTTGCGCAGTGATAATGCAAAAGAGTATGTGTCTCTTGAATTTTCTAAATTTCTGGATACACAAGGGACGATACACCAGACTACCTGTCCCCACACTCCACAACAAAATGGAGTCGCTGAACGTAAAAATAGACATCTAGTTGAAACTGCACGTACTCTTCTCATTCATATGAACGTCCCACTCCGTTTTTGGGCAGATGCTATTATCACCTCATGTTTCCTTATCAACCGCATGCCCTCTTCTGTGCTAAATAATGATGTTCCCCACAGTATTTTGTTTTCCGGAGCACCTTCTTATCCTCTGCCTTTACATATTTTTGGTTGTACTTGTTTTGTTCATGATCTTACTCCAGGTAAAGACAAGTTGACATCCAAGGCCTTCAAATGTATTTTCCTTGGGTATACACGTTTTCAAAAAGGGTATCGTTGCTATTCTCCTGATCTCAAGCGTTATATCGTTTCTGTTGATGTCACTTTCCTTGATCAGCAGCCTTTTCACTCTACTCCGTCTCCAGTGTCCCAAGTTGATCAGGTCCTTCCTGTTCCTTTTCTTGACTTGTCTTTACCAGCTGCAGGTGACCCTATTCCAGAGGAGCAACCAATTACCTCCATACCTGCAGATCGTCCTCTCCTCACATACCAGCGTTGTCAGCCTGCATCTCCTCCGACTTTGCCTCTTGATGACTCATCGCCCTTTCCCGTCGGCTCTTCTCCTCCGGATCCTCCATCAGAGACTCCTCCCATTGCCCTTCGGAAAGGTATTCGATCCACTCAAAATCCTCATCCCCTTTATTCTTTCTTGAGTTATGACAGACTTTCTTCACAACATTTTACTTTTGTTTCTAGTCTCTCTTCTGTTTCCATCCCTAAAACCACAGGTGAAGCACTATCTCATCCAGGGTGGCGCCAGGCGATGCTTGATGAAATGCAGGCACTTCACTCCAATGGCACTTGGGATCTTGTTCGTGCTCCTCCCGGGAAGTCTGTTGTTGGTTGTCGATGGGTGTTCACAGTTAAAGTTGGTCCTGATGGCACTGTTGATCGCCTTAAAGCTCCCTTAGTGGCCAAGGGATACACACAGATCTTTGGTCTTGATTATGGGGATACCTTTTCTCCTGTTGCTAAGATGGCTTCTGTTCGCCTGTTTCTTGCCCTTGCAGCCATTCATCACTGGCCTCTTCTCCAACTTGATATTAAGAATGCTTTTCTACATGGTGACTTGCAGGAGGAAGTTTATATGGAGCAACCACCAGGTTTTGTTGCTCAGAGGGAGAGTTCTGGAATGATATGTAAACTTCGGAAATCTTTATATGGCCTGAAGCAATCTCCTCGAGCCTGGTTTAGCCGCTTTAGTTCAGTTGTTGAATCCTTTGGATTAATCAGAAGCAAAGTCGATCATTCTGTCTTTTACCGGCATAGCTCTTCTGGCCAGTGCGTTTATCTCCTGGTCTATGTTGATGACATTATCATTACAGGCAGTGATCAGACCGGGATTGATCAGTTGAAAGAGCATTTATTCAATCAATTTCAGACCAAAGATCTTGGCAGACTTCGATATTTCTTGGGGATCGAAGTTGCACAGTCTAGGCGGGGCATTTCCATCTGTCAGAGGAAGTATGCACTGGATATCCTTGATGAGATTGACATGTTAGGCTGTAAACCCATTGATACACCTATGGACCCCAATGTTAAGTTATTACCAGGACAGGGGGAGCCACTGCCAGATCCTAGTTGCTACCGCCGACTAGTTGGAAAATTAAATTATCTTACTGTGACAAGGCCAGATATCTCCTTCGCAGTGAGTGTTGCAAGTCAATTTCTTGATTCTCCCTGTGACTCCCATTGGGATGCAGTTATTAGAATTCTCCGATATATTAAAAAGGCGCCAGGAAGAGGTTTATTATATACAAATAAAGGGAGTTCAGAGATCTCTAGTTATTCAGATGCTGACTGGGCAGGTTCTCCTTCAGATAGACGATCCACCTCAGGGTATTGTGTTCTCTTCGGAGGAAATTTGATCTCTTGGAAGAGTAAGAAGCAAACTGTGGTCGCCAGATCCAGTGCAGAGGCAGAATATCGGGCAATGGCAAATGCAACCTGTGAGCTCATCTGGCTGAGTCAATTGCTGAAGGAACTCCATCTCTGTGAACAAAGGCCTACGAAGCTCATTTGTGACAATCAAGCCGCTTTGCATATATCCTCTAACCCAATCTTTCATGAGAGGACCAAGCATATAGAAATTGACTGTCATTTTGTTAGAGAAAAGATCCAGTCAAGGGAGATCGAGACATCATTTGTCAATTCCAATGATCAACTTGCGGATGTATTCACTAAAGCTCTTAGAGGTCCCCGAATAGATCATATTTGTAACAAGCTGGGAGCTTTTGATATATACGCACCAGCTTGAGGGGGAGTGTTAGAAATAATATTAATTTATTATTATTAGAATAGTCTAGATTGTGGGCTTGGCCCATTAGGTCATCCCATTAGGTCTTTTAGTCTCTATAAATAGAGAGCCTCCTTGTACAAACTTACACACTTGAATATACAATATATTTCAGATTCAATTAAAGGAATCTAGGATTTAATGATTTCCAAAAGTGGATTCAATCCCTAAACATGATCATTTCACTTGGGAATCAAAGATAATAAAAAAAGAAGAAAAAAATGAATGGCCCGATCATGTCCCAACGGTCGTGAAGACATATGAATGATTTTATAATAAGATCTCTAACATGCCATCTCATGTAAAATTCCTCTGAAGCGTGGACAATACAAAAACCCATCTACTTTGTGATGAAAATGAACTTTTTATTAGAAAAATGTGAATGGCAAGGATTTAACTCTAGATCATATGTTCATTGTGATTCTAATACCATGTCATCAACCAATTATCCCAGAAGTTTAAGTAGTTCAATTTTTTATAGCGGCTGAAAAACCCGCTAACAATGGCTAGAATATGCAGAATTGCTCCCAAAATGATGACACAGCAGTGGACAACAACGAATGACCGAGAAAAAGTTATTGAAGAAACAACACGAAAAAGAGACAGCGACAGGTTGTCTGAGATGCAGCGGAAGAGACTGGTAAAAGAAGGTTGACGAAAAAAGTAATTAACATAGATTTATGAATTTTAGAGAACTTGGCAACGGAAAAGTGAATGGATGTGTCGTGAAGGATGGTACTACTGTTATTGAAGTATAAAAGAAGTGTTTTTTTTTCTGAATTGATACAAATGATTTACACTGATAGGGAGATTTATACAGAAGAGAATGAGAAAAAATAGATAAGGATGAATCAGCAATGAGTCATTAGTCCTATCCACTAATTGATAGAAAATAAAAACGTATCCACTAATTAATAGAAAATAAAAACGGAAATATTTTAATCCTAATTTCCTACACTCCCCCTCAAGTTTGGTGGTAAATGTTGATCATTCCCAATTTGTCAATCAAGTCTTCAAAGGCTGGACGATGTAAACCCTTAGTGAGGATATCTGCATTCTGCTCTTAGGTAGGAACATACATCATACACACACTTCAATCATCTAATTTTTCTTTGATGAAGTGGCAATCAACTTCCACGTGTTTTGTTCGATCATGGTGTATAGGATTTTGAGCAATGCTAACAGCTGCCTTGTCTCAATATAGTTTTATTGGTAGGGAATATGAGATTTTCAACTCTTCAAGAAGTCTTCTCAACCAGTTTCCTTCACAAACTCCATGAGCTAAAGCTCAAAATTCTTCTTCAACACTACTTGTAACCACAGTTTGCTTTTTGCTTTTCCAAGTAACAAGATTTCCCCACATATAGTTGCAATAGCCTGAGGTAGATCTCATGTCCACTGATGAACATGACCAATCTGCATCAGTATAGATTTCAATTGTCCTATTATACCCTTTTCTAAAAAATAATCCTTTTCCTGGAGTATTCTTGAGGTATCTAAACACCCATAGATTGCACATAAATGTTTCTCCTTAGGTGACTGCAAAAATTGACTAATCATACTCACCGCAAAGGCAATGTCATGTCGCGTGTGGGATAAGTAAATTAGTTTGCCAACCAATCTCTGATATTGCTCTTTATCCACCTTGTTCCCATCTTTAATACCTAACTTGGTATTAAGTTCCACAAGTGTCTCGGCAAGCTTACATCCTAACATTTCTATTTCCAACAAAAGATCTAGAACATTTTTTTTTTTTTTGTAAGAGATGTCCGCTTTGCTCCTAGCAGGTTCTATACCAAGGAAATATTTGAGAGTTCCAAAGTCCTTCAATTCGAACTAAGCTGCTAGATACTTCTTCAAGGAGTTCAATTCCTCATTATCGTCACCTATAATAACTATATGATCCACGTACACAATAAGAATAGCAATTTTACCATCCTTAGAGTGTTTCTGGAAGAGAGTATGATCAGTCTGTGCTTGAATGAAGCCTCTTCCTTTGACAGCTCGTGTGAATTTTTCAAACCATTCTCTGGGAGACTTTCAACCCATAGAGACTTTTTTAGTTTACACACTGATCCATCTCCCTTTTTAAAGTCAAGTGGAGGATCCATATAGACCTCTTCATGTAAATCACCATTTAGGAATGCATTTTTCACATATAACTAATGCAGAGGTCAATCTAAGTTGGCAGCAAGTGATAAGAGAACTCGGATGGTATACTGACCTTAGCAACTGGAGCAAAAGTCTCATGATAATATATCCCATGAGTCTGGGTGAACCCTTTGCAACTAATCTTGCCTTGTATCTGTTGATGCTATTGTCTGCATTAAATTTTATTGTAAACACTCATTGGCATCCTACTACCTGTTTTCCCTTTGGTAGGGTCACTATCTCCAATTTTTTATTTCTTTCTAAAGCATTCATTTCTTCAAAGACAACATCCCTCCATTTCTTCTGAAGATAGGTAAAATTGGGATAGCCTAGCCTACGGGGCCATAGCAAAACATAATTACATGAATCAAAAGAAAACATAATCTTTTTCCAAAAAAACAGCTTCAGGAGTCACTTCCTCCCAAAGTAGTAAAGTCCACCATCCTCCCTAGCACTGCCAATCATCCTCTCTGAGTTCTGTTCCTGAAAAGCACAACCATGTGGAAAGAATTTAGCAAAACAATGCAACTCAGAAGTCAACTTGCTAATGGAAATTAGATTGCAAGCCAGAGAAGGAACATTAAGAACTGATGTTAAATTAATCTGCTCAAAAAGTTTAATGGTACACGCAAAAAAATAAGCTAATTCTGCAGCTTTTTGTTCCACGTCCCGCGGAGTCAAATTCTCGTCTGCAATATGGAAGAAACTGTCATTGGCGATCTTGACCCGAGGGTTCATAGTATGGAGGGTAAGAACAAAACAAGGTCGGATTACCTGTCATATGGTCAGAGGCTCCAGAATCAAGGATCTAACGATTTTGACTATCAATAAGGAAAGTTGTACCTTGCTGGACCACATTACCAGTGGCCTTAGGAGGTTGAGTCATGCTGAGAAACACATTATCAGAGTCAGAGGATGCACGAGGCTCATCAACCTTATCATCAGTAGAAACCTGATATGCACGACCTTTATTCTGCCCTTTTGGCTTCAAATTTGCAGGTTTTCCGTAGATTTCCCAACATTTCTCAAGGGTATGACCAATTTTATTGCAGTGGGTGCAACATGGATGACCATCCCGTTTTAATTCTCCAAAGGAACGGTCAATGGTACGTTTGGCAGCCAATGCAGACATATCATCAGACTTTTATCAATTGATTCCTTTTCTCCCATCATAACTCTCTGTCTACTAGCTTCTCTCCTAACCTCAACAAAGACATCAGCAAGTGAGGATAACGGTGGTTGTCCCAATATTCGACCACGAACCTTATCAAGATCTCGGTTGAGGCCAGTAAGAAAGTCATAAAGTCATTCCTTGTCCAAGTGTTTTTTAAACTGGGTATTAGCTTTCAATCCTTTGAGGTCGGATGCATAATGAAAATCATTTCCTGCCATAAATTTGTGAATGCAGTAAAATATTCGGTAATGGTCATACCCCCTTGACGCAAGTCTTTCAACCTATTTTTCAGTTCAAAGACTTGAGAGGTATTTTCCAAATCGGAATAATTTTGTTGAACAACATCCCAAATCTCCTTGGCGGTATCAAGGAACAAATAGGTTCTGATTTGGGGTTCCGTGGAATTGGTCAATCATATCATTACCAAGGAGTTATTAATCTCCCAATTTTCATAATCAAAAGCATCCTCGATAGGTTTTTTTAATTTTCCCATCGAGATAACTCATCTTACCCTATGCCGGGATGACCAACTTAACAGATTGAAACCATTGCAGGAAATTCTTAACGTTCAACCGGTGACTAGTGATCTGCATGGCTAAGTTGTCTCCATAGGATTGAATATTAGGGGCAGATGTGGAAGCAGAAGAACGATCTGAGGATGCCATGAAAGAAGAGAGAAGATTTGACTGTCGACCAAAAAAATCAAGTTGTTCCTTTTACAGATCTGACCTGCGAAAGAGGAGAAGGAGGCGAGTGGTTCTGGGCAGTCGCAGTGAAAAAAGGTGCCAGGAAGGTGGCGCGTGAGCTAAACGCACCGATGAATGGTTGCGCGTGCGGTGGCTAACGGTGATAGGTCCGATGGCATTCGACTAGTCGGAGCCTTCTAAGTTGAATGGTCAGTCTTCCTTCTCGATTGGAGGTCTATAGATATGGTTTCTGGGTTTGGGTGGTGTTTCAATCTTGAAGATGGCTGATCTAAGGTTGTAGGAACGAACCTGCTCTTGACACCATATTGAAATATAAAAGAATTGTTTTTTTTTCTAAATTGATACAAATAATTTACACTTTACACTGATAGGAAGATTTATACACGAGAGAATGAGAAAAAATAGATAAGGATGACTCAACAATGAGTCACTAGTCCTATCCACTAATTAATAGAAAATAAAAACGAAAATATTTTAATCCTAATTTCCTACAACTCTTATACCATGTTAAAATTACAGGGATCCAAGTATAGATAGAGAAAAAGGGAGAAGACTCAATAGTATTTGTTACAGAAATATAAAACCATTAGTGTGACCTTCACCTAACAGCTTAACTTATTGGATTGAATTAGTTCTTTACATTGTATCAAAGCCTCTATGAACAAGTAATTATGAATTCAGTCCTCACTGCCCTCATTCAATTAATAAATAATTAAAAATTGTAGAGGTTCTTAGCACAGATAGGTGAGCTTATGCATTGTCTAGACTTCAAACCCATGAGCTCTTGTGTGAGGAGGCATGTTAGAGAAATATAAAAATATTATTCACCTAACAGCTTAAATTGTTGGATTGAATTGGCTTTTTACCATATTATATATTGATATGTTACAAATTAATTTGTGACTACAAAAGACAAAGCACTAATCCCTATTTATAATAAATAAGGGGCTCCTAAAATAAGGGAACAAATCATGAAATATAAGAAAATAAGGAAAATTGTCCTAAGCAATTGTTACATCAAAACGCGTTAGAAGTTGGGCCTATGAAGATTCAGCGTTTGGTTAATGATTTTATTTAATTTAAATTGATTTTATTTAGTTTCTATTTCTATAGGATTGACTTTGTTACCAATTTTGTAAGCTGTTATTGATTTGATTATGTTATTTACCTTATACTAATGTTGTTGCCCATTTTATTTTGTTACCAATTCTAAGGAGAACCTTGAATATATAGAGTTCTTTCAGTTAGTTTTACTGAGTCGTATCAATTGATTCGACTTGCCAGATCCGGGAGAAGATGAGTTCCGCCGACTAGACCTCATGCATTAGAGAAATCCTTTGAAACATTCAAGAAAGCGACCAACTAAACCAATCAAAGGATGGGACACGAAACTCAAAAGGGATTGAAAAATTTTGCTCCATGGTGAAAGACTAAATGAAAAAACAAGGGACAGAAGCATAGGATAACAGCACCAATGGAAGAGATCATAGCAAAACAGATTGAACTAATCTTGGGTACACGGAGTAGCATGCATGGATGCCCACGGTTGAACTCCCAATTTTCGATGGGTTTAACCCACTAGGGTGGATAGCTTGAGCAGAAAAGTACTTTGAGATTCATACAATACTGAAGAAGGAGAAGGTGCAACCAGCTTTGGCAAGCATGGAGGGAACCACGATTCAATGGTTCCGTTTCTTGCACAGAAAAAAAAAAACCAGATCTTGCGTGGGGTGATTTAACAAAAGGTTTCATTCAATGATTTGGTGATTGCATCTCGGGGAACATCTATGAACGACTATCTACCCTTCAACAAGAAGACATGGTGGATGAGTATATAGGAGAACTCGAAACCTTGGTAGCCAAGGCTATAGACATGAATGAGGAGCATCTACTCGGGTATTTTTTTGGGAGGCTTGAAACCGGAGATTAGAAAGAAAGTGAAATAATCTGAGAGAAATCATAAAAGCCATGGATCTAGCCAGAGATGTTGAAGATGAATGGAAATCAAAATGAAGTGTAGGAGGGTTTTCAAATCGAGGGATAAGCGGCAATGAAAGAAACTTTGGACTGGGTCACACTGCATGGCGAGTCAGATCTTCCTCAATCGGGAATAATAGCTTGACCAATAATCAGGGAAAAGAGGATGGGCCTAGGCCCAATATGATGACTCGAAGGGTATCTTCGCAAACAACACATTCCTTCCCAAATTCATCATCCTCCGTGAACAAGGGATTTCAAGAAACTCAAAGCATTTGACAATCTCGGGGGTCCCGTTATCTCAACTAAGATGAGCTTGTCCGGTGAAGAGAGACGCCTTCACTGCGGCCTCGTTGTTGCTCCAAGTCACAAGTGCCCAGAGAAGACCTTGAGGCATACAATCTTGGTGAAGGAGAGCTACCGAAGGACAAAGTTGATGGTTGGGTGGCAGACAATGAACCACCTTAAATCCGGCAAACTTAACAATGATGGAAACCTTGGGGAGAAGGTTGTTTCCCCCTCAGAGTTATTGTTACGTCAAAACTGAGAAGTTGGGCCAAAAAATAATCAGAGTTTGGTCAATGATTTTATTCAATTTAAATTGATTTTATTTAGTTTCCATTTTTATAGGTTTGACTTTATTGCAAATTTTTTAGGTCGTTATTGATTTGATTATGTCATTTACTTTATATTAATGTTGTTGCCCATTTTATTTTGTTACCAATTCTATAGGAGGGGAACCATGAATATATAAGGGGGTTCCGGTCCATGGAGGGCAGGCAAGAATTGTTATTTGAATTTGAGAGAAAGGGAGTGCCATTTGTTAAAATAGTTTTCTCTTGTACTGATACATTGGTTTCTCTATATTAATATATTTGGGGTGGTTGACCTTGAACTTTCAATTTGTTTTTTAGAGTCGTATCAATTGATTTAAATTGGTTTTATTTAGTTTCTATTTATGTAGGCTTGACTTTATTACCAATTTTATAGTCTGCTATTGATTTGATTATGTCATTTACTTTATATTAATGTTGTTGCCCATTTTGTTTTGTTACCAATTCTATAGGAGGGGAACCTTGAGGGTTTGAGGGTGAGTTGAGATCTTGGTTTATCTTGTCTGCATTGTCAATTAATTATTGTTAGTTGTCCTGTTGTTGAAGTCTGTAATTAGCATAAGAGTCAGTATCTCTATTTCATATTCTGCCAAGGTTATGTTACCAGCATGTATGTCCAAAGTATTATTGAGTAATAGAGGTGTTTTTCTTGTTCATTTGTTGTTTAGTTGTTGTTGAATATATGGGTTCCATCAATTTGGTATCAAAGCTTCAGATCCTTGGAAATGAAGATGGAATTAAAGCTTGGGGATGGTTGCTCGGGCTTGAACAATATTTTTAAACACATCAAATTCAAGAAGATGATATGCTAAATGAAGCTGTGAAAGGGTTGAGAGGTCGTGCGCTCAACTGGTACAAACTTTGGAGTGGGCTCAGTCCCTATGTAAGCTGGCGGAGCTTTGATAAAGCATATATAGGGAGATATATACCTAAGATCTATTTGGCAGAGAAGGATGAAATATCGAACAACCCAGAAAAAAATGTAGGAAAAAGGAAAAAAAAAAAAAAAGATTGAAGTAGAGACAGAAGAAGAAGCAAATCGAAGCACGGAAGATGATACTGTAGAAGAAAAAAAAAAGTGCAGAGGAAGAAGATGCAGAAGTAGATGCAGTAGAAACAGAAACAAAAATCAGCAAACAACAAGAAGACAAAATCGAAGTGAAAATGGTAGTAGAAAAAGAAGAAAAAGTTGAAGAAATCGATGAAACAAAAAAAGAAAAAGCAGAAATAATTGAAGAAGGAGAAAGAGATTGAAACATAAAAGAAGAGGCAGAGAACAAGGTGCAGAAGAAGACGGAGCTCGCTAAAGATGACGAAGAAGGAGCAAAAAAGGATGACAATGGAGAAGCAGCCGAAGAAGAAGACAGAGATCAGCAATGTAAACAGGGCGAAATGAAGGAGATTCTACTGCAGTCGATGATAGTAAGCCAACAAGAGACGGATGGAAGTTTGAAAGAGATGGAGTGGGTAGAAACAGGAGATGAAGACGAAATGATCGTGGGTAAGCAGAGTGGACATGGAGGCCTAAGCGGGTCAGGATATGGTATTGGAAATCATTTGCGCGTTGCACTAACAACCCAAAATACCAATAGTAACGGAGAAAATGTGGGAGGCAATGGATCAGAAGCTCAAAAAGGGCCCAATAATTCGTTTCAGAAAGGGGTTAATAGTAATGGGGCCAATAATAGATGGAATGGGCTCAATGAATCACAGAGCAAGCCCAACGATTCACTTAGAAACCCAGAACCAGCATTAACAGAAACTAATAAGGAGCAAGAATCAACACAGGAGTCTTCGTCGGGGGCTTCGTACGGCAGCGATAAGAGGGGTACCAAGTTCCTATGGTTGTCATCAGCAGAAATGATTGTCCGCCGGCGACGGAATTTATGCTTCTGGTGCGACACACCTTTCTCGCCAGACCAAGCCTGTAACAGCCCGAACCTCCACGTGATGTTGGTGGGAGTTGGTGGGTCAGAGGTCAAAGGGGAAGAGGAAAGGGTCGGCAGCACCAACTCAGAAACCATTGACGCACTTCTTCTGAGCATACACAACATCGCGAGTCTGATGTCGAGCAAGTCGTTGCAGCTTTGGGAGCAGGATTCCAGCAACTTATGCTAGAGGAGAAGGAAGAAAAACGAGATGAAGATGGAGCATTGAAGGAAGAGGCAGTCTTGCACGAAGAGGAGGAAACATATTATGTGGCTCAAGAATGGAAGCTTCTGGTGGTCAAGACAGAAACATATTTTGTGGAAGTACAAGATGGATATAGGGTCGACAATGAAAGGATATGTAGGGGTGTGGTACTGTCATTACCAGAATTGTCAATCACTCAAGATTTTTGGTCAACATGCTTCAAGCAATGGCATCCAGATGGATGTTTTCTCGCATCACTTATCCTTTTTCTTCACCTTGAGGACAAGGTGAGTTTTGGAGGGGGAGTAATGATGAGCCTGAGATAATTAGTGAGTTAGTTAGGGAGTTATTCTAGAATATTCTCAAATAATAGTATATAAGGAAGGGAGTGTGGGAATGTGAGGTATGCATGTATTCACTGAAATGGGAATTGGGAATTGGGAAAAGGATCTCTAGAGATCTCTTAAGGCCTAGCTCTTTGGGTTTGAGGGTGAGTTGAGATCTTGGTTTATCTTGTCTACATTGTCAATTAATTATTGTTAGTTGTCTTGTTGTTGGAGTCTGTAATTAGCATAAGAGTCAGTGTCTCTATTTCTTTTTCTGCGAAGGTTATGTTACCAGCATGTATCTCCAAAGTATTATTGAGTAATAGAGGTGTTTTTCTTGTTCATTTGCCGTTGAATATATGGGTTCCATCACCGCCCTTGTTCTTTCAATTTGTTTTACAAGGTCGTATCAGAGATCCTTCAGGATACTCTAAACTATATTAAGGTATAATCTTAATATTATACAATATCTTTTAGATATTCTATATATTTTCTAAATATTCTGACAAAATCACTCCCCATTATACCTCGACTAGTGAGGATGGGACGAGAACAATCCTTGTATATCTTACCCTTGCATATTTGCAAAGAGGTTATTTCACGAATTCAAACCTGTATCTAAGAACAAATACTCTAAATTTAAGAGGGGAGATTTACAATAAAAGAAAAAAAAATTAAACATACAAACAACTTACCAGCTTCTTTTCCTGCAGCTGACCAAGAAATCCATGTGGGTTCATTGCCCGAAAAACTAGGAAATCTGCCTTTCCTACATATTGCCTAATGTCACAGTATTATAAAATTAGCATAGCTACAGAAAAAAAAAAAAGTTAAGACCAAATTAATACACCTAAAGACGACAATATATATATATAGGATAAAAGTTGAAATAATGACTTACTTGTTATTCATGTGGTCCTGAGATATAAGCCGAACTATTTGCATTACGGGGGGCCAGTTTGCGGCAAGTCTGATATCAACAAAAGTATAGTAAATCTAGAAAATTAAAGGAATTTAAAAGAGAAATAAAGCATCGTATGATGACTTAGACAGATAAGGAAGTCAAAATTAGACAAACCCAATATTGATTCAGCCAATACTGTGAAATTGGAGAGAGCAACGCCTCTATAGTGAAATTTATATGTTAATCTCGAAGTTAATTCAAAAAGTGATTGATAAAACTGAAAATTTATTACTAAAATAATAATGAAGATGAATTTCAGTTCTGAATTTGTAATGTTTGAAAATATACTTTTAAAGTGCTGAATGTGCATTAAATACAAGTGTCATTTGATTTGAAGAAATAAATGAGGCCATACAATAAGTAACTTTAGGTTTAATAATTTGAATAAGGATAGGGGCACTACTGAAGCATTCAGTGACCTCTAATATAATATCACTTTTTCACTAGAAGTAACAATCGGCACGCCTTTAACACCACTAAATCAGTTCCAGGATGAAAATAATTTTCATTTTCAGCACTGAATTAAGTTTTCGAACAGAAAAATAATTGCAAGAAATGACAAGCCATAGAATTATTATCACATCCATGCACAGGCAATACATAATGCTCTATTACACAGAAGGCAAGGATTTCATTTTATGTCTAAATGCATGCCATGCCATGCCATGCCATGTATAAATGTAGAGAGTACAAATAATAAATGCAAACTGAAAATTAAGTGATATCACATGTCGTCAAGAAACATTGACGAATTTTTTAAAAAAATAGTATAGCAAAAATGTCAATCACCAATGCATGGACACAAAAGATAGCATCTTTTTTCTGTAAATATAGCCTTTTATTGAGAAGCATCAGTGCTGCCAAAAAGCCTCACTCTTAAAGGCCTTTCCACAAACAATTAGCATGGTTATGCCCTTAATTTTGTTTTCCTCCAGCTCTGTGGTTTCTTTTGGAGGATACCTCATCCTCTGTCGTATTTCCCCCTTCTTATCAAATAATGTTTCATTTTATATCCCAAAACAAATCTCAGCATAAATCATCTATCTATCAAAATTAACTAGTACGAAGAGAACTGTTCTCTGCAAATCATCACCAAGGAACTCAAACCTTTTGAGGAAACAAATAAGGCAGGCCAAGTCAGTAATTCTTTGAAACTTAAGTTTAAAGATCAAATTCAATTTAACAGAGAATAATAAATTATTATTATTATTATTGTTATTATTGTTGTTGTCGTTGTTTTGGGACAATAGTGTTATAAATTTCAACCCCTTATAAATTCACTAGACTTCTTCCGCAAAGAGAAAATACAACTTCCTGAACTTACGTCTCAGATGCAGAAGAACTCCTGTAACCCTGCCACAAAGAAATTATGCATCAGGAATACACATCAAAGAACTTTCCAGTTGCCATAAAATTACATCAATCGCCATTGTTCAGAATGAGACTGAAAAGGCCATATAGATATGACTGTAGGCTGGGCAAATGAAAAGAAAAAATGAAATAAATTATAAAAAGAAAAATGATTTTTATCACACATATGAGAACATACTTCGAGTTTGGTGATAAATACAGGCTGTCCTTGTCTTTGCCCGGATAAGCTTCCCTGCATGAATTTCAATTATTGAACACATAGATCTGACGCATAAGCATGCTAGACTAATACAAAATATTGCCACCCCTCTAGCAACTGCCAATTATTCTTTGACAATTTAGAATTACAAATATATAATTACGACCAATAGACAGCATAATATGAAATGTCAAAAATAATTGCACTTCAGATACACACTTATATTCCAAGTGAGTTTGGATTAGTTTATTTTGTGTTCAAAACAGCTTGTAATCAAAAGCTTACTGAGAGCTGTTGACAAAATAAGCAATTATTCTACCATATTAAATCAAAACCAAACTGCTATCACTTCAAACTTATGTATTATTATGTGAACTGTTCTCTTATTTTTCTTATAATTTATTTTTCCTTTTCCAATTTTTTCATTCTCTCCTTGGTGCTCCAATTGTAAATTTCATATAGGTCCCATGGTGGTTTTCAAATAAAATTTGTCAAAAAATTCAAAAAAAAAAAGTAATCATTGAAAAGATCTGCATTCATAGAACCACTTTTATATTTCTCTATGTAGTGCAAACCCCAATGTACATGGCTCCCCAAAGGCCAAACCCCTGTGCACAGTTGTACAACATCACAGGATAAGACTTTTGCATAAAGACAGTTATAACAAAATACAAAATAATAAAGGAAAGAAATAAATGAAATTTTGATAAATAGGAATTAATATGTTTTGTTTTGACAGTAAATAAACTCTGACACTAAATAATGAATATTGCACTCAAAAAAATGTGGGGAAAGTGTAAAAACAGCAAGGATCGAGATATACTAGATATTAATGACATATAAGCTTAAGTTCTCAACATCCAATATACTCAGACAATTTATGTGTAAAGGTAAGATTCAAACAAATGATCAGATGCCAAAATGTTGCCGTACAGGACCATAACAGAAAAAACAATGCACTGAAAGACAGAAATTGCAATCTGTCAAATGAGTCCAACTTTTTCCAAATTGAATGACCATCAAATAAAACCTAAAATAGAGGAAAGAGTAAGTAGCAGTAGTCATACTCTTCCCACCTTGTAACATCAACATTCAAATCTACGCTTTATGTAGGTTAAGAAGGAAATTGACATACCTCCCAGACCTTCACATATTTAGATTGTGGAGCTTGCAAACCACCTGTTGTCTGTTGTGGCAAAGGCATATTAGATGCTGCATTGTTCACAAGTGGTTGCATGCCTGATTGTACTTGTTGAGACATTCCCGGAGTAGGAATCATTGTGCCAGTTCCAGAAGAGACGACTGATGGACCAAGGCCACTCATTACATTTTGGTTCATGTTAACCCCATTTTGCACAATTTGGGCTCCTGAAAGGTTTCCTTGGCTCATAACGGGTACCTGTTGTCCCATACTAACAGCCCCTTGAAGATTACCCAATGGTTGTGAAATCCCTATGTTTGAACTCGCAGACAAATTAGAAGTGGATGAAGTTAATGAACCAAGACCTGAGTTTTGTCCAACCTGCGCAGGAACAGTAAGAGGTCCAGAACTAGTTATTGATGTTATTCCTGACTGTCCAGATGAAAATACACTTTGAGCTGCAGGTACAGAAGATGTCATCCCACTAGAAATCATGTTTGACATGTGCATGGCAACAGGAGTCTGACCCATCGACTGAAGTCCCATAGAGGTTCCACCACTTAAAGCAGCAGAGTTCATCACCTGCCTTGAATGAGAGAGAGTGTTCAAAATGTTCACATTTGCTTGAGCGGGATTCACTGGACGTGAGGGCTGCAACATGGACACTATAGGCTTTGTATCCTGTGCATTTTCATTACTTGTCATAATATCTTGAGAAGCAGAAGAAGGAGAAGACGTCTGCAAACTTGAAACTCCTTGACCATTACCAGTAGCACGCGGAACTGACGAATTATGGGGAAAAGTAGGCCCAGATACCATGGAAGTAATGGGAACTGGCTCCTGAAGAATTATCATATAAATTCAGGATCATTTGAAAATTTGAATCATAAAAACTAAAACCAATCCCCATACTTTAGATGTAAGTTAATACTGTAGTCTTATAGCTTAAGTTTACCACTTTTACAGTAGCAGGAGCCACATTCCCAGCAGGAATTGGTTGCCGATTTGCAATAGATCCATTGACTAAAAATCCAAAGAAAAATATGTTAACAATATTAATTCTTTAACCAGAATGTAAAAAGAATAAATAAGCCACTTACACTAAACCAACTACCTGATCATGAATTTTCTGACTAACCTTTCCAGTAAAACAGACAAGACAACACTATCCATATTGACAGAAGAATGAATCCTATTCTTTTTCTTTTTAGATGTATAACAATGTAAGGAGTCTTTCCAGATCAATTACTTCAACAAAACTCACTGACGTAACATATATGCTACCGTGAAATGAGTTACAAGAATAGGAGAAATGCATGACAGTACATAAATTCTCTACAACATAAGATTAACCCGCATATTTCTCACCTTTGTGGATGAAGAAAAGATTACAATGTTAAAGTCAAAGAAATATCCCCAGCTCCTCTAGGTTTTGCAGCTAGATCTTTAATTTCAGTAACTAGAATACATACCTAACCAACCCTCCAACTATGGTAAAAGAAAGTAACATCTCTAATATTAACTATCAGAATAACAAGAAGTTACAATTTACATGTTTCAAAAATGATAAATGAAACAAATCAACAGGAAGAAAAGAAAGAGACAACCGTAGACACGAGGTTAGGATATCCTGAAAGGACTAAGACATAAGATAACACTGGATTAAAACCATCAAACTAGCAAGGTTCTCCATAAATTTAATGTATTAAAGAAGGTCCAATCATGTAGATTCTTATACATCAACATCAACATCAAACATCACCTTTATCCCAAATTAATTGGGGTCGGTGGTAGATGAACCCACATAAAAGATACAAAACGGTTGAAAAAGATAAAAAAAAAAAAAAATAATAATAATAATAATAATAATAATAATAAAATAAAATAAAATAAAATATATGTATATATAAATAAATAAAAGTAAAAAAGAAAGGGACAAGAAGAAGTGGGGGAAATGAAGAGGAAAATGACTAAAAAGGAACCATCTGGAACATAGGAATAACAACGGGTCTAACCCTCCACCATACTTATGGCTTTTCTCCATTCCGTTCTAAGACATACCGTCCACCAATCTATATCTCACTCCATTAAATCTTGTTTTACTACCTTCCCCCAAGTAAGTTTCGGCCGACCTCGGCCTCTTTTTGTGTTGAGCTCTTGGTAACAAACCTCTGTTCTTACAGGAGCATCCAGGGCCTTCACATCACGTGCCCAAACCACCTCAATCTATGTTCTCTCATCTTCTCGGCTACCGGTACTACTCCGACCTTTCGTCGAATATCTTCATTTCTTATCTTATCCATCCTTGTGTAACCACACATTCACTTTAACATCCTCATCTCTGCTACTCCCATCTTATGCTCATGTTGCCTATGTGTTGGCCAGCATTCCGCTCCATATAGCATTGCCGGTCTTACTGCCGTTTTATAGAATTTTCCTTTTAACTTAAGGGGAATTTTGCGGTCACACAAAAACCCAGATGCATTGCGCCATTTCATCCACCCTGCTCTGATTCTGCGATTTACATCCTCATCAATCTCTCCACCTTTTTGTAAAATGGAGCCCAAGTATTTAAAAGCATCTTTTTTGGGTAACTCTTGACCACTTAAATGCACGGGCTCTTAGTCCCCATCTCGTACCAGAGAAAACTCACACTTTAGATACTCAGTCTTGCTTCGGCTTAATGTGAATCCTTTGGATTCCAATGTGCTTCTCCACAATTCAAGTTTTCGATTTACACCCTCCTTGCTCTCATCAATAAGCACAATATCGTCTGCAAAAAGCACACACAATGGCACTTCCTCTTGAATATCTTTTGTTAGTTCATCCATAACTAAGGGAAAGAGATAATGTAACAGCCCCAAACCCTATAGCATGATATTGTCCGCTTTGCCCCGCGCACAAGCACCGTCGAGCTCACGGTTTTGTTTCTTGGGACACCCCACAAAAGGCCTTACACTAGAAGAGGTATCCACACCCTTATAAGGCATGTTTCGTTCCCCTCTCCAACCGATGTGGGACATTACATCCTCCCCCACTGGGAATACAGCGTCCCCGCTGTACACACCGGTCCAGGGCCAGACTCTGATACCAAAGGTAACAGCCCCAAACCCTGTAGCATGATATTGTCCGCTTTGCCCCGCGCACAAGCACCGTCGAGCTCACGGTTTTGTTTCTTGGGACACCCCACAAAAGGCCTCACACTAGAAGAGGTATCCACACCCTTATAAGGCATGCTTCGTTCCCCTCTCCAACCGATGTGGGACATTACAGATAAGGACTTAGAGACGACCCTTGGTGTACACCAACCATGATAGGAAAATAACTTGATGTTCGTTACAAGCATTTACACATATAGTAGCCCCATCATACATATCCTTGATTGCCTTTACATACTTTGATGGAACCTTTTTCTTCTCCAGAACCCACCATAAAACTTTCCTTGGAACCCTATTGTATGCTTTCTCAAGGTCTATGAACACCATATGCAAGTCCTTCTTCTTTTCTCGATATCTTTCCATAAGTTGTCGCATCAAGAAAATGGCTTCCATGATACATCTTCCTGGCATAAATCCAAATTGATTTACAGAAACCTTGGTATCTCTTCTCAAGCGATGTTCAATAACCCTCTCCCACAACTTCATAGTATGGCTCATTAGCTTAATGCCTCTGTAAAGAACCTTGGGATACACCACCCTAAAAGCTAGCTCAGAGGGTGGGAGTGCCCAAGACCTTATAAACTCCACATTAGTTGCACATACAACCAATGTGGGACTATATATCTCAACACGCCCCCTCACACGAGAGCCCATTGGTCTTGAAGAGTGGACAATGCAACAAGCCCAGCCTACCTGTGCTAAGAAGCGCCACATAAGAAAGTGGGGGGCGACGAGGCTCTGATACCAAGTTGAATCTGAATATTATTGTACATTCAAGTGTGTATAACTGTACAAGAAGGCTCTCTATTTATAGAGACTAAAAGACCTAATGGGCTAAGCCCACAATCTAGACTAACTAAAGCGGCTAAACCAGGCCCGAGGAGATTGCTTCAGGCCATATAAAGATTTCTGAAGTTTACATACCATTCCAGAACTCTCCCCCTGAGCAACAAAACCTGGTGGTTGCTCCATATAAACTTCCTCCTGCAAGTCACCATGTAGAAAAGCATTGTTAATATCAAGTTGGAGAAGGGGCTAGTGATGAATGGCGGCAAGGGCAAGAAACAGGCGAACAGAAGCCATCTTAGCAACAGGAGAAAGAGTGGCCCCCCGCACACGTGCCAGCTACTGACTCTACTGCCCTCTTGTCTGATTCTGCTGCTTTAATCTCTCGTGGTAATTGGAACAATGGTGGACGCGGTCGTGGTCGTGGCCGCGGACAAGGCGGTCGCGGGCCCATGACATCATATGGCCCAGGCGGGCGCGGACAGACGACGTCATATGGACAGGGTGGTCGAGGACAAAGGCCTCGGTGTAATTATTGCCAAAATCTGGGCCACATTGAAGAACGTTGCTACAGAAGTACCCTCACTTAAAGCCACCACATATGAACTTTGCTCAAACAGATGTTGTGCCGCCCTCTACCGGATCAGTGACTATTTCCGCTGCAGACTATGAGGCCCTTCTCCAGAAGAGTTCTTCTCAGCCACCTGCTCCAGATACTGGTAATCATGTTGCTTGTTTTTCTCAATCGTCTCTTGGACCCTAGATAATAGACTCAGGTGCTACTGATCATCTTTGTAGTAATAAGGATCTCTTTACTTCCCTTACCTTTTCTAATAATCTTCCCTCTGTTACTCTTGTTGATGGCACCAAGGCTCCTGCTCGTGGAATTGGGCAAGCCAAACCAACTCCCTTCTTGACTTTAACCTCTGTTTATTACATACCTGGCATTCCTTTTAATTTAATTTCTGTTAATCAATTGACCCATTCTTTTTCTTGCTCTATCACCTTTTCTAAACAGTCTTTTTCTATGCAGGATCCGGGTACGAGGAAGACGATTGGAGCGGGGAGTGAGTCACGAGGTCTCTACTATATGCATGCACCCTCTGCTCCAGTTGCATGCTCTCTCACAGAGTCTCCTGAGCTTCTCCATAGCCGTCTGGGTCATCCAAGTCTCTCGAAGCTTCAGCATATGGTTCCTTTTTTGTCAGGTCTTAAGTCTTTGAATTGTCAGACTTGTCAGCAGGGAAAGCATACTCGCTCTTCCTTTGCTAGTAGAGTCAATAAGAGAGCTGCGGCTCCCTTTTCTATTGTTCATTCTGATATTTGGGGTCCGAGTCGGACTATGTCAGTTTTGGGTTTTCAGTATTTTGTAACCTTTATTGATGATTTCTCCCGTTGCACTTGGGTTTATTTAATGAAAAATCGTTCTGAGTTATTTTCAATTTATCAAAAGTTTTGTGCAGAAATAAAAACTCAATTTGGTGCTTCTATTCAAATCTTGCGCAGTGATAATGCAAAAGAGTATGTGTCTCTTGAATTTTCTAAATTTCTGGATACACATGGGACGATACACCAGACTACCTGTCCCCACACTCCACAACAAAATGGAGTCGCTGAACGTAAAAATAGACATCTAGTTGAAACTGCACGTACCCTTCTCATTCATATGAACGTCCCACTCCGTTTTTGGGCAGATGCTATTATCACCTCATGTTTCCTTATCAACCGCATGCCCTCTTCTGTGCTAAATAATGATGTTTCCCACAGTATTTTGTTTTCCGGAGCACCTTCTTATCCTCTGCCTTTACGTATTTTTGGTTGTACTTGTTCATGATCTTACTCCAGGTAAAGACAAGTTGACATCCAAGGCCTTCAAATGTATTTTCCTTGGGTATACACGTTTTCAAAAAGGGTATCGTTGTTATTCTCCTGATCTCAAGCGTTATATCGTTTCTGCTGATGTCACTTTCCTTGATCAGCAGCCTTTTCACTCTACTCTGTCTCCAGTGTCACAAGTTGATCAGGTCCTTCCTGTTCCTTTTCTTGACTTGTCTTTACCAGCTGCAGGTGACCCTATTCCAGAGGAGCAACCCATTACCTCCATACCTGCAGATCGTCCTCTCCTCACATACCAGCGTCGTCAGCCTGCACCTCCTTCGACTTTGCCTCTTGATGACTCATCGCCCTTTCCCGTCGGCTCTTCTCCTCCGGATCCTCCATCAGAGACTCCTCCCATTGCCCTTCGGAAAGGTATTCGATCCACTCGAAATCCTCATCCCCTTTATTCTTTCTTGAGTTATGACAGACTTTCTTCACAACATTTTACTTTTGTTTCTAGTCTCTCTTCTGTTTCCATCCCTAAAACCACAGGTGAAGCACTATCTCATCCAGGGTGGCGCCAGGCGATGCTTGATGAAATGCAGACACTTCACTCCAATGGCACTTGGGGTCTTGTTCGTGCTCCTCCCGGGAAATCTGTTGTTGGTTGTCGATGGGTGTTCACAGTTAAAGTTGGTCCTGATGGCACTGTTGATCGCCTTAAAGCTCGCTTAGTGGCCAAAGGATACACACAGATCTTTGGTCTTGATTATGGGGATACCTTTTATCCTGTTGCTAAGATGGCTTCTGTTCGCCTGTTTCTTGCCCTTGCCGCCATTCATCACTGGCCCCTTCTCCAACTTGATATTAAGAATGCTTTTCTACATGGTGACTTGCAGGAGGAAGTTTATATGGAGCAACCACCAGGTTTTGTTGCTCAGGGGGAGAGTTCTGGAATGGTATGTAAACTTCGGAAATCTTTATATGGCCTGAAGCAATCTCCTCGGGCCTGGTTTAGCCGCTTTAGTTCAGTTGTTGAATCCTTTGGCTTAATCAGAAGCAAAGCCGATCATTCTGTCTTCTACCGGCATAGCTCTTCTGGCCAGTGCATTTATCTCCTGGTCTATGTTGATGACATTATAATTACAGGCAGCGATCAGACTGGGATTGATCAGTTGAAAGAGCATTTATTCAATCAATTTCAGACCAAAGATCTTGGCAGACTTCGATATTTCTTGGGGATCGAAGTTGCACAGTCTAGGCGGGGCATTTCCATCTGTCAGAGGAAGTATGCACTGGATATCCTAGATGAGACTGGCATGTTAGGCTGTAAACCCATTGATACACCTATGGACCCCAATGTTAAGCTATTACCAGGACAGGGGGAGCCACTGCCAGATCCTAGTCGCTACCGCCGACTAGTTGGAAAATTGAATTATCTTACTGTGACAAAGCCAGATATCTCCTTCGCAGTGAGTGTTGCAAGTCAATTTCTTGATTCTCCATGTGACTCCCATTGGGATGCAGTTATTAGAATTCTCCGATATATTAAAAAGGCGCCAGGAAGAGGTTTATTATACACAAATAAAGGGAGTTCAGAGATCTCTAGTTATTCAGATGCTGACTGGGCAGGTTCTCCTTCAGATAGACGATCCACCTCAGGGTATTGTGTTCTCTTCGGAGGAAATTTGATCTCTTGGAAGAGTAAGAAGCAAACTGTGGTCGCCAGATCCAGTGCGGAGGCAGAATATCGGGCAATGGCAAATGCAACCTGTGAGCTCATCTGGCTGAGACAATTGCTTAAGGAACTCCATCTCTGTGAACAACGACCTATGAAGCTCATTTGTGACAATCAAGCCGCTTTGCATATATCCTCTAACCAAGTCTTTCATGAGAGGACCAAGCATATAGAAATTGACTGTCATTTTGTTAGAGAAAAGATCCAGTCAGGGGAGATCGAGACAGCATTTGTCAATTCCAATGATCAACTTGCGGATGTATTCACTAAAGCTCTTAGAGGTCCCCGAATAGATCATATTTGTAACAAGCTGGGAGCTTTTGATATATACGCACCAGCTTGAGGGGGAGTGTTAGAAATAATATTAGTCTATTATTATTAGATTAGTCTAGATTGTGGGCTTAGCCCATTAGGTCTTTTAGTCTCTATAAATAGAGAGCCTTCTTGTACAGTTATACACACTTGAATATACAATAATATTCATATTCAACTGGATACACCACCCCAAAAGCTAGCTCAAAGGGTGGGAGTGCCCAAGGCCTTATAAACTCCACATTAGTTGCACATACAACCAATATGGGACTATATATCTCAACACGCCCCCTCACACAAGAGCCCGTTGGGCTTGAAGGGTGGACAATGCACAGGCCCACCTACCTGTGCGAACAAAGAAATTCCACTTGAAAGAAAGTGGGGGGCAGTGAGGATCGAACCCGGGACACGAGGCTCTGATACCATGTAAAGAACCTTGGGATACACCACCCCAAAAGCTAGCTCAAAGGGTGGGAGTGCCCAAGGCCTTATAAACTCCACATTAGTTGCACATACAACCAATGTGGGACTATGTATCTCAACAGCCTCTATAATTTGAACAAGTTTGTATATCTCCCCTGTTTTTGTAGATAGGCACAATCATACTTTTCCTCCCAGCATCAGGCATCTTATTTTCCTGGAGAATCTTATTGAAAAGATTGGTCAACCATTTTATTGCCACATCCCCTAGGCTTCTCCACACTTCAATAGGGACACCATCAGGCCCCAAGGCTTTATTAGTCTTCATCCTCTTTAAAGCCTCCTTAACTTCATGTGTATTAATTCTGCATACAAATCTTCTATTCATATCATCATACGCGTCCTCCAAGTCCACCTCGCTTGTATCTCCATCCCCATTAAACAGTTTGTTGAAGTAGTTCAACCATCTTTCATTTACATCTTCATCTCTCACCAGAAGTTTTTGATTTTCATCCTTGATGCATCTAACTTGGGTGAGGTCTTTACTTTTCTTATCCCTTATCTTTGCAAATTTATAAATACCTCTTTCACCATCATTGCTCCCAAGATTTTTATACAACTCGTCGAAAACATTGTCTCTAGCTTCTCGCACTGCTTTCTTTGCATTTTTTCTCGCCAATCTAAACTTTTGCAAGTTCTCTTCACTGGGACTTTTATGCAAAGATCTAAAGCACTCCTTCTTATGTTTAATTGCCTCTTGCACCTCTCCATTCCACCACCATGTTTCCTTTGTATGAAATCCATTTCCTTTGCTTTCTCCCAACACCCTCCTTCCCACATTTTGAATACACTTAGCCATCTCATTCCATATTGCATTTACTCCTCCATCAAACTCCCAAGGTCCTTCGTGCAACATTCTTTCATTGAACTCTCTCTTTTCCCTCCTTAAGCTTCCACCACCTTATCCTTGGGTTCTGAGCCCTCTTCTTCATTGTAAGTACTTTGTTGAACCGAACATCCAAGACTACCAGCTTATGTTGCGTAGCGACACACTCTCCAAGGTAGACCTTACAGTCGACACAAGAAGTTCTATATTCTCTTATAGCCAGAAAGAAATCAATCTGACTACGATTTTGGCCACTATGATAAGTGATTAGGTGTGACTCCCTTTTTCGAAAAAAGATGTTCACTAACATCAAATCGTAGGCTAGTACAACATTCAAGATATCTTCTCCAGTCTCGTTTCTCGTCCCATAGCCAAAACCTCCATGGATTCTATCAAAACTTCCATGGATTCTATCAAAACCTCCATTGCTTTTACCAACATGACCATTTAGATCTCCTCCTAAGAAAATCTTCTCCTCTCGAGGTATTCCCCTCAGAACCTCCTCCAAGTCTTCCCAAAATTGGTTTTTATCAGTTGGTTGCAATCCAACTTGGGGTGCATACACACTGAGGATATTCAAGTTTAAATCACCCCCAACAAGCTTAACCAGAATAATCTTGTCGCCTTTCCTTTTGACGTCCACAACTTTATCTCTGAAACTTTTATCGATCATAATTCCAACACCATTTCGACTCTTGTTAGTACCTGTGTACCATAACTTGAAACCAATTCCATCCACTTCCTTGGCCTTTTCTCCAGCCCATTTAGTTTCTTGCAAACAAACAATATTCACTTTCCTTCTAGCAAAAACATCTGCCAACACCCTCAATTTACCCGTTAAGGTTCCTATGTAGATTCTTATAGTTTCATTAAATTTTAAAATAAGTCCTTATAGTTTAAAAGTTTATACAATAAAATCCCTAAACTTCTAAGTATTTTTAAATGAGTCCCTACTCACTAACAGTCATTAAGACTTCATTAACTTTTGATAAACTATAGGGATTTATTTGAAAACTTAGATCAAATATGAGGATCTATGTGACAGATAGCACAATTAAATAAGTCCCTATACTTCATATAAGTTTGCAAATAGGTCCATATATTTTAGCAAAAGCTACCGGCCTTTAACAAGGAGGGAATTATTTAAATTTATTTAGAAGTATACGGACTTTGTAAACTTTTAAACTATAATATTTATTTGAAAATTCAGCAAAACAATGATGACCTACATAATAATATAACCAAGATAACAAATCAACAGGAACAAAAGAAGAAAGAGACAACCATATACAGGAGGATAGGGTACACAAAATAGACTTCAGACAATACCATTATACAGGAAAAAAATCCATCAAACTAGCAAAGCTGTCCAAGTTAAATGTACATTCATTAAAGAAACTCTCCTAGTACCAAGAACATGTACACAACACTATCTAGCAGTAAGGGAAATAACTATTCCTGAAGTCCTAGACATTGCAATTCAAACTTGTCACGACAAGCGGGAAACCCCACTGCATAAACGTGTCACCTTCAAAACAATGCTTATCACTATGGAAACCATATACATAACTTAATAAATGTTGTCCTTAGTCCTCAGGAATTAATTTTCTGAAGAAAACTTCAGATATATGCACTAGGAAGTTGCTCTGTAAAATTATGGACATGTGCAAACTATTTTATTGCAGTACATGAAGACCTGATGGCATAGTAGTTGGGGGTGCCCCTGTAACTGGTGCGACAGAAACCGCATCTACTTTAACAGGACTTTGATTTGAAGGCAAGCTTGTGATCCCAGAACGACTCAAAGCACTACGGGCTTCCCTGAAACTTTCCGATATTAAAACAAGGAAATGAGTGGTTTTAACATCAACTGGTGGATCAGCTGCTCTACTTCGTTTTCCCTACAATGCAAAAAGGATATGATCAATATCACGAAAAATACTCAATAGCAGAAAAAAAAATAGTTTCTCTTAAATTATCTATAATATATCTCAATATAGTATTTTTTTAATATATTAGAATATCTTATGTGACCTGTAGAATATATTGTGGAATCAATTCATCATCTAACTGAGGGGGCAATCTTAGGGCTTATTTCCTATTCACTTATGTGAACTGATTTATTTCCTAATTTAATTCAGTGCTAAGTGCCACTTCAACCCAAAACCTTAAGGCATTAGGTGAGACTTAATTAATTATTTTGTATCTTTTGTATCTCTCTAACACACACTCTCACGCAGGAGCCCTTTGGGCTTGAAACGTGGATATGACACAAGCCCATTTGTTGGTTTATCTTGTGCTTTTCTTAATTCCACCTGAAAATGGGGTGGTGAGGATCGAAATCATGACCTTCTGGTCACTCCATTTCTGGTCCCATGATAAGCGTCACTTCAACCCAAAACCTTAAGGCATTAGATAAGACTTAATTAATTCTTTGTATCTCTCTAACATTCGGGTTAGTAGTAATTTTGTATTTGTTAGATATATAATATAAAACCATTCATATATCTTTATCTAAAAGCTTAAGCTTTTGGAATAGTTAGGTTATGACACAAAATCAAAGTCTCTATGACCAAGTGATTTAAAATTCAATCCTTGCTACCCCATTCTTCAAATAAAAGTTGAATTTCAGAACAAGGTAGGTGGGCCATGTATTATCCACATTTAAAGCCAAAAAGGCTCTTGCATGAATGGGCTTCTTCTCTCTTATTAATTTTTTTTCCATCAATCTTTTCATGCTTTTTATTTATGTTCATTGACTGCCGACCCAAACTAGTTTGGGAAAAGGTATGTTGATGTTAATCAAACAAACTAATTGCTAAATTCAGACAGCATGCTCATTACAGGCTTCGTATGTGATCCTATAAAAATAAACAAGTAAAGACAGATTAACATTTTAATAGAAGTGTAATATGTCATCCTTACCGCATTGTATATATCTTTAATTTTGGGAAGTTGTTTTGGACAGATGACAGAGAGAGAAATAGAAAACTGCATGCAGAAGATGAAATTCCATTAATCATATACCAAAAAAGATTTAGAAACTAAGTTCACAGCAAACAAAAACAAATTGTGCCATTAAAAAATAAATAAAACAAAGAGTACCTGAGAAAATGCTTTAGCAACAGCTTCAGCATCATATAAACGATTCCCTGGGTCTGAGTCAATTGTTTCACTCTGCTCTAGGTTCTGCAGTCGTGGAATATAAACTGGTGTCTGTAAAGGATATGGATTACTTGCTGCAACAAGGATACAGTGCTTGCTCATATCCACATTCTGTTGATTCAGGCCTCCACTTTGAGAATTTGGGAACATCTAAGCATTTCAACATTGGGGTGTGAGGATCAAAATCCACCATAGGGCCAAAGAGATACCCATAAAATTTTGAACTATGAAGGATGAATAACCCTGAAAATGCTAGACTTAATGCTTAAAAAAATGCATTCAAGATATCAAAAGATGTCATCCAAAGCAAATAGACTATCCATAATTGGAAAAGTGTTCATGCATCGCAAAGCTTGTGCGCAAGAAATCAAGAAACACAGAGAATAAAAAGAGTAGAATCAGCAGAACCGATCTGAACTCGCACATGCAGGCTAGGTCGCCTCCGCCAAAACTGCCGGATCGAGCTTCAGTACAACAGCCAATGGGAGAATAGGAGATAAGGTGCAAGCAAAGATGGATGCTACAGACAGGAGTATCATGACTGAGAAAGAGAAAGAAGAAAGGGCGTCATGGAATTACGATACTTGGGTTGCTTTCTTGACCTAATGGGTCAAGCCAAAAGATGGAGTATTATCACACAAATAGGTAAGCCAATGGGTCAGCTTCAGGGGGCTCACCCAGCCTATTCCAATGCCAAATCTTGTTGGGCCCATTCCGAAGTGTTTCCTGCCCATCCATTACTTAGACGAGCACATAAGGAGAGAGAGTAGGGCTTTGAATCAAGCAGCACCGAAGTCCAACACCAGCAGCACATACCCACCGAGAAACAACAGAGCTCAACTGCTTCCATACCGAGAGTACAACTGGAAGACCAGAAGAAGACCGATGCCCCACTGTTCAGAAAAAGGAAACAAAAAACCGTGTGCATTTCCATTTTGGCAGAAGAGGAAAAAGAGGATGAGGACAGGGAAACTGTGCAGAATAAGGGGAAAAGTGGTAGGGGGAGATAAACAGCCGGAATTCTCATGCTGGGGAAGTTCTCAAATTGCACCTTGAGGACAATGTAACATTTCAAGGGGGTTGCATTGATAGGACCCAGGACAAAGTAGTTAAAGAATTAGTTAGGTGGTTAGAGTTGTAAGAGCAGGGACTTATAAATAGGTAGAAGAAAGGCTCATTGAAATTTGTTAGTTAGGAAAAACGGAGAAGTGGCTCGGTTGTAAGTAGGAAACCCTTGGAGGAGAATTTCCTCTTTTGTTCTTTACTTCTAATTCAATTCTTCTTTCATTTCTTTTCTCTGTTTCACTATTCTCTATCTCTGAAAACTCAGAACCCATTTCTAGGCTCATTACAGATTTCTACTATAAATAGGAAATAAGACAGCTAATTTGATCTCCTAATTATGGGATTTAATCCCATCTAAACAAGGAAATATTCTGTGCAGTGGGATTCTGACATACACGTCCAGTAAATAAAACACATAAAATTTCCAAGTACCACAACCATCGCTGTGATCCAAACCTTGTCCTATTCCTATATTCCCCAAATGTTAACCCATATTTCATCTGTTAAATAAGAATATTTCAATCAAAATAAATAAATCCAAGACACGGTAAGAAAGCAAAACATTCACACACATACACACAGATATATATATATATATATATATATATATATAGAGAGAGAGAGAGAGAGATAATAAAGGTTTAAAAGGAAAAACAAAGGAAGAATCAGGATCAAACATATATCAAATGAAAATTGAAAGAATACAAGCAAACGAGAAACTAAATGAATACATCATACATACCATCAGAGCTTCAGCAAGCCCTTCAACAATTGCTGCATCATTAAAACCGCCACCAGTAAAGGGTATAGATGATAGCCACAGGAAGAAAACATCTGGGTCTCTTGTCCAGCCAGTCCGTTGCACAAGGCAACCTGCATCCAATGTTGCTCCACAAAGTAAATAAACTTGATAGATTATTCAATTTCATATAAATTTGCCAGTGTAAAAGAAGCTACACAGAATTCAAGCATCATAGAATCCAACATATTAAATTCTCAATAAATGGTGAGTAGTTAGACTTCGTCCATTTTCTAATTAACTTCCAATGAAGGGAAAAACACACACACACACATAAATCGTTGATATTTTATATTTAGAAACTAATTGTCTTTTGACGTATTTCCCTTTTTTTTCCTCAACAAGAGTTTATTTGAAATGTGGCATATTACAGCTGAAACAACATCAGTCCTAAAATCTTGCAAAAGTTTCTGGACGGCTAGATTTTAAATTGTTAAAGAAGTAACACAATCACTGATGTGTCTTCACCTAAAAACTTAAACTTTTGGGATAGTTGGTTCCTGACAAGATAAAGAACATAAATGGTTAGATATAAAATCAATTTAGTTCTTTCACCCAACAACTAAAGCTTTTTGGATAGTAGGTTAATGATATGGTATTAAAGCATCTATGACCATGTGGCCTAGAGTTCAATCCTTGTCGTCTCTATTCTTCTAAATAAAAGTTAAATTTCAAAACAAAGTAGAGTGTGTTGTGCATTGTCCATAATCCAAGCCCAAAAGGCTCTTGCGAAGGGGCATGTTAGATAAAAATCCATTCATTGTTTTTTACTCAACAACTTAACCTTTTAGAAAAAATTCAACCTTCTATTAGAAAAATGAGGGTTTGGTCACAGAAGTTTTAATACCATGTCATGAAACAACTATTCTATTACAAGAGCTTCAGCTGTCAGATAAAGACATATAAATTGTTTTATATTGTATCTATGAACATAAACTGACATTATAAAAAGAAAATTAGCAAAACTGTACCAGAATAACATCCATGAGTATTATAGGTGACTAGGGCAAACTCAACATTGGAAGCACCAGGCTTCTGCAAAAAAAAAAAAAATAATAATAATAAGGAAAAATTAAAGTTAATAGTTGAACCACAAAACCATCATCAGGCAAGATATAAAGAATATCACCACATCTACTGGTATGATTTCAAAAAATTCACATCTGACCTCAGCTATTCAATGAGCTAACAAAAACTTTCTCTTTTAGTAAATAACATTAATAAATCAGAGAGGAAAGTGCCATGAGGCCAAAGACATGCATATTAACAGTATAGAGGTCATCACATTCACAGGGAAGGAAACAAATGTGCTCACTGGTTAGCAGCCCTATCATCTCATTTGGCCGGTCAAGACAAATCCTGCAGAACCCACCCCCTGAACTGCATGAACTATTAGTCAAAGTTATCTTTCTATTTCAATCTAGCAATGTGTTTAGTAATATTTAGTTAATTTTCGTTTTCTTTGGGCGTTTGCCCACCATATGTACAATATATATATATATATATATATATATATATATATATATATATATCATTAAGAGCATAGTTATCAGTATCATAAGATACATGATACGATTCATATGATACGATATGATTCACAAGCACAGCAACAAGTATCGTGGGGTGTATTAGAAAGTGGTTTGTATCGGACGATAAGATACGTATCATATATTATCGATACGAAAATTAAATTAAAATTTTTAATATAAAAAAAGAAATAAAGATTTTATTTATGATTTAAAATAAAAGAAATCTAAAAAATTATTATTAATAAGAAAAAGAAAATAAAGATTTGATTTGTGATTTAAACTCAAAAAATTAATCTGAAAAATCGGCATTATTAAAGGAAATAATTAAGTAAATATTTTAATATCTATTTTTAAATTATTTTTTATTATGTTTCTGTATTGTATGATTCGATACGATTCATGATACAAAAAACCGGCCAAATGATACACGTTACGTATTGCGATCCAACAACCTTGATTAAGAGAGAGAATAAATTTGACAAGGGAAAATAAATGAAAATCGAGTTTAAAGTTTAGAAAATCTATTAAAGGCAAGGCAGAACCAAAAAGTAGGACATATGGAAGTCTAAGAATGTAAGTTATGTGAATAAAGTTTATCTTTAGCAAGGGGAGCAAATTTTTTATCATTGGAGGTAATCCAGTTGCTCCTATGAAGCCCAACGTAAGACATACTGGAATATCCATCCACAAACTTGCTTCCCCACAGGACATTCACCACAGAAGACAAAAGAATAACCATACAGTCCCACATAGCAAATTAGAAAATACCATAATCTAAGACGCAAAGAATATGGGAAGAGACAAAAACAGTTTGATGTTTTGATGTTTTCTATTATCTTCTGTTGCAAGCATACATACAAAAACAGCAGTCTGAAACCACAAGGAAAAACAAATGGATCTTTTTCTAATCAACATAATAAAAACAAAAGTTTAACTCTCCAAATGATTTTCCAAGGAAAACCTGGTCTTCATGAATCATGCATATGCACATGGAAGCAAAAACCATCAAACTTTCCATTCTTATTCAGTCATATTAGATACCTCTAATCATAAAAAGTACAGCAAAACGGACATTATTTATCAACCTCTATTTACCACATGTTCATCCAGAGTTGTAAATTATTACTCCTATTACTCACCTCAATCTCACCCTCGCTAGTCGGGGCTTAATGGGAAATGGTTCCACTCACCTCAAATCTAACGTGATTAACGAAAAACTTTCAGCCCAATTTTAATTTTCTGTTTTTTTGGATAAAAGTTGAAACTCATTAAGACAAAGAGAAAATGTTGCAAAGCAAAGCGAGGATAAGGAATCCTCCTTAACAAAAGAACAAGACAGAAAACAACAAATTAAAAAACTAAAAATGAGAAAATCAATGAAGCAAAAGCTTTAAGTCAACCCAAAATAAATTGATATCTACAACCACAATCATGAGAAAGCCTCAAGCACAAAGTAGGTACACCTTTGACAGCCCCAAACACTCTTCATAAAGAATGCCACACCACAGCAAAATAGTGTAACTTCAACAGTGTCATATTAGAATCTTGAAAGTTTAAAAATCTACTCAATACGACAAAGTAGTGTGCATATCTTCAACCTATGTAAGTAATTTGATATAACGTAAGCCAACAATGACTTCAACCTAGAGTAAATTTAAGATATCTTCCACAATTAGTTTGGGATAAAGGTGTTGTTGATGTTGTTGAAACAAAATGCACAAACAAAAATAAGACATGCACATCTCATATGCATCACCAACTAATAATATTTCAGGGCTACTGATTTTATGGAATTTTTGCATTAAGCAAAAAATAACAATAATAGCTTTATCAAAAAAGATGTTTTGAGAATGTCTGTTGGAGGATAATATATATAATAGTATTTTGTCACATCCAGAGAAACTTTAGGCTTACAGCATAGCTATTTCTGTTGGCAGGCCATTGTGAAAGACAATACTTTTCTCTTAAGTCCATGAAAATAATAAAATCATATTCAACAAATATGATATAAGACAACTAAATCCGGAATATGAAGTGAGTCGAGTGACACATTAAATACTAATGTTTTCTTCATTTTTGGCAGAGATTGTGAAATTGTCATCAAAGCAAAATGTTTACCTGCCCAGTTGAGTCATTTCCACCAAAGCACCTGTACAAATTGAAATACCACAATAGGTTAAAACAGGTGCATCATATCATCTATGATGATATATAATCTTTAAAATAACTTGACAAATTTGATAACAGGAGAAACCTGAAACTTGCATATAAACAAAAAATGAAAGCTTTGAACATTTAGGCATAAAGACCGATGCGTGACTTCTGTTGAAAACCAAAGTCTTAAGCTGGTGAGGAACAAGACTAGCTATGTTAAGGTAAGACTTCTATTGAATCCCAATTCCCAAAATATTATGCTCACAAGTACAGGAGTAATAATTGTGTTTAATTTGGTTCTCAATCAAACAATGTTACCCATTTGCTTTTGCATTGCCCAGCAGCCATTTTCATTCAGAAAAAGGTTATTTGGAATTTTTGGTCAATTTGGCGTCCTCTGAATTGGAGCCGTTTCATTTGGGTTTCAGCATAAGTGAAAAGAGGAAGGTTTTATGCCCACATGCTACCTATGCTGCCCATTGGTGTATTTGACTGGAAAGGAATGTTTTGATATTTAAGGGTTCTAATTCTACCGTCTTTTAGATTTGTTGTGGGATAGGATTGGCTTCAAGACCTTCCTTTGGTATTCTGCCTACGGTCTCTAAGAGAAGGGATTGGAGAGCCTTATTAATCATTGAATTTTTTGGTAGAGAGAAATTTTATTACAGAAATAAGAAGAAAAATACAAATCAGGTGAGGATAAGAAATCCTCCCAAAAAAAAAAAAAAAAAAGATAAAGCAAAGAGATGAAAAACTTAAAAATGTAACAAGGATGACCAATCTCTCTGCATCTTAGCATGAGCAACCTCCTTGGAACAACGCTGAACACCAAATAGGCAAACAGAATCCTATCCGATAACCAGTTCAAGGTCAGAGTCAACCCAAAAATGTGAGCATTCTTCCCCAACTAAATACACCAAATGACTGCATAACAGCATGCTTTTTAGTACTGTAATTTCTTTTTGTGCATTTGTTTAGGAGGGTATCTTTTTCCTCAATCACTTTTTAATATATTCTTCTATCTAATAAATTTTCGATTACTATCGATAAAAAGAAAGTATGTTATCCGCTGCCTATGGTTCGAGTCTTCGAGTGGACTGCTTATGAGTGTGATACATCCTTTTGCTTGGTTATTTCATAATATTTTTATTTATGTGCATCTCTAAATATTATAATCTCTCATTTGTCCCATGTAAGTATAAATTTTTAACATGCTTGACAATGTTTTGCTGGATATTATGACTGGGAAGCAATAGTTTCTATTGCTTTTCTTTTGTTTATTTATTTGAGTACAGTAAACTGGTAATGACTGCCACTGAGGATTGGTTCAACTGGTAGGATCAATTAGCATCAACAAAAATGTATTGGGTTCAATTCCTAATGGTGATCTTTCATTGGTAGGTCATCTATAAGTACTGTAAGCACTCGCTAAGGCTTGTGGCATGCTCTAACCTTGGAATTGAGCAACCTCCCCTACCCCTGAACTTATTAATACTGCACCCTAATCCTGTGCCAGAAGGAGCAACACACAAACCCATTTACCCCACAGAATGACATCAGCAAAAGAGCCCGCCTTCTCAATAGTAACAAACTAAAAAAAGTATCAAAGCTATATAGCCAAATGGGCAAACGGCCAAACATTTAAGACCACAAAACTTAAGTCTAGTAGTAAAAGTAAATGTCTACAAATAACAGTTTTTCTCCAATAAATTCATTACCCAAAAAAACAAAAACAAAAACAACCGTACCCCCAATATCACCACCACCAACAACAACGACATAGTCAGAGCCACTACTAAAATGTTCCACATTTCTACTCATAGTAGTTAATTGCGCCGCAATAGCGCCGCGAGCCGCGCCGTATCGGCGTTGCGGTGCCTCACCGCAAGAAACCACTCCGCGCCGCATCGGAACGCAACAGCAGCCATTGCAATCGCAAATTGCAGCCATATTGTTGTCATAAGGCAAAATGTCAATTTTGTCCTAAATTTAAATGTGTAACAGAAAAATTTTAAGGGTTTTTTAGTCTATCTATGTCTCTCAGTCACTTCTACTATCTCTGCCTTTAAAAAATGTTTTTTTTTTGTCATTATTTCTGTCATATATCTATTCCGCAATTTTCGCAACCACAACCCGCTATAACACTATAGCGTTTTTCGGGGTTGGCCACGACATGCCGCAATCCGCATTTGATAACTTTGTTTCTACTAACCCAATAAGAAGCAAACTTTTCAAATTACTATTTCAAACAAAGGATTAATCTTTCATCCAAGTTCATCACCACCAACAGCTATGGAGTAGGTAAGCATCAAATGTGTCAACGGCTCCCCCCAATTGAAATTAAAATATATATATATATATATATACCAGCGTTGCCACAGGACCAAGCGAACCAACCCCAACCTCTACCAACAGACAATCAACTCTATATCCACTTTGCCACACCCATGACAAACAACGAGCAAAAAAGCCCAAAATCCGTTCAAAGCATCACCATCACGTGATAGTCCAAAAGCCAAAGCCTAAGCCACTTGTTTCACCTCACCAAGCGAGACTCCAGTTCCAACTCCACAATTACAACAAACTTAACCCATAAACCCACCCCAACTACCCATAACCTAACAAAACAAAAGCAACACCACCTTCAATAACCCCAAATCTCAAACCGGGGTTTCGCCAAGAGTAAAACTTGTTTTTTTTTTCCTTTTATTTTCTCTTCGAAACCAATAATAATCAACCAAAACAAACCACAAATTGGGTACAGCACCTAAACCGAAGCCTTAAATCCCAAAAAATTTAAAAAAAAAATCAAAATCCCTAATTTTGATTGAAATGAAGAAAAGGGGGTAATAGATATTAATATATATACAAGAGAGGAGAAAGCAACCTGATGATCTTATCGAGGTAATCCATGAGAAGGGTGTCCCAATGAGGACCCATAGCAGCGGTGCTTTCAACGACAACGATGAGGTGTTTCTCTGCCATGACGCGAAACACAGAAGAGAGTGCAGAATTTCTAGGTTTTGGGGGAATAAAGCGTTATTATATGAAGTAAGCGTTGGTTTTGGTTTTGGTTTTGGTTTTGGTTTTGGTTTTGGTTTTGATGGAAAAAACGAAAAATTGGAAAGTGAAAGGGTGCATTAAAAGGATCGCCATAAGAGTACGAACCTCATTTTCCGTGCCACTCTTTGGTACAATGAACGGTGAAGATGGTCGCTAGCTACTGAGTGGAGTGGCGACCAAAACAAAAACAAAACCAAAACGGTGTTGTGTTGGCGACTTTTCTGATTTGGTTTGGGAATTATAACAATAGTCAACCGGTGGCGTCTGCTTGGGACTGTTGTCAAGAAATTGGTAACATTATTAAGTTTTCTACCAATCAAAGGTAACTGTGGTGTGGTTCCTGTTATTCTCCGCGTACGGGTCTCATATGACGAGAGATAAATATACCTAGTATTTGTTTTCTCTGGCCAATAAGAGGAAAAAGAGGAGGACCTGCAATAAATCTTTAAAAAAAAACACAAAATTAAAAATATATACGTATAAGGAAACAAATATTTGTACTAAGATATAGATAAATATCTTACAACATAATTTAAGGGAGAAAAAGACATAATTTATTGTTTTTTATTTAAAATCTATATTATTCTAAAGTAAAACCGTTTATTGGAAACTTTGATGATGTGTTGAATCTGAGGTTTGTGTTCACACTACTTAAATTTAAATATTTTCCTCTTTTAGAAATATTTTGAATTATTTTAAATTAAAATTATTATTAATTCATTTTCGTGAAAATAGTGCAGCTTTTATTATGGTTCAGATTTTGAATGCAACAAAACCCCACTACCTCCTACCTTGGAAAATGTTGGGCTTATTAATTTTGCTGTGTTCAAGAAAGACATTTATTCCATCAAATGGTGTTTCACCAAGTTAACGCACTGAGTTTTTGTATAAATGGGGAAGTGTTGTTTCTTTTTGGGTTGCCTGCTTTTTTTCTGCGTTGGTGTGTGTAGGGGTTGTTCTATTGATATCATTTTCGGTTTCTTTATTAACAAACGTTGTTCTGATGTCGTATTTTTTATTACATATTTTTGTAGGGTTATCTTTTGGAGCTAAATCAATGTTGAAGAACACGTACGTTTGAATATGAACCACATCTTTTTTTTGGCTTGCTTACGTTTTTTTTTTCTTTGTTCGTTTTTGTATAGGTTGTTCTATTTGTATAATTTACGGTTTCTTTATTAACATATTCAAAGATTTAGTTTCAACATAATCATTTTCATTTCTTATACTAATTCTCATTTCTTCGTTTTATAGGGCGGAAGGTTTCGTGCTACTGTGAATGATTATTTACATATTCAACGTCTTTCATGTTGTTCGAGGGAGCTGCTATAAAGGGTTCAATTTATTTATGCTTGCATTAATTCAATAGGGTTTATGAAATTGTTTGTGTGTTGCATTATTGAGTTTTCGTGTTGTTACATTGAGGTTTCGTGGTGTTATACAATTTTTTATGACATGTTTTTGTAGGGTTATCTTTTAGAGTAACATCTTGAAGAACACATACGTTTTGAGTATGAATCCAATGCGTTTATAGTCAAATCTGCAATGAACGCGAAATTGTGGCTTATCTCTTTGTCTTTCTCAACACCTTCGATGAATTGCAATGACGCTGATGAAGATGGTTTTGTGTCTTCTTTTGTCCCCACTACAAAAAAATATATGAGTTCTTGAGGCTTTGGGTCTTCGTGTTGTACATGGATGCGTTTTGCTGCTGAAAGGGAACATGTAACTGATGGAGAAACTTCACGATTGCATCTTATATATGAATTTAACATTTTGTTAGACAGGTTTCGTGATTGTGTTGTGTTTAGGGTTCTTATTTTCTGTAACCAATAAAAATTGATTATTTCAAGAAATATAAAACAAAATAAATTTTAATGTTGGATATAATTATTTAAAGAAATTTTACAATTTTGACGGTTGATGATGTTAGTATGTGAAAAGTTATTGGAATAAATTGTCTTTTTTTTCGTTTATTTATTTGTTGGTTTTTTTTTTTAGCAATTGTCAATAAAGTTTATTTTGTTGTTTCTTCCTTCTTCTTTTTTCATAGCTTTGGGAATTTAAAAGTCACACTAACGAACGGATTGCTTATAGCAGTGAATGGAATTGCTGCATCGTTATTTTTGTAATTGTCGAAAAACGAAACGCGGTGCATGTGTTCCCAATTGTCTTTTAGTATTCCTAAGACCATCAAGTAATTATACAGGTCTTTTGGCATTAATAGGGATTTAGGAAAATGTGAATCATCAAAACAATTTATTGCTTTGTGCATTGGAATGGACAAGGCTAATAAACAAACCACTTGAAACGTCATGATTGAACATCACAGTGTTCCATAAATATTTAGGACTTAAGAGTTATGGAAAATATGAAGAGTCTTAATCTTTAATGGTAAATTAAGATTCCTATAAATATTAAAATATTGTACCAGCTTAATGTATTATTCTATTGATTATTGCGTTGACTTTTATTATAAAAAAAACTATCAATTAATTATTAGTGTGTTTATCAAAGAAAATAAATCATTAACATATTAATTATTGCAAGTTCAACCAACTAATTTATCTAATACAAGGGGATTTCAAATTTAAAAATAGAGGTCTAAAAAAATCAAATTAAATGGATTTTTTTAAAAATAAAAATAGATTTTTTTTGGATTGAATAGAATTTAAATGCTCACTCTATAAACAATAACATTATTTCATATTTTTAAAATTCAAATAGAGTCTTTTGGATTGAATTGAATCTCAACGGTCACTCTAAACAAATACAATATTTCCTTAAACATTTTCGCTTCTCAAACATTATATCTGCTCTTGAACCAAAACATCCTTAATTTTAAAGGGTGCATTTCGGTTTACCAAAAAAAAAAACGGGTACAATTCGATTTTCATATTCCCATTCCATTTTCTAAAACCTTCATTTTATCTTCGTTTGTTGAGTAATTACCAATAAAAGTTTAATGTTTTGCAGTATTCTATTCTTACAATATATCTTTCATCTTTTATTGTGCATAATTCCTAGAATATAACACATTTTTGTATACCAATGCACGAATTCAAAAGATGAAGAAAAATAAAATAGGTTTTTATATACAAGTGGCTTCAGTTTAGTATTCCTAGGACCATTGGTTATTATACTGTTTTCAATAAAGACGTGGCAATTGTTTATTATAATTGTTATGGAATAGCAATAGTCATATAATAAAAGCTGACATATGCATTTAAAGACATCACGTTTGAGTAATAGCTAATGTGTTGCCATTCTGCTAATTTTATTTAAAGACATATGAATTAGTTTGTTTATGTTTCAAATAACATAATTAAGGATTATTTTTTAATGACCACATTAAATTTCGAAATATTAAACTTGCTTTCTACATTTGAATTTCCAAATTAATAATAAAAACTTGCTTTCTAAAATATTTATTATAAATTTCGAATTTCGTTTAAATTAAATTTTCATTTTGAATTTTAAACTTTGTAGTGGTGGGAAAATATTTGGACAATTATTGGTGGCAGACAACTCATTTATTATCTCATTACTTTCAACATGGATAATTTGTTAACCATATCAATGCTGCATAAAAAATTTATTTTGTTAAAAAATAATTATTAGAAAAACGAAAAATGTTTTGTAAAAAAACGCAAATAATTTAAATTAAATAAATATAAAATAAAATCAAAATTTGTAAATAAATACAATAGAAAATTATGTGAACAATTTTTCGTGGCAAACAAGTAATTTAATATCTCACTGCTTTTTACATTGAAATTTTCAAATTAATAATAAATCATTGCTTTCTGAAATATTTGTTTTAAATTTTGAATTTCATTTGATTTTGAATTTTGAATTTTAAACTTTGTAGTGGTAGGAAAACATTTGGACAATTATTGGTGGCAGACAACTTATTTATTATCTCATTACTTTCTACATCGGTAATTGTTAACCATATCAATGCTCCATAGAAAAACTATTTTGTTAAAAAATAATCATTTAAAAAACAAAATATTTTGTAAAAAAAACGCAAATATTTTAAATTAAATAAATATAAAATGAAATCAAAATTTGTAAATAAACAATAATAACTCATTTAATATCTTACTGCTTTCTACATTGGAATTTTCATATAATAATAACTCATTGCTTTCTGAAATATTTATTTTAAATTTCGAATTTCATTTGAATTTGAATTTTTAATTTTAAAATTTGTAGTGGTGGGAAAATATTTGGACAATTATTGGTGGCAGACAGCTCATTTATTATCTCATTACTTTCTTTAAGGGTAATTGTTAGCCATATCAATGCTGCATAAAAAACAAACTATTTTGTTAAAAAATAATCATTAAAAAAACCAAAATATTTTGTAAAAAAACACAAATATTTTAAATTAAATAAATATAAAACAAAATCGAAATTTGTAAATAAATAAAATAGAAAATTACGTGAACAATTTTTTGTGGCAGACAATTCATTCAATATCTCACTGCTTTCTACATTAGAATTTTCAAATTAATAATAACTCATTATTTTCTGAAATATTTATTTTCAATTTCGAATTTCATTTAAATTTAAATTTAAATTTTGAATTTGAATTTTGAATTTTGAATTTTAAACTTTGTATTGGTGGGAAGACATTTGGACAATAATTTTGGTGGCAAAGAGCTCATTTAATGTCCCACTACTTTTCTTTTGTTGTATATTATGAGTAAAAAAGACTTTTACTTTTCTTTTGTTGTATATTCCACTATTTTTTGCATGGATAATTGTTAGCCCTATCAATGCTACATAAAAAAAAAAAATTTTAAAAAATATTGCAAAATAACAAAATTATTTAAGATGAACATTTTAAATATACATGTATAACCAATTTTAAAAAATGTATAAAAATCATAAATTAAAAGAGAAAAAGTCATATAAAAAATGTATAATTAATACAAAAGAATTTAAATTTTAAATTTAAATAAAATTAAAATGATCTCTATCATTCTGGAAAAAATAGATTATAAAAATTTAATCACTATAAAAATAAATTTTTTAATTTAGTATGTGAGAAAGAAATTAAACTTTCAATTTTTTATTGAAAGAGTATAATTAACACGGAAAAAATATGTCATGAATGAATAACTAAAAGCTATTATTTGGAGAAAGTACACAACCTTTTATGGATATTTTTCACTACTTTTTATATGAAAAATTATTATGTCTATTAATAATACTTACTATTGGGTGAGAAAATATGTACTATTTAAAATTTAAACTTTTCAATTTGAATTTTGAACTTGATAGGTGGGAAAAGAGTTCAGCATTTAATATTTCTGTCGTGGGAAAAAGATATATATAATAAATTCGAATTTAATATAAAATTATAGATTAAACAAAAAATGTATCAGAAATTATAAAAATATATTTATAGTTGATAAAAAACAATCTAAATTTTAAATTTAAACTTCATAGGTGGGGGAAAAAGTTTAAAATTGGAAGTCAAACAGCTATATTAATATAACACTGCTTTTTGCATAGGTGATTGTTAAGCCTATTAATAATACCACAACTTTCGGCATCATAAATTGTTAAGCCTATTAATAATTGGTGTTTTTTAATTGCAGAGTTTTGTTTGTGGTAGATACTTACAAAGTTCTATAGCTTTTTCACCTCCCTAAATAGCACAAAATATTAACACGATTCTTTCTTTTAGCAATTAAGCGACGACAGACGCCGACAAATTTTTTGATCTTTTTCCTCCGTGCATCGCACGGGTACTGCTCTAGTTTAACTTTAAAAGAAAAACACTCACTTTCTTTGTAATAATTTTTATTGTTTGTGTCTTTCTCTCAATTAAAATTACAAAACTCTATATCCTTTAAAAGTACAAACACTAAACCATATATATAGGATAGGATCCTTTGATTATGTCAAATTTTGAAATTTGACAATAAATTCTAACATTTGATTTTTGCTAATCAACTATTATTATTTATTGGGAATTAATATTAATTAATAAGTTTGATTCTCAATAAATCACAATCGTTCATTGGCGGAAATCAACGGAACAAATTTGGTGTCAAATTTCAAAATTTGATAGCGATATTAAAGGATCCAGCCCCTATATATAGGTTTTAATGTTTTTACATTGAATGTGGATAAGATATCCACATTCACTTCTAAAATGACATCGTTTTAGGTTGAAAGATTAAAAAATTATAAATAAAAAAACTATTATAATTCTAAAATAAGTTATAATTACAAAAATACATTAATTTCTGCTCCAAAGTTTTACGGTTCGCAAGTTGACTTTTTTTTTGGCCACGTGTCAACCCCAGATGATTCACGCCTAAATTAGGCGTGAATGCCTTGGGAGTCACGCCTAATTTGGACATGAATAGCCACGCCTAATTTATACGTGAATGAGTGCAATAGATCCGTAGAGATAATTTCGAAATAACTATGTATTCGTAATTATTTATTAAAATAATAATATTTTAAATTTTTTTTGCCTAATTTGGCATGCCTGTACTATAATTACGTCAAAACATATCTTATTTTCTGTATGACTTATGCTTCTCATTTTTCTATAATATACTTATAATTATTTAATTCATAAGATAAATAAGAAGACGTAAATAATGTTTTTTATATTACATGTATTAAATATAATTAAGAAAGAATGTTACGAAGCATTATGCCTATAGGTTCTCATCGTTACGAATTTTAATCTTATGTTTAAATTGCCTGGGAAATTGTATGATTAGGATAGTGGTGCAGCCCAAAGCCACAGTAGCCCAAGCGCACCAATAAATAATCTCTGTTTCCCGACGAATACAAGCTAGGCTGAAGTAGGACAGTAGGCCCAAGCAAATAACAATAGATAATGTAGTTTAATTGGGATTTTAATTAGTATTGAGCGGATGATTGGTAGAGGAGAAATTTTTTTTATCCAGAAATCTCAATTTTCAAAAATATGATTTTTACATTCAGTTTACGATAATATCTGAAAATTAAAATTTTAGAAAAATTTAGTTTTTCAGGAATCTCCAAGAATCATGCGTACCAAACGGGCCCTCAATTCTATTATTTAGAATAGTTCTAGAATCCTTATCTAATATTTTATCTTAGCATTCTAAACTTTTTTTTTTTTTTTATAACAGCATTCTAAACTTTATCTTATATGTTATTTGAATTTTCAGTATTGCTGATGCTCTTAAGAACGTTCCCTTACTTAGTCTATCAAGAGAAAACGTATTTGTTCTTAAGATATTAACTTAGTCGCGCAAGTGCACGCATCAAGTAATAAGTGGGATTATTAGTGCTTAAGTTATCGTTCCCAAGATGATAGTAACTCTAAATAATACTTTGAACTAATATGAAAAGATTTTGAAATAAAAGAAAAGACAATATTGAACTGTTTAGTCTTTCGTTCCCTAGTGCCTTAAGGACGTTCCCTTATGGTGGTAGATTCAGATTGACTCTAAACAACTCCTCGGGTAGTTATATATCAAATCCTTCCTGATTTCAAGAGGAAAGGCAAAATCATTAGAGGTTTGGTTATATGGTCACAAGATATTCAATGCTGAAAGTTTAAAGATAACAATAAATAAGAGACAACAAGATGAATGATTAACAAAAATAGTTTTAACACAAGGAACGGATCCACTGTTCCATTCTTAAATAGCTATGCTTTCAACTCAAGACTTAACTCTTCTAAATTTGTTCAGGTCTTTTCATTGCCAACTCTAATTCCTCAGCTCATGGACTAAATGGCTTACAAGTTTTCATATTCCTATGGCTCCCTTGACTACAATAGTTACTAAGTTCAGAACCTTCAGGGAATGAGGTGGTTCCTTATTCCTAAGGCAACCAATAAGATTGTTTCCACAATCTTACCTTCCTCTTGTGATTAAGTTGTCTGAAATCCCTTCCTTAAGGAAGTTATTTTCTCAATTTGCGTTCAATTTCCATTGATATCCAAAGAGTTAAAGTTACTTGAATCACAGAAATACAAAAGGGTCAATGCAAGAATTTTGAACATAGTTCTTTAAGAATTTCACAACTTTTCCATTCCAAAATAACTTAGCCCATGGCTGAAAACACAAACATAATTATTTCAATCTGAAATCTCATAGACCCGAGATTCAGGTTGAAGATAACGAGTAGAAGAGAAGAGAAATAACAAACATATATTAATAAACAACAAGTTTACAACATAGAGAAATAAAATAGAGAAGTATGGATATTGCTCGTGAGGAGTCTCAAATGGTGAAGAAGAATGGGGAAAGAGTTGTTATCACTTAGCTATTGCTAGAACTATACAAGTTAAAATACATAAACTTAAACTATGAGTAGATGATCTCTTCTTAATGAATTCAATCATTTCTTCGTGTGGGGTTCTGCTATTTATAGGCTGAGGTAGTGGATGGCAATCTTGTGATTTTTCTTCAGTTGTTCCTTGATTAAATAGGGAGGCGGTGAACTGGTGCCCTGACAGTTAAAGCAAGTTGCTTGATTAGATGACTTAGGGTTGAGTTTTGTCTTTTTATTCTAAAACCCACATGTTTTCTTTTCCTCTGAACCAATGAGCACTCTTCATTCTCTGTTGTACACGTTTCTTCCTACTTGATTGTTATACTCTTTTATGCTTTCAGAATTTATTTTCAACATTTCCTGCAAAAGAGACATAGGAGAAGTTAGTGGAGCAGGTGTACAAATAAGTCAAATCGTTCCCCTTTTCTTGCATTATCAACTGATTATATCACCATCTGTTCATTTATGGTATTTTTGTTCTCAAGATCTGGAAACGTATTTTTTCAGCAAAAATTTGTTACCAGTTGGTGGAACGGATGGATATTTACCATCAAAATGGACTTAAATGGGAACGAATTTTCGTCCCATCAAGTACTATAGACGATTTTTATAAATTGAATATGTTCTAGAACCATCCTATTGTCACATAGCTTCCAGAAGCAATAACGAAAGATAAGTGGCACGTTAAAGAGAAAAGAGATATTCATAAGACTAACCCCTTATATGAGGAACAACAATACATATAGTCTAACAAGAAATAGGTAATTACACGATTAAGAGTCTAAACTCCTAGCAAGGAGGAACTCTCCTAACACTAGTCCCCCGACTAAAATAATTCCAAACAAATCCCCCCTTCTTTATATTCACACTAATAAATGAAAAATATAATTTTTATGTAATTGTCATGTAGTTACTCATTTTCTCATCCTTGCTACCCAAAATACAACAGTCTATATTACATAGAGAATTAATAACTACATATATAACTGCATCATATCCACTAATAACTGTCTAATTTGAATTAAACACTTTTTGCTCATATAAACTCTATGTCAGAGTTTGTGCCATTGGGATCAATGTTTCTATCAATTACTCTCCCCATTAGAATTTGCCTTGTCCTCAAGGCAGAAAGCTGGAAATTGTTGGCGAATGTCCTTCTCCTAAGTCTCCAATCTTATCCCCTGCCTCTTGCGATCCCATGGTGTTAGGCATATCCTCTTCTTACCAAATTTGGAGGTATAGTTGCTTTTTTGGACATCGGTGAATAGGGCTGAAAGGTTGTCCACACTTGAAACACAGACCCTTGGCTCTTCGTTCCAACAACTATTGATAAGAAAGATTATGCACTCATTGGTTAGGCTTGTTGTTTTGCTTATCATCCTCACTAGTTTGCTTATCGTTCCTTTCATGTTTTTGGGAAATATTTTGAAATGTGCCCAACTAATCTCCATTTGCTTCACTACCCTTGCTTCCAGCAATTTGGTGACTTATCGCCATATTCTTATGCAAACAGCATTCTCTATCCATACTCATATGTGTTTGGAGTCTCTCAACAATCCCAATTTATTCTCTGCAAGTTTGGTAGCATAAATTGCTTTATTTTTATCAGCATGAGCTATAGATAATATCTCTAGTCTAATCTTCTCCTCTAAGCCTCCAAGAAACAGTCTCAAATATAATTTATCTAGTCTAGAAGGAACTTGTGCAGCCAACATTTCGAATTCCTAAACGTAATCATCCATTGTTCCAGTTTGTGCCAACACCTTGAGTTGTGAAAAAGGATTGCCTAAATAGTGTTCTCCGTAATGATAAAAAAGAACCCGTTTGAATTTCTCACATCCCATTTGTGTGTCAGATTCCTTCATTACCTTAAACCAATACCAAGTCTTTCCCTCCATACATATTTGCACAAACTGGAGGCGAAGATCTAGCAATAGATGAAAAATAATTCCAAATAGATCTGCCCTTTTATCCATATTCACATTAATAAATGAAAAATAATATTTTCTTGTAATTGTCATGCAGTCACTCATTTCCCCAACCTCACTACCTAAAATATAACAGTCTATATTACATAGCGAATTAATAACTACATACACAATTGTATCCTATCCACTAATAACTGCCTAATTTGAATTAAACATTTTATGTTCACATAAACTCTATGATAGAGTATGTGCCATTGGGATCAATGTTTCTATCATATATGATCTCATATCCTACGCCTAAGGGATAAGAGAAAATGTTATCTATCACATCCTCAAACAACCTGACTCCTATTAGTACTCTACACCTACATGTAACTCCTTCTATAAATAAAGGGTTAAGCCTTCTATGTTAATATTCTTAACTCCCTACTCTATTAGTTATCATTGTGCATACAGCTCAAGCCTTCAGCCATATGCTATTACTATTGTGCAAAACGATCTGTTACCCCGTGTGGCGTCTTTTCTATAGACTCCCGCAAGCATACTGATCCAAGATACACATAATAATCTCTAAATAGACATTCTCAACCCTCCCGGAACGATCAAAATGTCATAGATCGAAAGTGATAGAGAATTTCATACCACAATTATCTATTGCCTTTGTCTCTCCCTTTCCTCAACTATTATCTTCTGATATGTGCTAATAATTTTTTACATTGGTGCTTTATCCCATGTTCTCACCCTCCCATGGTAGAAAATACCTATTTTTGGGATTCGATCCAACACAAAAAAACCCTCGAACATCAATTCCTAACAACTAAATACAATGTTGACACCCACCAAGGATCACCTAATTCCTCAAATACATCCAATATTGGAATCATTGGGGAAGGACCTAAGACCATCACTAATGGACCAAGGAATAGACAACTGAAATTGGATTTCCCGATTTGCTGATGGTGACCTATCTATTTGTTTTTTTTGCAGTAAATTGTTATTTCTAATACAATGACATCTCTGATATTGATCGCTTGATGATGGCGTCATTTCACTTGGATTTATTGGCATCACGTTGGTTTCAAGGAATGTTCAATGATAGGTTACTTTCTAAATGGGATACCTTCATCATTGCATCACATTGGTATGTTGATATTGCGAATTACATAGTAAATGTAATCCTACCTAACAATATGAGTTCACGGCATAAGAAGAAGTTCATCCATGAGTGCAAATTTTATCTTTGGGATGAACCTTACCTATTCAAAAGATGCCCTGATCAAATAATAAGAAAATGTGTACCCAAAAAGAGAGATATAAGCCATATCGGAGCAATGCCATTCATCTCCATATGGAGGCCATTATGCTGGAATTAGGATGGCAACAAAGGTGTTACAATCAAGATTTTATCGGCCTAACATTTTTAAAGATTCACATTCTTTTGTTTTAAGTTATGTTAGATGTCAAAGGACAGAGAATATATCAAGGAGACATGAGATGCCCATCAATCCTATTCTAGAAGTGGAGCTTTTTGATGTTTGGGGGCTGGACTTTATGGAACCATTCCTACCATTATTTGGGAACCAATATATCTTAGTTGTTGTTGACTATGTTTTCAAGTGGGTAGAAGCCATGGCGTTACCCATCAATGATTCAAAAGTAGTGTGGAAGTTTCTCAAGAAGAACATATTCACAAGGTTTGGTACACCAAGGGCAATTATAAGTGATGAAGGCACCCATTTTTGCAGAAAATAATTTGAACATCTTTGGGAAAATATAGAGTGAAACACAAGATAGCTACATCATACCACCCTTAAACTAGTGGACAAGTTGAATTATCAAATATAGAGATTAAAAGGATGTTAGAGAAGGTGGCGAATCCTACAAGGAAAAAAATCATCACTAAGGTTGGATGATTTCTTATGGCCATATATTACCTCATACAAAACTGTCTTATGTGCATCACTATTTAGAATTGTGACTGGGAAGACATGTCATCTACCTGTACAGTTTGAGCATAATGCTTATTAGGCTATTACAAAGCTAATACTAGATGCCAAGATAGCAAGAGAAAAGAGAATGCTGCAACTTAATGAAATGGATGAATTCAGGCTAAAATCATATGAAAATGCCAAGCTTTATAAAGAAAAGATAAAAAATGGAATGAAAAAAAGATTTTGAATAAAAGCTTTGAGCCAGGAGAACAAGGGTTATTATTCAATTCAAGGCTCAAACTATTTCCATGAAAGCTTAAGTCGAGGTGGTCAGGACCATATAAAGTCATTCAAGCATTCCCCTATGGAGCCATTGAGATAATGGATGAAACGAGGAAGGAACCATTTAAAGTCAATGGCCAGAGGCTAAAGCATTATTGGGGAGGCCATGCAAGCAAGAAGAAGTTTGTCATCTCCTTATCTAGCTAAATCCAAGACGGGAAGAAGTCGGGTTGAAGACTCAAAATCAAGCGCTTTAGGGAGGCAACCCCACAAGTCAAGCTGATGACTTAAAATCAAGCATTTTTCTTTTAGTTCAATGTCATTTAATTCGGTTTAGTTCACTATCACAAATCTCTATTATTTTTCTCTCGCAAGTGTTTCAACACTTTCTTTTCTCACACTTTTTACACAATTTCTATCTTTCTATTCATACATATAAATTCCTAACATACAACACATGGGAGAGTTCAACTTTAACTTGATAACCTATTATAATCACTAATTTCCACATCCTTTGACCATTCTTACTTTGTAGACTTCAAATTGGTTTTGACAACTTATAATAACCACACACTAAGTACAACTCATATATAGACAAGGCTTCATGATGCTTATAGTTTAATGTATAGATAAGACTTCCAACTCATCATGACTTGGCAATGGATAAAGTGTAGTCCATAAGTTTCCATAAGCTTCCTTAAATTTCTACAAGCATCCATAAGTCTCTACAAGATTCAATAAGTTTCTAGATTGGTGGTGGAGAAATTCAATTTGAATTTGAATTCTTTGGTGGTGGGAAAGAAGTAAAAGTGAAATTAAGTTTGAATTCTAACACTTCCCCTCAAACTTGATTTTGCATACCAATTATGTCTTTGAGTTTGTGTAACACCTCTGTTTTCAATGGCTTTATGAAAATATCTACAAGTTGTTCTTTAGTTATGCAGTAGACTAATTCTACAACTTTATTTTTAACTTGCTCCTGAATAAAATGGTACTTCGTGTCGATATGCTTGCTTCGACTGTAGGAGACTGGATTCTTTGCAAGTGATATTGCAGACTTATTATCCACATGTATAATGATTGGATCTCCTTGCTTCTGATGCAACTCATTCAAAATATTCTTTAACCAAATTGCTTGACATATGCATGCTGCTGCAATATATTCTGCTTCACATGATGAGAGAGCAACATTTCATATTTTCTTTGATAACCATGAAAATATTGTTGAGCCGATGTGAAATGCATATCCTGAAGTGCTTTTTCAATCATCTATGTTTCCACCATAATTTCTATCGGAATAGCCAATTAACTTTGATTATTCGGAATGCATATAGAATAAGCCATGATCAATGGTACCTTTGATGTATCTCAAAATTCTTTTTGCTGCACTGAAGTGATCTTAGTTTGGCTGCTCCATATATCTGCTAACTAGGCCAACTGCAAACATGATATCTGGTCGAGTGAAAGTCAAGTACCTCAATTTCCGACCAAACTCTTGAATAGTGTTGAGTTTGCCAGTTCTCTATTTGAGTCTGCTTTCAACTTCATTCCTGCTTCTATTGTTGTAGATATAGGCTTATAATCTTTCATTCTAAACCTGCTCAATATCTCTTGTGCATATTTCTTTGTGACATAAAAATTCTTCCTCCATTTGTTTAACTTCAACTACAAGAAAATAAGACATCTCTCCAATATCTATCATTTCAAAATATTTAGTCATAACTTTCTTAAACTCAACAAATATACCTGGATTATTTCCCGTGAATATCATATCATCTACGTAAAGATAAACTACCATCATATCTCCATCTTCACGCTTCTTTGTTATAAATCATGCTTTTATGGACTCTTCACAAATCCATTTTTCTGAAAATATTCACCTATCCTTGTGTTCCAAGCTCTTGGAGCTTGCTTCAATTCATGTAGTGCCTTCTTCAATTGATAAATTTTATCATCTTCTTTTTTAACATAACTTGGTGATTTGTTAATGCAAACTTCTTCTTCCAGGTAACCATTAAGGAAGGCCGATTTTACATCCATTTGATATATCTTCCATTGCTTTTTTGATGCAACTGCTATAAGAAATCTGATAGTGTAAATCCTTGCAACAAGCGCAAACACCTCTTCATAATCAACTCCATATTCTTCCTGTAGCCTTTAGCCACCAATCTCGCATTTTACTTCTCCACCTTCCCTTCTTGATAGGTCTTTATCTTGTACACCCACTTTACTACGATGGGCTTATGTTCCTTAGGCATAGTTGAGCTCCCATATATCATTTATTTTGATTGCAATAATTTCTTTATTCATGGATTTCTTCCATTTTTCATCTTATGCACCCTCTTCATATGTTATTGGATCACATTCGGCTATTAAACAAAATAATGAATAATCAAGTGTAGTTTGCACTGGATCTATAGCATCATAGATATCACTTAAGCTTCTCATCTTTGCTGATGCTCCCCTTGAATTGTTGTTGGTGCTTCCTAATGTTGATGGTGTATATGCAGGTGTTGTTGTAGTAGGACTTGGTGGAGGAGTATTTCTGTCTTGAATTATCAGTTCTTCTGAGTCATCATCATCTTTAAAGAATAAACCTTCAACTTTTCTTTCCTTATTACTCTATCTCCAATATTCAGCTTCATCAAACTCTACGTCTCTTAAGATGATTACCTTTTTCGTTAGATGATTGTAGAGTCTGTAAGCTTTACTCCTATAATCATAGCCAATGAAAATGCATTTCTCCCTTTTCTCATATAGCTTCTTTCTCTTTTGATATGAAATATGGACATACGTTATGCAACCAAAGATTCTTAAATGACTTACTTCTGGTTTCTTGTCGCTCCATGCTTTATTTGGCTTCTTGAACTTTACGCTTTTTATTGGACATCAATTCAATAAGTAAGCAGCACAATTAACAGCTTCAGCCCAAAATGTTCTTGGAAAGTGCTTTTCCTTTAGCATATTCCTCGCCATATCAAGAATTATACAATTATTTCTTTCTATAATCCAATTTTGTTGTGGCATGTAGGCAACTGTTAACTGATGAATTATTCCATGTTGACTACATAATTCTTCAAATAATTTGGAAGTGTATTCACCTCCTTTATCTGTTCTAAGTATCTTCAGATACTGACCACTTTACTTCTCCACCATTTCTTTAAATTCCTTGAATTTGTCAAGGGCTTCTGATTTTTCTTTAATCAGATACACCCAAACTTTTTTGCTGAAATCATCAATGAAAATGATATAGTATTTGTTTCCTTCAAGTTACAGAATGTCAAATGGACCAACTATATTCAAGTGGACTAGATGCAATGGTCTTCTAACTCTCTATGACTTGCCAACTTTAAAGCTTTGTTTGTGCTTCTTTCCTTTCATACAACTATCACATAACTGATATGGATGATTTATTTGTGGCAATCCATTCACCATATTTGCTTTTGACAACAATTTTAGGCCAGTGAGTCCAAGATGACAGAATCTGAGATGCCACAACCATGAACTATCTTTTGTGATGGACTTCATGCATCTTATTTCTTTCCTCTGGATGTTTAGCTTGAATATGAAATTTCTTGTCATATCGACTTTTGCAATCAATTCTCCCTTTTGATTTCTAATGATGAGAGAATTATTCTTCAAGTGAATATTGTATCTTTTCTCCAAAAACTGACCAAAACCAAGGAGATTACTTTTCAAAGATGGGATATAGAAGACATCAGAAATGTATTTTCTATCCCCATTCTTTGTGAAAATCATAATCTTTCCTTTGCCTTTGATTGGAACATTTGATGGATCTTCAAAAGTTACTTCTCCTTGAACATTCTCGTTCAACTTTGTGAATAACTCCGTGTTTCCGCTCATATGGTTGCTTGCTCTAGTATCGAGGTACCATACATCTTTGCTACTATATTCCTCACCTTTATAAGTGAATAACATGGCCAGTTCATCAGCTTTCTCTTCATTTACAGTATAATGACTTCTCTCTGCAACTTTAGGGTGTTATCTGCATTTGTAACTGAGATGGCCAAACTTGTTGCAATTATAACATTGCAACTGAGATTTGTCACCTCCTTGTTGAAATTTGCTTCCTTCTTTAGTCATGAATCCTTGACCTCGACCTCTACTTTGTCCTCTTCCATGATTGTATATGCCTTGACCACGTCTATATGCTACTGAATCATCTTTAAGTCCTATATTTGATTTTCCACGTCTATCGCATCCCTAACGATTGTCTCGAACATTGAATTTGCCTCTCAAGTGTTGTAGCTACGTCTGTATCCACCATGATTTCCTCTGCCACCTCCAAAGCTGCTGCTAGCTTGATTTTCATCAAATGATAACTTGCTTTGCAAAGCTTGCTCCAAATTGCTAGAACCTTCATTTAGATTCATTCTTTGCTCGTAAGCTTGAAGGGAACCCATAAGTTCATCGATAGACATGGCTGACATGTTTTTTGCTTCTTCAATAGCGGTGACGATATAATCGAACTTCCTTGCCAACGATCTTAACACTTTTTCCATTATTCTAACTTCATCCAAAGTTTCTCCATTCCTTTTCATTTTTATGTCCACCTTTTGCACTCGTGAGACATAATCTGTAATTGGCTCTCCACTTTGCATCTTTAGGTTTTCAAACTCAGCTTTGAGTGATTGGAGACACACATTTTTGGCTTTGTCGGCTCCTTGGCAGGACTTCTGCAAAATCTCCCATGCTGCTTTGGAAGACTTCACATATAATATTTTTTCAAAGGTCGATTCATCAATACCTTGAAAAGTTAAGAAAATAGCCTTCTTGTCTTTCCTGTGTGATTCTTTAAGTGTCATTCTTTGTGCATCGGTCATTGCTGCTTCAGCGACTGCATCTACGAGTTTTGAATATCCAGTTTCAATAAGATCCCAAACATCTTATGAACCCAGTAGAGTCTTTATGTGAGTGCTCTAGTTTTCATAATTTATCTTTGTCAACTTGTTAGAGATAGAATAATAAGAATAGATCAAGTACAATAGAAGAAGAGTTTTTACTATATAAAATTTTCACTCAAGAACAAAATATTACAACACTAATCTCTATTTGTATTTCTCACAAATCTCTATTCCTCTTCTCTCACAAGTGTTTCAACACTTTCTTTTCTCACACATTTTACACACTTTCTATTCTTACATCTAAATGCCTAACATACAACACACCTATATATATACATACACATGGCAGAACTTGACAACCTATTACAATCATTAGTTTCTATCTCCTTTGATTATTCTTACTTTGTAGACTTTAAATTGATTTTGACAACTTATAATAGCCACACACTAAGTACAACTCATATATAGATAAGGCTTTATGATGCTTCTAGTTTGATGTATAACTAATGTTTCCAATTCATCATGACTTAGCAATGGATAAAGTGTAAGCCATAATTTTCCACAAGCTTCCTTAAATTTCTACAAGAATCCATAAGTCTCTATACAAGGTTCCATAAGTTTATAGATTTGTGGTGGAGAAATTCAATTTGAATTTTAATTCTTTAGTGGTGGGAAAAAAGTAAGAGAAAAATTGAGTTTGAATTTTAACAAGTGAGACGCACGAACGATCGAATGTAGAAAACCAAAAATAAAGAAAGGAGGAAGAATTTGGAGAATGGATGATGTGCAAAAGCTGCCTCGAGAGAATAAGGCTAAAGCTACATCGTCAGTGCTGACGAAGGCAACGAAAGACAAGCGCAATTAAGAGAAAAAGTAACGGTTAAACAGAAGTTAAGAGAGAAACCAAAATAGGTGAATATGAAAGGTAACGCCAAGCAGTTGGTAATTCAAAACTCTAATGGTTTGAGGTTCAATGTCCTTCAAGACAAAATCATTACCTTAACGACATTAAACGAGGGTATTAAGGAAAAGGAACAGTAGTTAGTATAAGCAAGTGAAGAAATAAAAGAGAGAGAGAAATCCATAACTGACGTGGAGAAGTCTCCAACTTTGAACGTTAGACTTCATCCCAATTAAGCTTCCTTGACAACTAAGAATGACTTAAGCAAGATAGCAAGTGGCACACGTTGAACTCAGGCACAAACACATAGACCAAATCTAACTATGACAGATAAAGGAAAAACGATATTGAAAAATCTAGATAAGGAATACAAGATGCTTGAAACCTACTCTGCGACAGTTTGGAGCCTTGAATTAGAACCTATTTGAAAACCTGATCATACCAAAAGCGATACAGAGAATAACAAATCCTAGGCGATTGGTTATCCACACACACAGATAGACAAATATTGGGACTTGCATGAATTATCTACTCCACTGGTGGGTTATGTAAATCTTCTACACGAGGATGCAATAGGAGTGAGTCTCTTGAGAATAATGTTGTCTGAAAGTTTGTAAGTTTCCTTTTATTTTTATCTTTCTTAATGTATCCAAAAAAAAAATCCAAAAGTATGTAACTATTATGAAAATAGCACTTCAGAGAATAAGAGTTATCCTAGTCTTCTATATAAACAATGTTTAACCATCATAGCCTTAAGAGACAAGACACAAATGCCCACACCTATCTATTTTTCCTTAAAGTATAGTTTGAAAGATTTATACATCCCTAAGGAGCCTCATTGAAAAATATCTCATCATCTTAGGATTTGTTTGGGAGTTTGGAGGGGAAGGGAATGAGAGGTATTCAAGGGGAAGGGAGGGGAAGGGAATGAGAGGTATTCAAGGGGAAGGGAAGGAAAATCGAGGGTATTCTTTTTCTTTGTTTGGGAGTTAAAATCCCTCAAAATGGGAAAACTTTAATTTTAAGAACAAGAAGAGTTTTGTGAAATTCCTCAATTTTTTCCCTTCACTTTTTTAAACTCACAAACAAAGGAAGAGATTAATAAAACATTCTCCTTCCTTTCCTTTCACTCACAAAACTAACTCCCAAACAAGCCCTTAGAGGAGTCGTCTTGATAATCCATATATTCTAGATATATGGATTATGTGATTTATATGGACAAAGATAATTTAATAGCATAAATTAATTCACATTTTTGTATGCCTCACTATATTGATTCGTTATCCATGTTCCATTATTCCACTATAATTTTTTTTGGGTTCGCTTTTTCTGCATTTACTGCAGATAAGTCATTTGCAGTAAGTCCAATACGACGTCGTTTTGGGGCGGAAATCATGGTATATTTGTAATTTTAATTTATTTCAGGGTTATAATAGTCTTTATATTTATAATTTTTAAGATTTCAATATCAAAACGAAGTCGTTTTGAGAATAAATGCAGATAACTTATCTGCATTAACTGCAGAAACATTTTTTCTTTTTTTTTTATGGATTATTCAAATAGTTTGATTTTGATGCATTGTGACTTAATGACATCTAATTTTATATTATTTATATTCCAATCTTATATTGACATCTAATTTAATGAGCGTGATTTGGTAACAATTAGATAAGATATTAAAGAAAAACCCTAATTCATTGACTTTTTGATATTACAATAAGAAATAAGAAAAACTCAACGGCCTAAGCTCAAGAACAGGTCAAAACTCATTGGATAAAGATAACTCCGCTTCTGGGGGGTCCATGGACCCACACGAGTGTCTCTTCAAGATTCCAATGACTATCTTGTAATCTTACTGGCGAAGTAAACGAAATGAACCAGAAACTGTACCAGAAAATGACCCACAAAATTAAATTAATAAAAATAAAACTTTATAATTCAATTAATGTTAATAAATAATAATTCCACGGCTGTTGTTTCTCGCAACCACAATTCCGCAATCTAAGCGGGTACTGTTTTCTTCTATCAGTTTTTGGATTATGGGTTTTCTGTGGTTTGCTCTAAAGTTTCAGACTTTGTTAAAATCCCACTAGAGTTTGGACTTCGTAAATATTCATTGGTGTTCTTCTTTTCGCTTCATTTTCTTTTTTAGTTTCAGTATATATATATTTTTTCCTTTTTGGGTTTTGTGGAATTCCCATTTTTATAATGCACATAAGTGCCGGTTAAAGAGGCGGGGAAAGCTAGGTTCTTGTGGAAATTCAACTTTTGGAGTTGTTCTTGATTGTCCTTTGTTGTGTTGATTGGATATTGGTGCGGTTTATATAGAGTTGAAGGGGCTGAAAATGATGCTGCATTTTGTACAGCCGTCAAAGCTGAAAACTAAACAGGTATTTTGGCTAAACGGGTTTTTTTTTTTTTTTTTTTTTTTTTTTTTTTTTTTTTAAATAGTTGGAGTTTTACATGATTTTGATTTCTGGGTCAGTGATATTGATTGTTGATTAGTACATGGTTTACTTAGTACAATGGAATTGGAGAAGATTAGAAGGAAGAAATTATAAACTTAATAAAAAGGGTAAATCATGATACACAGGCTCCCCGACTTTGAAGGGTAAGGACATGGTCGATTCTATGAGGTCTTACCCATATATTTTTGCAAATTATAATCTTAATACTTGGATAAATTGGCAAACTTTCCTTCATATTGTCTTCTTGTATGAGATGATCTTAGGAACATGTTGAGTATTAGTATGAGCAATTGAGTAGGCATACTTTCACTAACTGCATTGTTTTGACTTTGTTTTACTGAGCAAACTAGGTTTGGTTTTGTAGTTATGAATTGTATTGCAACAAAATTCTGTTGTTGATATTGAAATATTCACTGCATATATAACTACTGATGTATACCAAAAAAAATTGAACTTTGGTGTATGCATCAATGCAGCTCTGCCCCATGCTATAGTTCTGTTTTTAGTCGGTTCATATATTCTTTGGTTTAGTATATGATAGTATTTGCGTTATTTGTTGCCAAAACTCATATTAAAATAAGTACTTTTGTCTTGTATGAGGAATGATGACTTCATCATTATTAGTTAGTAGCACTGATTATCGATTTTCATGTTGTTAGATAGTGTTTGAGGATATATATGCTGCATGTGATTCTGCAACGCTTGAGCATCTTAAGGAATTAAGCTCAAAGCGTAGAGCAATTGAAGAGTCTAGCAATGAGAGCCGCACCATTACAGAAGCTATTGCGAGAGAAATGTATGGAGGGTTTGTATCTCGCCATGAACAGGTAACTGTATATGCTGTCTGTAAGAACCCTTTTACTCCCCTTGTTCTGTGCACAATATGCAAATGACAATAATCTTGATCCTTGATTCCAAGTGTATTTTTCTTGTTAGCAATATGATTCCAGTTGTGTTAAACTGTGTCCTTTTTTTTTTTTTTTTTGTAAATAATGCTAACAAAGTCCTGTAAGTTAATGTTAACATCAAGCTCATGGAAGGGAAGGAAAGAACAGATTCCACCCTTTCATTCCCATTTGTTGTTAAATGTGGACCTTATTAGGTCATTGTGTAATGACTTGAGAATGGCCTGATGCAATTCCGCACATTCTCTTCTGGTGTATTTGTATGACCAACACTGTTTTAGACCCTTGTAGTCAGTATATTGTAAATCATCAAATTTTTAGCAATAGTGATGAATTGGTGTCATACTGTGTAAATAAGTTTATTTTATTTTATTTGTTCTGTCTGCATCAGGATATTCACAAAATAGAGCAGTATCTACCATTATTGGCAAATTTGTTTCCTTATGCTGATGGAATAAGCACCAAAAATCAAATGGCTCAATGGACCTCCGCTCTTAAGATACGCTGGAGTAGTGCTCTGAGCTCATCTTCTTTCTTCAATTTCAAGGGCCCTAAATTTTTCCAAATTGACAATTTACGATTTGAGCTTGGTATGACCCTTTTTCTTTATGGTGGAATCCTGCGAGAGAGGGCTTTAGAAGTTCTGTCAGATGGTATGTGTTTGAAAAGCTTGAAATCCCATCTTCCAAGAGTAGCTTGTCCTGTTGAATATGTTTATATATGGCATAGCTGTTTGTTCTGTAGATTTGGTTCAGTCTGCCACCCTTTTCAGACAAGCTGCTGGCATTTATCATCACCTGGCACATGATGTTCTTCCCCCCTTACAGCCTGAGTTGCCACCAGAAAAGTCACCAGAAGCTCTTGCTGCAGTATCCACCATTATGAGCCTCATTTGCTTGGCTGAGGCCCAGGTTGGTGTTGTGGTGCAATTTTTTATTTTGTTTTGTTTTGTTTTTGCGTCATTGCAGCAGACTTAAACAGTCATATCACGAAACTTGGTTACATTATATATGAAAATTTTCATATTAATTTTTCCAGTTTAAAAAAATGAAGTTCAGCAAGTTTTTGGTTGTTAATAACTGATATGTAATATTTGTCTAATAGGCTGTAACTGTAAGGAAGGCTGAAGAGAAAGGCACTTCTTCAAGTCTCCTGGCAAAGTTGCATCATGGTGTTACAATTTTTCTTGAAGAAGCTATTGGGGTTTTTCATACAGTTGTCAAGCAGTGCAAAGACATTTCATCACGCTTATTGGTATGGCTATTTGCCTTTTCATATTGATAGAAATCATCATCATTGTCTGCAACTCTGCATCTTATCTCATTATAGAGTTTCATTTGATGCAAATTCTGAACTAGTATACTTTCCTAAGTGTCAAAATAGCCTGGTAGGTAATGTGCATAATTGTTCACAAATGACATGTAAACCATGGCTTAAAGGTATAGTAGTAAACTGAGAGATCCGTTTATGTGGAATGTCTATAGACAAAATGTAGGGAGGGATTATTCCAGAGTAAAATATTTGCTCAAAAATAATACCATTCTTTCTCTTTTGACATTGTTTTCTTTCCAATTTTGTTTAAAAGGAGAAAAAACTGAAGGAGGAAAAGCAACTGACATGCAACAATTTATATATACAACTATCTAAAAGGGAATAGGGTGTGACACATGTCTTTGCCCACACACACACCCCATGCGCATACGTGCATACACGCACACACGGAGGGTGGAGAAGCCCAATTTTAGATATAAGATGCTATTTTGTTAGATTTCTTGTTGATGAACATGTTCTGATTAAGGCAGTCTCCTTTCTCTCCTCTCCTGTATTGCCTATGTTAATAATTTTATGTTTGTTTTTCCCTTTTGATCTTCCATTACCCTTTCATATGTGCAGGATTTTATATCTTTCTGCAAATGCTTACACGAGTTGAAAGGTCAGCAATATGTTGCAGAAAGCCTGAAGGCTTCTGGGCAAATAGGGGCTGCTATTGGAGTTCTTGGTTCAACATTGATTAATGTAAAAAAGAAGATACCAGGAGAAGAGCCTTGGAGATCTATTTACCAAAAGCAAATTCATGATGCTTCCGAAGTGCTAAGAAAGTTTGTACATGAGAATGATTTAGTTTGGTTTGAGAAGATCCCATCAGGAGATGAGTTACCCTTGCCTGAAGGTCATAAAATAGTCAATTTTATACCTTACAGTCCAAAAAGATGGGAAAGACAACTTTCTTTCAAGATTCAAGGGTAGAGGAAAAATCACGTTAAGCACATCTATTTGGTCATGGCTCTGGTGCTTGAACTGGAGTAATTGGATTTCTCACGAACCGGTTGGGAAATTGAAAAAAAATGGTTATGGCTCATCAAAGGATATCTTGTTTCCTTTCTGTTTTACACTTTTACTCCTCAATTTGGTATCTGAAATGTACTCATCATGTTATGTCCTTGCTCCTCTTTTATTGTGTAGAGCTTGGCTGGCCAAAAGTTTTGCCAGAATTAAATTGTGGGAACCAGCATGTGTCAAAATTGCAACATGCTATTGATTCATGGATTAAGCTATCCTTAATTTACCTTAACATATTGTGATATGCTCAAACTCAACCCTGAAGAGTATTCTTTTCAATTAGTTTTTGAAACATCTATACTAACTCTACGAATTATAGGGCAAATAAATTAAGGCTTTAATGTTTAAGTTATCTACATTCGTTATCAAAAGGACGTCATTTTGGGTTGAAAAATTAAAAAATTATAATAAAAAAGATTATTATAACTCTGAAATAAATTATAATTACAAAAATATCTTGATTTTCTTCTCAAAATGATGTCGTTTTGGGTTCAATGTAGATAAATTATCTACATTGATTGTAGAAAAAATGAACCCATAAATTAATATAATTTCTGTAAGTGTATATTAATGACTTAATTCATATTTGAAACTTTTTTTTTTCTTTGTACACGTAAAGCTCCAAATTTCTGTCCTAATTTTTTACTTCTATATTTATGTTTTTTGTAATCCAATAATGAATGAGTTGGAACAATCGCATATGCATTTCTAATAGGCTAATCTCTTCCCATTTCATGGAAATTTCAAAGGAAATTATATGCGCCTGGCCATCTTTTATCAACAGTTATAAAATTTGTTATAATATCAAATGTATTAAAAAAGAAAAAAAAAACCAACCTAAGGGGAAAAAAAATCACGGTTTTTCTACACAATTGTTATTAAAAAAAAAAAGTATACAAACCTCAACAAGAAAAGCTTTTGCAGTCATTCTCTTACATCTTTTTCATGTTATTGTTTTTACCATTCAAGTAATATAAAAAAAATAAAAAAAAATAATATATGATATTTGAAGCTGAAATATTGTACATAAATAATGTGCTTGCTAGGAATTAGAATATTAATTACGAAGAGCAAGTGCAATGAGATTGTGGGGTTGGGCTGAAAATTTAGATGAAAGAAGCATGGAGAACAACAGTTTGATGTTGTGGGTCAACATGCGACAAGTGGCACACTTTGGAACATATGTCATCGTACAACAATGAATATATAGTGGGTGGTGGTTGAGTTGAGTGGTGAAGTTAAACTGAAGTGTCAGTGAGAGTATACCATCAACCATGACAACGTTACAGTGCAATTCTCTTCCTCTCAACAAACCTTGTCATCCCAGAAGAAGACTCTTGCAACCCGTTTTCTCATCCACCAGTTTTATCTCTAGTCTTTGCACTAGTTCCACTGCATTAAAGACTTCAACATCAAGGTCAGTTTTTGTGTCTATCTACTTCTTCATGGTCCATTGTTAACTGTTTCTCTCTAGTTTGAAGTTTAAGCTTGGAGGAGTAATCAATCAGAGGTAAGTGGTTGCAGGTGGGTTTGGAATGTTTCTGCTGTTGTGTCAGAAGAGAACACAGTTGGGTCCAGTTTCTCTTCAACTGATGATGATGTCTTCAAACTGACATATTTAGAGGTGGGTTTTATGGTTCTTATTTACCCTTAACTTGTCTTGAGTTTGATTGTTTTTAACTTTTTGACATGGGTGAAGTGTTGGATTTAGGGAAATAGTTGGCTGTGGAATGTTGGTGGGGCAAACATATTGGTTGATCCAATTTTGGTGGGCAACTTGGATTTTGGAATTCCTTGGCTTTATGATGCTGCTAAGAAAGTGTTAAAGAAGTTCCAGGTACCTTTTGATGGATGCTAGCTACTTATTGATTAGGATTTACCTACTTGCTATGCTTTTGTGTTATCCTGTTCCCAGTGGAAATTCATGATCTTGTTATGAACCATTTGCTTCTATAGTACAGCTCAGTGATCTTCCAGAAATCGACTGCTTACTCATTACTCAAAGCCTTGATGATCACTGCCATTTGAAGACCTTGAAGCCTTTCTCTCAGAAATTTCCAAACACTAGAGTCATAGCAACTCCTAATGCCAAGGCCTTGTTGGATCCTCTTTTCAGAAATGTAAGTATGATATGTTCTTTCTATCCTTCTTTCCTTTGGCTGGTGAAAAGCCTTATATATATATATATATATTTGAATTTGAACCTTTTCCTTGTTTCATCTTGATATATCTAATTTATGTAGTTTGATTGTAAATATAACATGGTTTGAGGATTTTGAATGATACAATGGTCTGATGTACTTTGGTGACTAATTAGATTGTACTGAAGGGGGTTAAATTGTTCTTAATGAGAGCCTCCACTGCTATGCGCATCATTTATTACACTTTGAAGGAACTGATATGAAAACGCGTTTGATACAGAAACTGCTGTATTGTTCATTGTTCAATATGAAGACAATGTGATGGAACATAGAAGAATACATTTGAATGAAAATCTTACTGTTTCTGTCATCCTTATTTTGAAAACATTAATTTTGGCCATGAGAAAAAAGAGCATGTACAAAAATAACAGATCTAAACTATATTGAAAAGGCTGTGAACTGAAAGACAAGAGAAACAAATAATTAAGCTATTATGGAGAAAAGGGAATAGAATTTAAGCTAAATTGGTTGAACAGTGGAGAAATGGATGCTATTATGTTGATGGAAATAAAAGCTTGTATAACACGTGGAGCCATGGAGGCTTTCTTCTATATTAACTGCAAAATTTGACAGAAAACCTGGGCTGTGATGTTATGGGAATGGAATAAAGCCATGAAATTCCATGTAGGTTTGAAAAAGTAAAAGACCTGGCTGAAGTTACTTTCTCGAATGACTATGGAGTTTTATGGATATACTGTTTTTATGGGGCAGTATCTATCAATGATCAGTTGCCAATTTCAAATATCAGGATGCCTTGATCTTTGTCATGTTGGCTGTTGTGCTTACTTTTTCTCTCTCTTTTTTTGGTCTCCAGCATTGTTCTTGAAGGGCAAAGAGTGCCCCAGTACTGAGAGTCTGAGACCAGGTCCATAACTACCCCTTCCAGGAATCATGATTGTGAACATGTACCCTAAAATGTGCAGTTTAGTATGCTCTTTTAAGAAAAAGAGAATATTTTTTTTGGTGCATTCGGTTCCCTGCACTTGCCCTTGGAATGTATTTTTCTCCAAACAAAAGCTTGAGTTGTGACTCTTGTGAGGGCAAGCCATGGAGCAGTAGTAAGATTGCGTACAATCAACCCTCACCCTTACCCTCGCATAGTCGGGAAGCCTTATGCATCGGGGTTTGCCCTTTTTAAGATGCTTGAATTGTCTTCTATGCCATTGATTTTCTTAACTGTGCACGGCTACATGTGTTTTTGTCCACTTTTACATCTCTGATTATGTAGTTGTGCCTTCTTTTCTCCAATTTGTCATCTGGGTTTAACACCATGCTTCAATCCTAATCACCACTGTATCCTGTCAACATTTAGCATGTAATTGAAACCTGAAGTATACATGAAGCACTGAATCATATTTTCTGTTGAGAAATCATTGGTTTACGGCTTAAGTTTTGACTTAGTTTCAGTTAATTTCAGGTTACATATATAGAGCCTGGACAGAGCTCTGATATTGAAACAAATTATGGTTCTAAGGTCAATGTTAAGGCTACAGCAGGACCAGTTCTTGGACCTCCTTGGCAGCGCCCTGAGAATGGGTAACTACTGCAAAAATATTTCTAGCTATTTTTATCTAATGCATTTGTGTATTAGGTTTTATTTCCACCTTATTTGTTGGTTTGTTATCCTTTCATATTTTCATTCAAGTGCTATTCAATAGAATATAATGGTTTTGTGCTGCATGTGTTGTAGGTATCTTGTTAGATCCCAACAAGGACAATTGTCTCTCTACTATGAACCCCACTGTGTATATAATCAAAGTTTCATTGAGAAGGAAAAGGCAGATATTGTGATCACGCCAGTCATAAAGCAGCTTTTGCCAAAGTTTACCTTGGTTTCAGGACAAGAAGATGCAGTGAAACTTGCAAAGCTGCTTCGAGCCAAGTAAGATTTTGTATTTACAGGCAGAATCACCAAAAATTCTCTTCAATTCAAATGGGTCATTGTAAAAGACCCAAAAATTTCATTCATGCAAAAGAATAAAATGAAAAAAATTGTTATTTTTTTGATACTAGAACAACTAAATGACTACTTTTGCTATTAAATAGCAACATTAAAAGAAGGTATTTGCATGAATATGTTTTTGGGAACTCGGAAAAGGAAATTCCAGGTAACAAATATTTACAATTTACGAACAATTAACCACTTAATTGATTAATTACGTCGATTAGTGGTTACTCCTTAACCCCTCTTTGAATATCATTAACTAGTTAAAAGGTTAAATTGTTCTTGAATTGAAATATTCTTCCAAGAATTTATTTTGGGAAATTTTCCCTATAATTTTTTGGTTCCTTTGGAAGAATACATTTGAACTTTAGCTCATTTTGGTGATTTTGACCTTTTATATTTCTTGTTAGAAGTTTCACTGTATTTCATAGTTCTCTACGTATATCTTAGATGCTCTTTCCATGTTTGATAGGTTCATTGTGCCAATGAAAAATGGAGACCTTGATAGCAAAGGGCTTCTTGCAAGCATAGTTCAGACTGAAGGAACAGTAGAATCATTTAAGGTTAGATTTATTTTGGTTGTTATTGATAAGTTGCTCAATATATGATTTTTGTATCTGAAATGGTATCTGAATATCACAAAATGGCATCTGAAGATTATAGTTCCAAAAACACACTGAAACACCAAAACTATATTATTATAATAATAATTCAAACTATAAGTATCCAAAAAATGGAACATAATACGTAAGTCATCCAAAAAAGGAGCATCCAAACTATTGTCCAATAACAATAGTTGTCCTAGCTACAGTCATAAAAAATGGCAAGGAGCAATGGTAATGATCCAATAGTCATCCATCTATACTTCCTATCACTAATATATATATATATATTGTTGAAATTATAGGAATTTTGGTTAAGAATAAAGAAAAGAGAGAACAAACACTGAGTAATAGAACATAACATTGATATATGGTGTGTGTTGCTGTGTTATAAAAGACAAAGAACTAAGCTCTATTAATATTAATATGGACTTAATGAATCAACTACCAGGAGATATTTGCTTAGTAGCAAAGTTAAACACTTTTAAGACTCTTGCTCTCTCTTGCTTCTCACTATGTGTGGGACTTGCAACAGTTCGATGTTAATAATGTTTTCCATCATGGAGACTTAGAGGAGGAAATTTATATGGAGATTTCACCTAGATATAATTCCCCCTAGTTGAGGAAATAAAAAGTGTAATCTAAAAAGGCTTGGTATGGATTGCATCAGTCCTTTTGTGCATGGATTGGAAGATTCTAAAAGCAATGGTGTCTTTGGGATATAGACAAAGTTAGGGTGATCATACTCTCTCTTTAAAGCATACATAACAAGGTAAACTCACTATCCTACTTGTGTATGTTGGTGACATTATTATATCAGGTAACGGCTTAGCTAAGAAATAACTAATAAAGCCATGGTTGAGATGAAAGATCTTGGAGGATAAAACACTTCCTTGGATTGAAGTTTCTTACTCCAAACAAGGCATCTTAATTTCTTAAAGGAAATATGTTTTTGGCCTTCTTAGGGAGACTGTGAAGCTAGGGTGTAAGGCTATTGATTTATTCATTGAGAAGAATCACAGAAAGGGCAATGATGAAGAAAGTCCCAAGGATAATAGAGCTCAATATTAGAGGTTGGTAGATAAATTGATATATCTGACATATACTAGATTAGGTCTAATATATGTAGCTAATTCATATATGGCCCAAGGTTGAGACACTTGCAGGCAGAATTCTGCTATACCTTGAAGCTACACCTGACATAGGATTATTATTTAGAAGGGGTGGAAATTTATGTATGGAAGTATATATGGTTGCTTGTTATGCATGATTAATCATTGATAGGAGATCAACCTTTGGTTATTGTATGTTCTTGGGTGGAAATTTAGCTACAAAGAAACAAAATGTGTATGCTCACTCAAGTGTGGAGATTTAGTTTCGAGCGTTGACACAAAGTCTAATAGTTAATACGGATGAAGAATATATTGGATGACCTTAGAATAAAGTATGAAGCTGTTTTATAACAACAAATCATCCATTAGCATTATTCATAATCTAATTCAGCATGACAGGACAAGACATATTGAGATATATTACATTTCATTAAGGAGAAATTAGATAGTGAACTGATCATTCTATTATATGTTTCATGAAGGGCTCAATTGTCATGTCTTAACTAAAGGGCTACATGGAGGTTTTAGGATCTCACTGCCTAGCTAAACTGGAATGATACTTTACCAACATGAGGAGCTGGAATAATAGACATCCATTTACCAGCATGAAGGGGAGGGTTGTAATAGTGCCACATTGGTTGCCTTTGTAGTTATTATAAATTACAACTCTTTCCGAAGAGGCTCATAGTTGGGATAGTGTTTTAATGTTGGTATATTATGGTCAGCATCATCCAAGTTTGTATCCCCAAAGCTGTAATCTCTTTGCCATTATGTCAGAAAGCACATGTGGCAAACCAAGAAGCAATCTTCATTGGTCGTCTGAGAACATGAGAAAGATTTTCTAACCATTAGGAAAATGTATCATTTTTTAACAGAACATAATAGACATCTCTGCACTTAGCTCTCTAGATTGCTAACCTAATTAGCTTTACCTTATTCCTTCTAGATTGTTCCAAATGCAAATTTTATATCAGTCATCTAACACATGACCCCTCACTGAAAATTTACCTGTTGGTTTTTCTTTTGACTTTGGTTGCTTCATTATCAGTCTCCCTTTAACTATTTGGCTCCAATCACCTAAACCAAGTCAGCCTTTCACTTTTGTTCTTGCTTTGTGGCATTCACATTCTTTTTCTTTCTTAACCAGCAAAAGATAGTGCTTCTTATGTGCAACAACAATGAAATTATTATTACTAAAAGAACAATGAAGTAATTGTTTAGTCCATTACTAATAATTTGGGTGTGGTGTTGGGATGAAAAATAGCTTCGAAGCTTCTCTACAGTTTCTGATTGCTTTCTAGCTATATTCTTTCTTTTCATTTTTTGCTAAATGATTCTATCTTGAAATGGTTATCAATGCAGGAGCTTTTATCGAAAGAGTTACCAGATGCAAAGGTTGTAGAACCTACCCCTGGAGTAACAGTAGAAATTTCAGCAAATTAAAGCTGTAGCTCCTCTTTATCCATTTGCTCCTTCCCCGTTCATCTTTCTTTGGGGGTCAAATGGAACCAAAGTTTCTCCAAGATGAATATACTTTAGTGTCAAGGGTGTAAAAGCACTTTTTGTAACATCCTAGTAATTACTTCTTCTACCATATACCATGTGTACTAGTTTAATTATCCTTTTTCTCTGATTATGTCTTGCGTTGAAGGTAGAGCCTACTTGCTTAATTGAATAGGATGAAAACTTGGCTTATGATATGTGTAAAAAATGTTAGATTGCACATCCTTGTGCACTGTACTCTTATTAATGCCGTAGCCTAGATATTATTATATCAATATATAAAGAAAAAGAGGAGAAAATGATAATAGTAGTAAAAATCCACAAAGTTGGCAATGAAATACTAAAAATGATTTGCTTGGAATTTTATTGGTCAGTTGAGATAGACACTTGTACCACTGGTAAATAAACAGAATAAATATTTAGCGGAATTATGACTCTTATCTTAGTGGGTTACCTAAGATTTAGTAGTCGCTTATGTATGTTATAAGTTAGCCCAAGTGGAAGTGAATCCAGAAAATATTATTTATGTCCGCACATTTAATGATGGAGTTTAGGAGCAGCGCTCTCGAAATTTTTTTTAAAGAAAATTTTAAATGTATTAAAAAACAAAAAATATAAATAAGAAAAGAAAAAAACTTCAACTTAACATAAAAAAATTATTTTCAACACCTTTTTTTTTTAATCAAACTGATTTGTTATATGACATCATAAAATCTTCAATAAAATATATGACATCCCATTTCATCTCATCGTATTCCATTCATTTTCATTCCATCCCTCGTTATATATTCAAGCAAAGCCTAATCTAACCAAATTATGCTTTACTACTATGTTTAAAAAATAAAAAAAAATCCATGGATTCATGTCCTCAAGTGCGGACATGGCCGACCAAATAGGTTCGGCACTGAGTGGAACTTAACTTAGTCTTAGTATAAACTATAGGCTTGTATATAGAACATACATGATGGAACAACTTAGGCTTGTATGGGCGGTTATCTCCATAGTTTTTGCCAAGTATACAGTACCAGAGTGTATTATAGTAACTTTAATTATCTCATGTTTGAATTCGTGGTGCAATTTTTTTTATTGAGTTGCAAGACACAGCCTATGGCAATCCGATATAATAAAAAGAAAAGATATGACAAAAAAATAGCTTGAGTAGCTAGCAAGAATCTAGAGGAATGAATACAGGGAATTTTGAGTTTTATGTATTCTGATGGCCTATGATGCCCCTTTTGATGTATAAGATTTAAATAAGTAGAGATGATGCTACATACAAATTTGGCATAGTATGGACATATGTGGATGCAAAATAATGCACACTACCTCAGTTTTGTGCAGAAATCGTAACTTAAAAGTGATAAAATGATGGAATTAATGTTCTTCCCAATTAATGCTGTTCTCTCTATGTGACAACTAAGTCTAGCTGTTACACTTTTCTTATTTAAAACCTGATATTCAATATGATTAAGATTTCACGGTTGATGTTCTGCCTATTAAAAATTATATTTAATTTCCAAACCTCTATTCATTATGCTTGATATTCTTCAATCTTCGAGGAAATTTTTTTGTTCAACTCAAGGCAAGATGTTACGATTACGTGTGTGTACTGTTATGTATTGTTAGTAGTGTAGTTGGTTTAGATATAAGTAAATAGGGAATGCATATGTAGTATAAATAAAAAGCTTGGTGTAAAAGCAAGTCAATAATGAATAATGTCAAAATTTCGTTGATTTCAAATAAGGTAACATCGTAACACAGGCTTGAACTCTTATGAGGTCAATGAGTTTAACTATTTAGGCTCTGAAACTGGGCTGAGTTTGGAGAAACGTATCAAAACCCACAAAATGAGGTGAGATCCTTTAAGGCAGTTATCTAATCTGAGGCCATGTTCTATTGGATCACCCAAAACAATAAAAAGCTACACCACCAGTGTATGATGTAAAAAGGAAGACCAATGTGGTCTAAGATATGTATATACAGTTGAGCCTTCTCAACAACCTAGTAAATAATTAAAAAAAAAAAAAAACTATTTTGAGTCCTCAACAAAAAAAAATACGGAACTCAATTTAATTTCTTAGGGAAAAAAATTATCTATATTAATTCTTTTAGAGGGATTAATATGAGTCTTCTTTAAATTTTTGAGGGACTACAATTTTAAAGAACTAAAATTTCAAAGGGATCATAAGTTGACTTTTTTTTCTAAAAGATTAAAATGGATTCAGTGTTTTTTTGTTGAAAACCCAAAAAAAGTATTTACTCTTAAAAAAAAGTTGCTACATAATTTGTTAAACTGGGCAAAATCATATTATCATCCATAGCACAATTTGTTAAGCTAGTAAATAATTAAAAGAGTTACTGCATAATTTCTTAAAAGTCCACCAAAATAGCAATGCACTTGCAATGACCCTAAACTATGAAATAAATGATAATTTAATTCATTATAATAAATGAAATAAATTATTTCATTTTATAGATTTCAAATACAATACTCATACTTGACGTTGAAATTCATATAATCTCTGTTAAATGTGGTTGATCTCAAATCTCAACAACTCCTTGAGATGTTATAATTTAATTTGTTGGTGTGCACCATGGGTGCTAGTTAAACAAATAACAAATGCATTTGGACGTGTTAATGTGCTTAGGGGGACTGAATATTGGCTTTGAAATTCACCAATTAAATATAATATAATTAATTCCCTTTCGCAAGATTTTGATTCTATTTGAGAATTTTTTTCAGGCCAGTTCATTGGTTTGTCTGCGTCAACCATGACATGAAAAATGTACTCCTTGGGTTTCATTTATCATGTGCCAATGACTCGTTTTGCTTCAGTTAATTTGTGCCATCTATTTTGTTAATATTATATCTTCTAAAACTGTAGAGGGGTTAACTATTTATCATGTGATCATCGCACTAATCAAATAAATAATAGAGGTGAAAAAGTAATTCAGTCAACTTATAATTAAGATCTGGCACTTGCCCCTAATTAGCGGGTATTTTTATTTTTAAACTTGGTTTACTAGTATTAATTGGAACCAACTAATATGTGCATGCACTTAGTGAAAAATAATAATCATATATACAACATGCCCTTCTAAGATTCAAAAGTTCAAGTTCTCTCATTAAATAATTTGATTTCAGTACGATTCACTAAAATCAGCTTTTTTATCATTATGACTCTAAGCAATAGTTTAATCATGATGTATTTGCTTGCCCAATATTTAAGATTATAAAATTTCGCATAACCTAATAATCTAAAATTTATCTCGATGTGTCTATAGTGCAATTTATCCTTGAGTAATAAGTTAATTATATTTATTTATATATAATTATAAGTTTATGTATTTTTATGCTATATATATGGTTCTACTCTAAAAAAGTAAAAATGACACGTGAAACAATTATAATATGTTATACACATATTCTTATATCAGTGTAAAATGATCTTTGACCCGTATATATATATATATATATATATATATATATATATATATATATATATATATATATATATATATATATGATTATGATTAGTATTGTATAATGATTATGGATTGAATAATGACAACATATATATCAACTTTTCCTTTTTAACGAGTGTAAGAGTAGCATATAAACCAATTATTTTATAAATATGAATTGATAATTAATGTTAGGATATATAAATATTAAATATTAAACGAGCTTTTTTTCTTCTTGTACAAAAAGTTCAGCAGGAAAGTCTAAAAGAACTTTTTTTAGGTGGGTACATAATAGAACCTTTTATCATGATAAAAAAGCTAAGAAATTTATAAAGGTACGGCAGAACGATATGTTCTAATTAGTAATTAGACATAATTAGTGGATTGACTCGGAAATGACAAACAATTAAATCAACGGATGATTCTTGTAAAACTCAAGTTAAAAGTAGAATTTACGTATCTTTTGACTCAAAGGAAAAACAAATTTGTATGTTAAGGTTTGAAGAATATTCCTTATCACTGTACTATGACACATCCTCTCATAATTATCAAGGCTTAATATAATAAGAAAGAATCCATCAATAAACCCGAACAAGACTTCACTACACTTGGTGCCTTTTACAATGGACCCATTGGGACCACCGGTGGTCCCTTGAGTTTACTCACTATAATAGGTTTTCATTATTTATTTTGAATTTTTTTATTTATAATATATTTTTATTCCTCATTCAGAACCTAGATTAATGTCATCGGTTGATTTTTCTTTTTTTCTTTTTTCATATCCAACGGATGAAAATTGATGTTCCACTGTGCACCCCAGTTTAGAGATTTCACAGTGAACAAGCCTCCTATACCATTTCCTATACCATTTTCTTTTTTTTTTTTTGTAAATTCCTATACCATTTTCGTATATGTTGTTTTCCTATGTTTAAGCAACCATATAGGTCACCTGGCCCTATATTCACTCAAGGAGCAAATTTAGCATAACCCTGTCCAATTCTATGCCACCCAAAACGACAATTGCTTAGTCCAAATCCATGTTCAAAGGATCCAAAGTCATGCCATTTGTTAATTTAATACCATAAAATTTTCAAACACAATGTTTCTTTAGCCAACATGTAAGTGGCTAAATTAATAATCAAAATACATGTCATGATTGAGAACTCATATTCATATATCGCTTATCGTTTATCAAGTTGTTTAAGATAATTTTATCTCAAGCTACTAAATTATAACTGTACAAAGATGGATCAATGATGATAAAGGAAAAGAGAGAAAAAAGGGAATCATAAAAATTAAAAGGTGAATTAATTAATATAAGAAAATAAATAAAAGAAACGATGTAGTTTTTGGGTGGACGGAGATAAATATATCTCAAGCTATTTAAGAAATTTTTTTTCATATATATATATATATATATATATATATATATATATATGGACTCATCGTTTCTCAAGCTGTTTGAGATAATTTTATCACTGGCTAATAAATCATAACCGCACAAAGATGGATCAATGGTGATAAAGGAAGATAGAGAAAAAGGAAATCATAACCATTCAAAGGTGAATCAATTAATATAAGAAAAACATTTCTCAAGCAGCTTGAGATAAATTTATCTTCAGCTATCCCAAAACTACGTCGTTTTATTTATTTATTTATTTCCTTATATTAATTGATTCACTTTTGAATGGTTATGATTCTCTTTTTCTCTATCTTCCTTTATCACCATTGATCTATCTTTGTACGGTTATGATTTAATAACCGGAGATAAAATTATCTCAAGCAACTTGAGAAACGATAAACACATTGTTATGGACCTGACAAAGGCCCATATTCTAGAAGGACCAATAAAGGACAACACAAAAGGAAGGGAATCTCCTATTGATGACGATCTTATCCATACAGCTAAGCAGTTGGACTTGTGCCCCAAATATTCCTAAGAGGCCCAGAAGTACACTTCTTCAGGTAACCCATCTATAAATAAGAGATTAAACTAATAAGGTACACACTCTCAAAACCTTCTTTCTTAGCTTGTCACTGTGTACACACCCCACGCCTTGACTATGTAGATTATTATTGTGCACAGTGATCGACCTACCCTCAAGGGTATCTCATTTATAGATACTTGAGAGAGAGCACCTAGATCCTACATAAAATATACCTGCCACGGGTTAGACATCTCTATCTTTCAGACAGAACACCCATATATATATATATATATATATATATATATATATATATATATTGTAAAAGATTTAGTTAAAAGTAACTTTTTAGTTTACAATAACAAACATAGGTTCACACTTTTCTGAATTGGGATGAAGAAAAAATTTTATTAAGTATAAATCATACTTACAGTACTACTTGCAGGTGCAGATTTAGAATTTTTCTTTGATACTAATTCGGTACTCCTCTTTTCTTAGAAATAGAATTTTATGTCATTGAAGCCAACATCTTCATTTTTATTTTTATCTAAATCCCAAATCTTTACCCTTTTTAGAAGGATGTATGTATATCAGGAATAATAAAGATTGTTTGGAGATTCAGGGAAGTGGCAATTATGAGTCGTCGCTCTTTCCTAAATTTTTAATTTATTATTATTATTTTTATTATTATATATAAGGGTTATATTTATCTCATTTTATATGAGATAAATAATTTTTTTACACACACAAAAGAAGGGTGGGTCCCACCATTCTTTTTTTTTCTCCTCTTACCTGTGGATCTCACTGTCAACTTTATTTTTACAACATGAAATAACTACTTTCCTACAACATAAGAAAAATATTTTCCTTACATATAAATATATATTAATGTTTTTTAATAAAAATAAATTATTCTCTTAACTCTGCCATGACATCATGTAATCATTAAACTCTTGATTCTTTTTTGTTTGACAACATTTATTATACTCTTTTTCCCACTTTCATTTCTTTTAAGGAATATGATATTTTTTTATTTTTTTTATGTCTATTCTATCTAATAATCTTTAATATCGTTAGATCAGAATATCAATTAATCTTTTTTTTTCTCTTTCTTTTTTCTTAAGATCATGATATAATAATATTAGAGATGAATAAGCATAAAAAAATAAACATAATATCTATGTTGCATCGACACTATCACGGACACCGGATACGACACGACACGACACACCGACACATTAATTTTAAAAAATATTAGATTTTGATATGTTAGGACACGTTTTGATATTTTAATTTGTGTAGTGTATATTATATTCAATATTTAATAATTTAAAAAAATAAAGCTAAAATTATAATACCTATCAATTTTGCAAAGAAATATAAAATATCACAAATATTTATATTAAACTCAATAAAATGGTAATCGTAATCGAACGAATCTAATAGTTAAAATTAAAAACGCAATGCAATGTAATCTTTAAACCCTTTTTTGAGTTTCTGCAACGCGTGTCGGAGTATCAGAGAGTGTCGGACACGATACATCAAATGTTTTGAAGTGTTGGTGCTTATAGCATAATATCATATCCTTTCTTATTAAAATCACAAATCTTCTTTATATTACAAATTATCTTTGTGAAAGAACCGTCCTTATGCCCATTACAACTTTAAGATCACATCATTGTTGCGAAAATCGGACCGACTGGGTCGACCCGGAATCCGGTGAACCGGTCATCTGATCGGTTCGGTTATCACATTGGATCGGTCAAGTATCAGACCCGGTACGACCCGGCCAATTTTTGTGAAAAACTGGTGACTCGGCCCGGGTTTTTTTAAAATAAAAATTTAAAAAAAAGTTTTTCAAAAAAAATCATAATTGACATATTTGAGTAATCTGTTACTTATTGACTTACATAAGTTATGTACCTACAATCTTAATATTATCTCAATTATGCATAATGCAGGGAATTTTGATTTGATAGTTAGATATGTCGTTTACCGAACCTGAAACACCAATATAACAAGCATATAAGTGTTTGTTTGATCTTTTATTGGACAATAATGTATAATTTATTATTTTTTATATTAAAATATTTAGAATTTATATTATTTTTTTCAGCTATTTGAGTATATTTATAATTTTTTAATATAAATTATAGATTTATATATAATTATCTGGTCATACGGTTCAATCAGTAATCCAGTAACTCAGTACCTCGATCGAATCATTGATGGAGCCGATTTTAATAATATTGGATCACATATTAGTTATTCGCTAAATCATGAACAATGTATAAAGAAAACATTTCGTGGAATTTGCATTAGGAATATCCTTTACTTAAATTAACACACGCATAATTTAGTGTTTATTCGGCTGCTAACTACTAGCTAGGCCCCACTGACCAAATTGTTAGCACTCTTACAAGTCGAATTATTCATGTTAGATGATGTGGAATCTCGACGAAGGTTAGGTTGGAGAAACAGATGGAATAGTTTTGCTTGCTGGTCCTTACCCATAAGAAGATAATATAAACAAAAGAGAATATACCAGTATAATTATTAGATATAAAAAAATAATATGCCCCCTTATCCTGGAATATTCGGATATGGACCATAGTTCATTGGAGAGTCAGATGGCAATGTTTGTGAGCATGCCTCGTTTTTTTCTCAATAGATAGAGCTCTGTATATGCAGGTAATAAACTATACCAAGAAGGCTCCATCAGCAGCTCTTGTCCTCTGTTTTTTTTTAAGAATGTGTATAATACTTTATGCTGAATGCTAGGGCAGGTGCTTATTTAATAATTTGAGCCAGTTGGTTGTTGTATTCTCAAAGTCTGCAATCTTTTCCTTAAAAAAAAAAAAAAAGTCTGCAATCTTTCAAAAATAACCATAGCAGTTAGCACATTACTGTCACGTAAATAATAAAAGTGGTGCTATGCTGCTATGCAAATATATGTGGATTACTTCACAAGCGCATTGGATCCCAAAACTCAATTGATCCTTAAAATCCCTATTAATTATGTTTACATTAAAATTAGTGGCTTGACTAGTATGAGTAAAAGAAATTTTTTACTCGAAAAAAGAATAAGAAAAAAACAGTAATTCTTTAAAAGAGAAAAGTTAAAATTAATAGTATACTCGCTTCTTTATTATCTTAATTGGAGTGAAGGAAATTTTAAGAACAGGTTTTAGATTCGAATCAAAATGTGAATATTTTTTCACCTTTCATAGTAATTGTAATTTGGCTTGGCAATACCAAGGTTTTGATAGAGTTGATCCTTGCTAGTTGTTGGGGCTAGATGCATATATATATATATATATATATATATATATATATATATATATATATGGGGTTAGGATATTGTAACAACTAATTAGGGTTACTACCAATGTTAATTAATCAATTTTATCGTTAAATTGATTATCGTTAAATTGATTATGTTGATCCAACAGTTATATTTATTTTCATGTTTATATGATTATGAATATTCCCTATATTTAATACTTTATATTTATTTTCAACTTTGTATGGTTAAGATTTTTCATGTTCGATGCTTTCACATTAAATATGGAGAATCATAATCATACAAAGATGAAAATAAATATAATCATTGTTAACCGTGAAATTGATTGGTAGTAACATTGTTACAATATCCTACCCTATATATATATATATATATATAGGGGAGGGATCATTTGACTCCAGAGTAAGATTTAAAAGTCTTACTCCTCATCCCAGCCATTGATTTCCGTTCATCCAACGGTTATCATTTATTTGAAATTAATAATTAATTAATGCATTAAATTACTAAATGATAACCGTTTGATGAACGGAAATCAAGGCTGGGAAGAAGAGTAAGACTTTTAAATCTTACTCTGGAGTCAAATGATCCCTCCCCATATATATATATATATATATATATATATATATATATATATATATATATATATGGGGATGGATCATTTGACTCCAGAGTAAGATTTAAAAGTCTTACTCCTCATCCCAGCCCTTGATTTCCGTTCATCCAACGGTTAGCATTTAATAAGTAACAACAATTAATTAATTATTAATTTTAAATAAATGCTAACCGTTGGATGAACGGAAATCAAGGGCTGGGATGAGGAGTAAGACTTTTAAATCTTACTCTGGAGTCAAATGATCCCTCCCCTATATATATATATATATATATAGGGGAGGGATTTTTTGACTTCAGAGTAAGATTTAAAAGTCTTACTCTTCATCTCAGCCTTTGATTTTCGTTCATCCAACGGTTATCATTTATTTGAAATTAATAATTAATTAATTGTTATAACTTATTAAATTATAACCGTTATATGAACGAAAATCAAGGGCTGAGATGAGGAGTAAGACTTTTAAATCTTACTCTGGAGTCAAAAAATCCCCCATATATATATATATATATATATATATATATATATATATATATAATCTTCCGATTACAACAATAACAGCACAACTTTAGTTTTTTTTTTTTTCACTTGGTGAGATTAATTAAATGAATCAAAGGACGTTAATAGCTCATCATTATTATCAATGTAAAAAATATGTCTTCTAAAATAAAAATAAAAAGCAGTTACCAACAGTTGTATAATAATTAAAGAGACGATTAAAAAATAACATAGAAAGGAAATCACTTGGCTATTCAGAGTTACAAAATCAAAATTCATTTGATGTGCACTTAATTAGAAATTAAACAATATATAAAGTTTTTCTTAGGTTGAGATGGATCATACTGATTTCAGTGCTTTGTTTGGCTTATTGGTGACTACTTATATTACCAACCGAGATCTGAATCTACTCAGCAGATTATTGAACAGGTAAATTTGTCGAAGTTAAATCCATTAATTAAGGAAACCTTCGATGCCAGAAGGGTCATATAAAATCTTTTTAACAATGACACTTAATGGCATTGTAAAATTACCTCTAGTTGGTTGGTTTAATTCTACTTTTTAATTCTCAGTCAAAGTATTAGTCTATTGAGTTTAAAACACTAAAGCTCTTTGTCTCTCTCCAAAGAGCTTTTAATTGTAACTAAATCTCAATTTGAGATTAGTCTCGTAGTCGACTCAAAAAGATAAATGTTTTGAAGATATCAGGAGGCGACTCGCTTCAAAAAGATAATTATGATTGATATAAAAAAAAATAAATAGCCTTCATTATTGACAAAAGCACAACCCTAGTATGTGTTGAAGTTCCCTCTATGAAAAGGCTTATGTGTAAAGTGGTTTATCAACAAGAACTATATATATGAATATCTTCCAAAAAAAAAAAACAAGTACTATATGAATAAGAATATATTGTTTGTAAATTGGAATTGGGGGACAAAGTGATCCACACTGTGAAGCAGAATGGAACAATTGGTTAAGTTTAAAGATCACGTTTCGAGATAATGTCACTTTGATAAATACAAGAATATGACATTAATGAATTAAGTAATTAATCAACTACAGAGATAAGGATTTGGGTTTATCCATTTCATGAGATGGAATATTACTAATTGAATGTCAACATGCATATTATAGGCGCGCGGAGTAATTAATTCATGTGATACATGGGACTTTAACAATGGAATATCCAACAAATAACCATACCTAACACGCAAGATTATTAAAGAAATTAAATTGGCTGATTGAAACTTTTGACCGTTCATGTGGTTGAGTTTGTGCATGTACCTTTTATTTCTTATGCTTTTTAAGGGACAGTCTGATTGCTGAACCCGTGCAAAGGGTATTGAGATTGAACAATAGAAAGTAAAAGAGGGTAGAAATTAAACAGAGTGACAGATATATATATATATATATATATATATATATATATATATATATATATATATATATATATATATATATATATATATATTAAGAAAAAAAAGATTTGTGGATGGAGTATAGAATTGGAACTAGTCATTAATAAAAAGATTTTTTTAAGAAAAAAAGATGTTTTACCTTTAACTAGGGATAAATTTGTTAATTGATTAGCTAATAGTATTCTTGACTTTGAATTTCCACTTAGATTTGACAGAAGGTATTATATAAGTTTAATTAACACAATTTTGATGGAATTATAGGCTAAGCCAACAAAAAATATTTGCATCATGTCCCGACACATGATTAGATAATAAGTAAAAAGATTTTATAACGATAGTAGAAAAAAAACTAAAAAAATAATTTTCTCGTGAGATTTGTGGTTTTTACCCATTAACAGATCATTGTAATATTATTTTTATGAAAAATCGATGTGATAATAATAATAATAATAATAATAATAATAATTGAATGCATTACATTATTCTTTATAAGATTCTCGACTTGTGTTTTTTATTTTAAAAATAAATGAAGGTTTTAATATTTTTTATGTTGCTGTAGATAAGAAAATTTATAACAATAAAAAAAGAAAATTAGGATTCGCATATTAATTTTGATTTTTTTTGATTTTTTAAATATTAAAATCCACGTATACAAATCCTAATATAAATATATTTACTATAAAAAAATTTATCTGCTATAAGTGACCAAAACACTTTCACTCAATTTTATCTGACTCTTATTATGCAAACAGACAAACGAAAAAAAGAAATATTATTCCGTACTTGACATGTGTCCAAAAAGACAAACGAAGTGGTTTGATGAGGGACCATGCAGTAGATTCCTCGAGGAATCAACCATTCAAATAACTACAAAAATATATATTTTCCAAATTTGCAATGCCTTTTTGTGGAAGAAGCTCGTGTCAATGTCTCAACATAATTGAAAATTGAAACAAAGGGGAAAAAATGAAAAAACTTAGCAATAATCACAAATATTAATAAGTATATAACAATAATTTTTCATTATTAAATTTATTTTTAGATTTATGCAATATGACAATATAGTTTTTCTTTATAAATTTGTATGATTCAATAATTATGTATATTAATTATTATTTATAAATTGAGCTACACCTACAATAAGAGACAACAAATGAAATATACCTAAAATAATAATCATAAATGAAGGGAGGGGATGCAGAGACTTTTAAGACTTTAACGTTTGCATCGAATAACAATTAATGGCATACAAAAACCAATCACATGATGGCTAACTTAGTGCATTTCATTAAAAAATTTCGACTGAATATTTGTTAATTATTTAACAAACCAATTTTTTTTGTTCTAATATACCTTTAGTTAAAATTGAAAGATTACTTTTTGAAGTTTCAATACAATTTAGTTTGTAAATACTCATAACCATGTTTTAAACTTATGAATGATTTTTTAAATAATTTAAATTAACATTTTTTTTTTGTGTGGGGGGCTATGTTGCACCGACACCAACACGGGACACGACACGCCGACACGTTAATTTTAAAAAATGTCATATTTCGACACGTTAGGACACATTTTGATATTAAATAATATTTTTGATATATATAATATAATTTATATTTAGTACATATAACAGTGCATAATAAATTATATAATCAATCAAATATTCAAATTCCATAATATAAATATAAAGCAAAAGTAATTTTCATACCTTATTAATTTTTTATGTCAAATTCCATAATAGAAAAAAAGTTGACTTATAAATTAATTTTTCATTTTTAGTTAATAAAATAAAATTTAAACTTAAAAAAAATGTCGGATGTGTGTCAGAGCGTTGATTGCATGTCGGAAACATATGTCGAAACGTTGATCGTGTATCCTAAAATATTGACTGCTTGTGGGACGCATGTTGGAACGTGTCGGTGTTCGACACGTAATTTTTTTTTTTTTTTTCAAAAAAACGTGTAGGTGTTTTCTTGGTGGGTTGGGGGGTGGGTTTGATTGTAATAAGCCCATGAAGCATAAGAACCCCTATGATCTAGTATCCCATTTTCTGTGAAACTGGAAAAAAAAAAAAAAAAAACTTCCCAGAGTCTTTTGGCTTTTTAAAATCCAGTGGCCAAGTTATTTTCACGACTGATATATATCAGCAGCTTCTTTGTCCTATACATTGTGTTCACTGCATATTCTGTGGGATATTCTCACTTTATCTATTTCACAATCATCAAGTTGCTAGAATCCTATTAACCCCATCGCACTCACAACAAAGGACAAACCCCAATAACCAAGACAATGTATTTGGATCACCCATCTCCAAATTACAACCACACTCGTTATTAATGTGCTCAATGAGTTATGTCTCAATCAGAATCAGGATGGTACAAACTAGAGACCCTTTTATAAATTTTAAGAAATTTACCACAATCTTGATACACTGTACCAATTTAAGAGAAGTTGAACATGCTTCCAAATACAAAAATAGAAAATTTCAGTTCACTTTTGTTCTGAGGAAACAACATGGTGTAGCCAGCTAAAAGGGGTGTGACTTATTTAACATCAAAACTGTCACTTTCTGTATATTTTCACCACTCTATAATTTAAGTTCCATACAACAGGAAAGAAGTAAAATAAAAATAAAAAGTCAGAAGAGAATAGCTACAACAGTTTAGTTACAAAACTTTTTTTTACAACATCTTGAAAAAATCAACAGCCAGGTGAAGTTGTGGTGGTCTGAGTGGAGGATGATGAGGTAGGGGAGTTTGAATTAACAGCCCCTTCACTGTGATTAGCCCTTTCTCCTGAATGTGAATGCTCAGACACCTCTAATTGTTTAAACTGTGCCTTCTTAATTGAAGGAGGAGTTGATGTGTGTGTAACAGCTGGAGGATGTGAAGCCACAGGAGCATAAATTCCAGTAGAAGCAGTAACTGTGGTCAATTCCCCTGATGCTGTTGAGGTTGCCATGGGAGCATATTCTGGTGGTTGAACAAAAATGTTCCCAACAAGGAACAAAGGAGCTGTTGGTGAATTACCATTATTGTGCATAATGGGGCTCCTTCTGGTGTGCAGACGAAATTTCTGTCCAAAACCCACAATAGAAAGAAATTTTAGACTATATTTGGGAACATAAAACTAAAGGAATTTGCTGTTACTTCTGCAACAGAAAATACTCCAATTATACTAACATGGTGATCTTAAAGGCTTATCTATATTTGGAAACATATTATAAACACATGCCTTAATAAACCAATCTTCAGTCTCAGTTTTGTTCCAGCAACATAAAAAGAATATTATACCAGATCATAGAAATGGGGGAAGAAATTAAAATGAACAAGTACTACACTAACCTGCAAATGACTTTTGACTTCATCATTGGTGAGACCATCAACCTTCATTTGATCCCTGATCTGTTTAGGTGTGGCAGCTGTGACATACACCAAATATCAAAACATCAAAACACACAGTTACAATTGCATGCGGAACAACACATAAATAACAAGAAGAACTTGGTTTTTCTAAGATACTCACAATCTGCACCGCCAAGTTGCTGAAGGGCATGCAAGAAGCGCTTGTGCAATTCCTGTGACCAACACCGGCGCTGCTTTCTCTGATTCTGTCCTTTCTCCTCTCTTTTGTTGCTCACAGCATTTTCTACTCTGACTGGTCCTGTTGAACTTGTAGCAGGTACTGGTGGTGAAGAGGGTGCTTTAACAGCTGGTGATATATTAGCCTTTCCATTAGTACTTTCCTCTTTGTGGAATGGTTGGAAAGCACCACCATTTCTCTTCACTTCCACAACATTTGTTTTTCTAGGCACATCCTGAACCAAAATTTCAGAACAGTCAAAATTCAATTTCTATTAAGCACCAATCCAATTCAATCAATTCAACTTTGGTAAAAAAATTTCTTTACCTCTTTAGCAGGAGTGGGATCATGATGCCACAACTGAACAGATCTGAGCCAATCCGATTTCTTTTTATCAGTGATGTTCATGCTCTTATTCTTATGAGAATGTTGGTCATCATCATCAACAACATCATCATCATCTTCTTCTTCTTCTTCTTCAGGGGATGCTATTTTCTTCATAGGAATGAACTCCTCAAAAACTGGGCCTTCTTCCATTGATGTCTGCTCCGAACACTCCGATTGGCCATACAAATTGCACTCCGTCGTCGTTCCTGACAACTGTTGCCTACATGCTTCAATGGCTGCATCAAATTCACAAAAAAAAAATAAAAAAAATAGAAACCCATCAAAACCCACATCTGAAAAAAAGAAAAAACATACACCCAGAAAGGAAAGAAAGAAACTTTAACTTTGAATCAAAAAAGGGTGTCTATTTTTGTTTTTGTTTTTTGTTTTTTTACCTTGCGTGACAAGCTCCAATGACAGAGGAAGTTCTCTGGGGAAAACCTGAATTTTTCTTCTTTCTTCCTCCAATGCTTCGATGTAGTCACGGAATTCCATCTTATGGGGTTGCATTTTTTCGGCGAATTGCATTGAAACCAGGTTTTTTTGTTGTTGTTGTTGATTTTTAATAGATTGTTGTTGTTGTTTTTGAGTTTCAGTTGTATAGGTGTGTCAAAGAAAACAGTTTGAGGAAGAGGGTGAAGAGAAATATATAGGCAATGGCGTTCCGTATAAGCATAGAAAAGAAAACGGATTCAACTATGAAGAATATGGGATCTAAGTAGAATCAAATATAGGAATAAACTTGCAAGAGAGAGAAAAGGGTGGAGAGTAGAGAGAGAGAGAGAATGATCGTAGGGTGTAGAAGAATTAGGGAAACCATCAAGGTCGTGGCGTCGCGTATAGAAACGAATCTTTGATGATGAGTTTTATATTCTTGCCTTGTCTTTTTTTTTTTAACATTATATGACTCTCTCTCTGTCTCTCTCTCTCTCGTGTCTTGTCATTTATTTTATTCAAAATTAGATAAGGAAATAATGGGGGAAGAGATAGAATAGAGAGAGGTTTGGTTCCTTTGAATATTCCAGGATCTGATTCGCTTTTTATTACACTGTGGGCTGGCATTTTCGTCAGCGTTTGTTTTCTCTCGTTCCATTCTTTCTCTCTTTCTCGAGTTTGTTCATCCATTGGATAAGATCAAAGACTCTTCTTATCTTTCGTTGCGTGTTGCAATTTTGATAATTGTTTCCTTTCTCCCTTCACCAAAGTTAAATTTTTTGGGTTAAAGCGTAATATATGCCAATATAGGCTTCACAAAATTTAACATGTGTATAGAAAATAAAATTATCTTCTATAATATGAAAAAATTAAGCTCATATATATATAGAGGTAGGATCCTTTGACACCGGTATCAAATTTCAATTTTGACACATCATCTGAGAGTCGTTAGATCAAAAAAGATCAATGGTATCACATTGCTTGCAAATCAGAGTCGTTGATCTTTTTTGATCTAACGGCTCTCAGATGAGGTGTCAAAATTGAAATTTGACACCGGTGTCAAATGATCCTACCTATATATATATATATATATATATATATATATATATATATATATATATATATATAGGGCTTATATTTCTGCAGCTACTATACGTGTAGCATTCAAATACTTACTATATATATATATATGGTAGGATCCTTTGATACCAGTGTCAAATTTAAAATTTGACACCTCATCTAATAGTCGTTGGATAAAAAAAGATCAATAATATCACATGCTTACTAATCAGAGTCGTTGATCTTTTTTTATCTAAAGGCTCTCAGATAAGGGTGTCAAAGGATTCTGCCTCTCTCTCTTTCTCTCTCTCTCTCTATATAGGCAGGATCCTTTGACACCGGTGTAAAATTTAAAGTTTGACACCTCATCTGAGAGTCATTAGATCAAAAAAGATCAATGGTGTCACATGCTTACAAATCAGAGTCGTTAGATAAAAAAGATCAACGACTCTCAGATGATGTGTTAAACTTTAAATTTGACACTACTGTCAAAGGATCCTACCTTTATATATATATATATATATATATATACACACGTGAAAACATTAAATGTCGGAAACATAACTATACAAAAGATGAAATCATTAAATGTGGAAAATCATAATCATACACCTGTCATCTATGATGCACGGACACGGACACGGGACACGACACGCCGACACGTTAATTCTAAAAAATGTCATATTTCGACACGTTGAGACACGTTTTGATATTAAATAAAAATTTTAATATATATAATATAATTTATATTTAATACATATAATAATACATAATAACTTATATAATTAATCAAATATTTAAATTTTATAACATAAATTTGAAAAGAAAATTTTTATCCCTTAAAACATAAAGTGAAAAATAGAGTTATTAATTAAGCCACAATTAATGATCTGTTCAAAATTTGAAAAACACCTATACGTGGCATACTCATCTTTCAAGTAACATTGGATAACAACTCATTTTTAATAAAAAAGAAAAAGAAAAAGAAACTATGGATACCTCGTTTTTAGCGGCCACTAGCCAGTACGTGAGGATAAGACGAAATAATAAAAAAATAAACCGTTTTGTTTTCTTTCTTCTTCTTTCTTCATTTTTTTGTTTTCTTTCTTTCACTTCTGTTTCCTTCGTTCTGTTTGCAGCTTGACGATGGCGGTTTCCTTCATACTATTTGGAGCTTGACGACGGCGATGGCATGCGCCTGTGTTATTTGATGTCTCCTTCTTCTGTTTGGAGAGATCAATGGTGGATGATGAAAGTGGAGAAAATGAGGCTGAGATTGCCTAAGATGGACCCTTGCACACCATGGAAACATTGGAAGAGGTTTTTCCGGTCGGTACACAGATTTTAATTTTATAAAATATCAAAAAATTTACATTTTTACCCTTTGACCGTGTTGGACACGGTCAAAATCGCGTGTCCAAAAAGTCAACGTGTTCCAAATAATTGACCGCGTGTCGGACGCGTGTCCAAACGTGTCGGAACGTGTCCGTGTCGGACACGTGTCCGACACGCATCTTTTCTAAAAAAAGACGTATTCGTGTATCAGAGCATGTCATTACTGTACGTAAAGCAGCTGTAGAAATAATTTTACCATATATAGGGCTTATTGTTTTTCAAGTTACTTAAGATAACTTTATCTCCGGTTACTAAATCGTATATCAATGGTGATAAAGGAAGAGAGAGAAAAAGAAATCATAACCATTCAAAGGTGAATCAATTAATACAAGAAAATAAATAAACAAAATAACGTAGTTTTTTGATGGACGGATATAAATATATCTCAAGTTGCTCATGCAATAGGAAATAGATTTCTTATGTTACGAGACATCAAAATTCTTGCTATGTTTTTTATTTTTTTAACAAGTGATGGGTTCAACAACTTGTTGAGTTTATGGCATGAGAGATGTTATCTCATGTGACATGAGAAAATATAAGCCCATATATATATATATATATTTATATATATATATATATATATATATATGTATATATATGGGGCAGGATATTCTTACACCAGTGTAAGAGTTATAAGTTTTACACTCAATCTTGAGCATTGATCCACTTGTATCCAATGACTCACATTACTAAAAAATTAGAGCCCTTAGATATAAGTGAGATCCACAATCAAGATTGAGAGTGTAACTTACACTGTTGTAAAATGATCCTAACTCCATATATATATATATATATATATATATATATATATATATATATATATATATATATATATATATATATATATATATGATAAAATTATTTCTGCAGCCGCTTTACGTACAACAACGACAAGTGCATGGTTATGATTCCCCGCATTTAATGCTTGCAAGTATATATATGGCAATTATTTTATTGCTTCACGTACAACAGCTGCAGAAATGTAAACCCCTATATATATACATATATATATATATATAGGTAAAATCATTTCTGCAGTCACTTTACGTATGGTTATAATTTCTCACATTTAATGCTTTCATCCTTTGTATGATTATGATTCCCCGCATTTAGGTAGTGTTTGGTTGGGGAGAAGTTAAAACTTTGCTGGCTAAGTGCATGTGGGAATCTGAGTAAACCACGTTTGGTTGGGGATTTTTGGAAAATATGCCCATCAAACCCACTTGCCCTGCAATGCAAGAAGAAGTGTAAAAATTGGATTTGAGCACTGTTGAAGAAGCCGTTTCAACAGGTGGTATTGGTTTAGGAAATCAGATATGTGAAAAAGGTGGAGAATGGGGTGACAAATATACATCTCCTTCTTAACCACACGTTCACAAGTTTTCTTATCTTCGTTTCCCTTTTTCTTTCTTTCAGTAAAGAAGCGCACTTTGATTTGTTAAACTGGCTAAAACGCATTATTAATAAACTAAAGTTTTGGTAAGTGAATTTGGCAGCTTGGATAACCTCTATCTTTCTTGCCGTTGGGTTGGGTCAATAAGTTTGTAAAATAAAAAGGGTTATTTAGTCGGAGGGTTATTTTGTAATTTCACTAAATTTACCCATCAATATTTTATCTTCAACCAAACACACATTCAAGAATTTCACATAATTTTCCTGGTAAATTTTTACTCAACCAAACAACCTTTTTTACATTTTCCTACCAAACTCACTTTCCAACCACTTCCCTATCAATTACATTTTCCTATTAATCTAAAAATTTCTCCTCAACCAAATGCCCCCTTAATGCTTTCAAGTATATCTATGGCAAGTATTTGATTGTTGCACATACAACAGCTGCAGAAATGTAAACCACGCACACACACACACATATATATTTTGGACTGACCATGTATGTTTAGTCCATTGGGTCAGCCACCCAAATTTATATAAAGCATTATACATTTGTTTTTGGCTTTAATGTTTCTGCAGTGAACGTAAATAAGTTATCTACATTTGCTCCTAAAACGACGTCGTTTTGAGTTAAGAAATAAAAAAATTATAATGAAAAAGACTATTATAACACTAAAATAAATTATAATTATAAAAATACCTTGATTTCTGTCTCAAAACAATATCATTTTGGGCTCAATGTAAATAAATTATCTACATTGACTGTAGAAAAAGCGAACACTTTGTTTTTCTATAGTGAGAATTTTTAAACCCTCATTATAAAGAAACTCACTTTTGTATAATGTACCTTACACACTAGGTGAGTGTGCTTGTCTCACACCTGATGCCACTAACAAGAGCAAAATGATTATGATTTATCATGTTACTCATCATTGTGGAATCTGTCCTACCTATACATTTTTTCTTCTGAAATGGAAGACACATTCTACAAACCCATTATAAAGCTATTACGCTGAATTCTCTCCACACGTACCATCTTATAGTATTTGCTTGTCACATTACTAATTGTAATCTTACGATCATACTCCAAGGTATGAACTTTGGGCTCTACTACCTCTCAAGGCTAGCTTTTGGGATGAGGTTCTTTCAAGGTTCATATCAATTGGTATCATAGCCTTTCACTATGTTTCTCAGTTGCAATTGAACGACGCTGGTGGTGATGCTGGTATTGCAATTAGTGGTAGAGCCAAGAAATAAATCCAACAAATGCCAAAAAAATCCAGCTAAGTAGAACCCAACCACTGATTTCAGTGTTCACGCAAGGCTAGTAAATGACTAGTGCAAAGCCAGTCCGCTTGGGCGCCGAGACTGCGGAGCGTGTTGGAACGTTATGATCCTACTTTAAGATATGAGACCTGGAGTCCCACATTGGTTATACGGGTGACTAACATGGGATTTATATGGACTTTTGGCTCTCTTACCTCTTGAGGTAGCTTTTGGGATGAGGTTCTCCCAAGATTCGTATAATTGTAACTCTCCATTGAATTTAGATTTATGTATCTATCTCATAAATCATTGTTCTATTAATGGATTTTATGAGTGTCATGTTACATGACATTTTGTGTTATGCCATAGACATAAATAATCAAAGGATCCTATTGAAAAAATAAAAATAAAATAAAATAGACCTCACACCTTTTTGTGTTTATGGCATGACACAAGATGTGTCATGTATTGTGACACTCATATTTTCCTATATTAATATTTTTTTGGAGATATTCTAATCTGTTCGTCACTTCACGACTAATCTGATTCGAAACGACTTCCAAAATTAAGATTTTAAATCTCTCCCAAAAATAATATTAAAAAAGATCAAACACATATTCACATTTTCATTTGTTCATATTCCTTACGCTATATTAATATACTAAATCGTTTGAGGGAACAAAACCATCTCCATCACCCAAAAAGTTTAATATATAAATTTTACATAAAGATTATCAGCGTATTCTCACTTTTAGCCGTAGCCAGAGTGGAATTTAAACTAAGTATTTAGAGAGTCAATATAAATATTCAATAGATAAATTAAAACTCGGGAACTTGGAGTAGTTGAATAATTTGAGGCAAGTCGTATTCTTATATTATTGTTTTTCATATTATTCTTATAAAATTAAAATTGTTTAGGTTTATTGCTAAAAGTGGGTGGAGAATTGATTCGACTTTTTTATTATTTATGTAGTTATTTATGACATATTCAGAGAATATACCTCAGGGTTCTCAAGGAAAAAGAATCTTTAGGAAGCGCGTTGCACGCTGCGTATGATTCGGTACGTTCGCATTGTCATAAAAGTTTATGTTGGCTTTTCGAGGTTCCAATGGCCAAACCACAACACAACCACATTTTCAATATCCCTCAAGTCTCACAACAACCGTTTTCCTTATTCTTCATCCTTTCGGTAATAGTCACGTTACCACACACTTGTCTACCCGTGTGATTAATTTATGGAAGAGAATCACTTTTTTCTTTTTCTTTTACATGATAAATTTATTAAAAAGATTTAGGCGTGGTGCGAATATTTATTATTGGATAAATATTTCTAAATATTACAATTATTATTATTAAATCTTGAATGGATTAGGTTTAATTATAAGAAATTTTGTATCTAATTGAGATTTAGTTATAGGAAAGCTTATATATAGTTGAGATTTGATATGATTTTAGTTATTTCATTCTTGGATAATAAATACTCATTTAATACATTCAGTAATACATATGTTTGATATTAAATACTTATACTTTTGCTCTCACTATTTCTTATCTATTATTTTTATAATGCTTTATCAGCCTCAAGCTCTATCATTTTCTTTAATGAAGAAATATATACATACCTGAAATCAACAAGAATCCAATCACAAATTTTCTTTTGACTATCGTCTACAATTATTCGAAAGTAGAATATTTTTGCCACTATTCACTCAATATAACTATTAGTAAAATTTGATAATATTTACCAAATTTTCTATCTTTTAGCATTTCTATTTTCTTTTGCTGAAAATATGTTAGTTTTGAATCAATATGTAAATGTGTGGCAAATTCTTTTAATAAAATGAAAAATTAAGAGATGAATAAATTGTGGGACAATTAAGGCCTGACATGTTGTAATTAATCATACTAATAAGATATTACGGATAATAATTGAATATAAGAAGTAAGTTTATCTTAATAATTCAGTTAATTCTAATTAAAGAAAACATGCGGATTTTAATTTTGTACTAGAAACTTCTCGGTGACATTTTTAGGCTCTTGAAATCATTTTTTTAATAAACAGAAACTCTTTTTCTTATGGTAGTTTAAAACAGGTGGAAGGTTATACTTACCACATTTTTTTTTTACAATCTTTTACAATTATATTTTAACATTATTGACTTCCGCCAATCAACGGTTATAATTTATTGTGAATTAATAATTATTAATGAGTTTAATTTGCGAAAATAATAACCGTTGATTGGCGAAAATCAACGGTGTTAAGATATAGTTGTAAGAGGTTGTAAAAAAAAAAGTTGTAAGTAGGGGTGTTAACGGGCTGAGCCAAGTTGAGATTTGGTTTTAAAAGGCTAAGCCTGTATTTAAATGTGTCAGCCTGACCAAGCTTGTTACATGTTATGAATATAATTATCATCCTGCGGCCTGACTTATTTATAAAAAATAAAAGCCTGATTTAACCTGTTTAAAAAAATAAGATAATAAAAATTTATCCAAACAGAATATACAATCAACAACACTAGTAATTTCATAAATATTCATAAATTCAATGTATATCCAAACAACATAATATAGAACAAAATCATTCAAAAAGTCTGTTTAACTAATAAAATGGGGAGAAATGGATTGAGGAGAGAGAGAGTATTACAAGTAGTATAAAAAATATAAAATAAAAATAAAAATTAATATACTAAGCCAGCCTGAGAGACTCTAAGACTGAGTTTTTGAATGGGAGCCTGAGGCCTTTTTATTAAACGAGCTTTTATACAAGTCCAAGCCTGGTTCCAACAACCAATATTAGTCATGTAATCTCAGGCCTTCATGAGCCGAGCCAAAGATCCCTAGTTCGTTTATCACCTCTAGTTATAAGTATAACATTCCTCTTAAAATAGGCTATTTTTTCATGGTTTAAAATAAACTTAGAGAGGGATGAAAGTTAGACTTTTTTTTTTTGAAAAAAACTCTTACCGGTATTATACTGATATTGATTTGTTAGTTAAAATGTACTGAAATTCACAACTAAATTATTATATTTATTATTTATGTAACTTTATTTTAAGTGATTTAATTATTGATCCATCGGTTAAACCAATAACTATGTCTGACTCGGATCTGAGTTTAATAACAATAATTGTTCTTATTCCTCTCTTTTTTAAATAAAAATTAATGTATAAGTTGCTGGCAAGTGATAATAGGCAAGCGATGATACTCAGTAGAAACCAATAAACAGTTTGGGAGCCTCATTTGGGCTTTTTGGAGCCCATATACTTTTAGTGGTAGAGAGTGTATTTAAAGATGAGACACCAAACATGGTCTGCAAGGGAAGAAAGCCCAGGAGTTTGAATTATAATGAAGCCCATTATGATAAGACACATGAACCAGATGAACCCAATGTCATTCAATTTTCTCAAAATACTCACCATCATCCAAATGGTCCAATGGATTCTCGTTGCAGTGGTTCATAACATGCTTCATTAGCTTCTAATCTTTATTTTCTTTCGCCACATTCTCAATGTCTACACACAAACCATGTAAAATGCTGCCATTTTGAGCTTCAACCCTAACTTATAATAAGAAACAAAAGTACAAAAAAAAAAAACATGTTCTAACAAAAACGTTAAATTTAGACAACTACTAAATTTAAACTTACAACACTATTTCAAAATAAATCTCAAACCATAACAAAATAATTAAAGGGATATGTTTCTCATATTGCATTGTCTTACGCAACAAAATTGGCTCATACAACAAAGTGGGTGAAATCCACTAAGGAGAAGAGAGAGAGAAAATTAATAGGTTCCAACTTTCACCCACTTTTGTGTGTTTGCATGATACAATTTTATCTCATGCAACATGAAAAACATATTTTCCAATAAGTAAACACCAACATTTCATGCATAGCTAGGTTGAGAGGGATCGACACCAAGCTTAGCATTTGTCTGGATGCTAATCTAGAAGCCCTTCAGAAAGCTTTGTGGAGGGACTTAGAGATGATTCTCATAAGGAAAGAGTTATCATGGTTCCAAAGAGCCCGTTGCAACTGGATGGAGTATGAAGATAAGAATACTAGGTATTTGCATTCTATAGTTGTTGCCAAATGAAGAAGAAATAGGACCACTACCATTAAGGATGATAATGGGCCTGGATAAATGATCCTCATCAAATTGCTAGTTGGCCGTGAATAACTTCGAAAGACTCTTTGGGGAAGAAGAGGGAAATTCAGATGAGTTTCCAATGAGGGGTGCCTTCCTATTCCTGAGTAGGGTTTTGATACTTTAGGTGGTCTGCCTTCTCATTCGAAAATCAAACAAGTTATCTTCAGTATGGAGAAGTTCAAAGTCCCTGGACCTGATGGGTTAAACGCTGTATTCTATTAATCTCAGTGGAATACTGTAGGTAACTCCTTCCGCAACTTTGTGTCGAATATCTTTTTCTTTTTTTGTACAGGAAGGAAATAATACAAAAACCTAATCAGGATTACAAAATCTTGGGCAAGTGACACCCTGCAAATCTCTATTCAAGAGATCTCTGCATTTTCTAGGAATTTTGACATGCAACTGCAGGCCCCACGAATCTAAATATCTTCCCATATGGTGCAAGATATCAAACTTACTTCCATTTGTTTAATCCCTAAGGTGGAGAATCCTAAAACATTCAAAAAAATTCGTCCTATAATTAGTCTGTGCAATGTTTCATATAAAGCTATCACCAAAACTATAGCGAGCAGGTTGAAGAAATTCCTTCCGAGACTCATCTCCCCTAATCAATGCAACTTTATTCAAGGGAGAAGTGGCTTGGATAATGTAGTAATTATTCAGGAAATAATACACTCTATGAGAAAGAAAAAAGGGAAGGTGGGATGGATAACGATTAAACTTGATCTGGATAAAGACTGTGACCGCTAGGATTGGAACTTCATCCATGACACTCTGGTGGATATTGGGTTACTCGTAAACCTGGTGCAGCTGATTGATTATTGCGAGCAATCTCCAATGGTAAACCTCATTTGGAATGGGAGAGTAACACGACAGTTTAAACCAAAGCATGGCATTAGACAGGGTGATCTTTTGTCACCCTACTTGATTGTTTTGTGTATAGAGAGGCTTGCTCATTTAATTCAAGTTGCAATCCAATCCAAGGCTTGGAAACCTGTCTCCTTAAGAAAGAACGACACTCCCATCTCGCATCTCTCATTTGCTGATGACATCTTCCTCTTCTCGAAAGCTTCCTTGGAGCAAGCTTATTTGATTAACCAAGTGCTGAAAATCTTCTGTGGTGCTTCGAGTAAGATAATTAGTGAAGAGAAATTAAAAGTATTCTTCTCCAAGAATGTCTGTTTTGCAAAGGCTAGGCAAGTAAGTGAATGTCTGAACTTAGGCATCACACGAGACTTGGGGATTCCTATGCACCACAGGCATGTCACTCAGGATTCTTTCTCACATATCCTTAAGAGAGGAAGATAGACTTAACTCTTGGAACAACATCACCCTTTCTCTCGCTGGCAAGATCACTTTGGCCAATTTTTTTCTTGGAGAACTTTTATCTTGTTCTATGCAAATGTCTTTTCTTCCTCTCTCGGTTTGTTATGACATTGATAGACACACAATAAGCTTCATTTGGGGGGTCCTCCAGCGATATTAGGAAGGTGCATCTCGTTAAATGGGAAAAGATCTGTTCATCCAAAGCTTCAAGTGATCTTGGTTTCTGGTATTCCAAGTTAGTTAATAATGCTCTGCTTATAAAGGTTGGTCACCGTATGCTTGTGGAAAAAGATGCTCTCTAAGGTAAGGTGCTCGTGGCTAAATATAAAGTAGGGAATGAGCTCATTCCTAACGTTCGTAAAGGCAGAAACCTCTCTAATTTATGGAAAGGTATCTCTAAGTCTTGGCCCAAGGTTAGAAGTGGCTCGAGGATCTTAATTGGGGATGGAACATGAACCAAATTCTGGATTGACAAGTGGGTCCCTAAGCTGGACAATCTAGTATCTGTAGAAATGAGCCAAATTCTTGTCAAGCATTTGGACTAGGTGGTTGCAGACGTTGTCGCTAGCAAAGGAGTTTGGAATCGGTCCTTATTCCAAAATTTTCTTGCCCTAGAAATTCTCAGTATCAAATCTGGTATGGTCCCTCTTGATCCTAAAGGAGGATCTAATTGGGTTGCGTGGGAACTCTCTAATGATGGCTCCTTTACAGTCACATATGCATATTCCCTATTGATCCATAACACTGAACCCCCCGAAGCCGTGGGAATATTCCTTGTGATTGGAAGAGCCCCCATAGGATTCAATCTTTCTTATGGTTGTTGATGGGAAACAAACTTCTGACCAATGCTGAGAGAGTTAGAAGGCAAATAGACCAGTCCATGGCTTGTCCTCGGTATGGTTACTTTTCTAAAGACTGTAATCATATCTTTAGATGCCCTTAGGTTGTTAAAGTTTGGGAAGTTCGTCTAAATCTAATCCATATAAGAAATTTCTTTTCTGGTTCCTTTCTTGACTGACTGCTGGCGAACCTTTAACATTTGAAGCACACGAGAGTGGATGGGGAGTAGAGCACCTTATTTGGAGTGGTTTGTAAATGGTTAGGCATGATCGAAATTATTTCATGTTTAATGTCAAATCCTCTCATCCTTGTAGTGTGGTGTTTCGAGCTAAATCCTTCACTTCTAATTTTTTCCAAGTTCCACTACTAGAAAAGTCGCGAATAGCAAAGGAAATTTGTGAGGGAAAAATTCCCTTGCAAACTGCGACGGAATTTGCAAGGGAAAAACAATTGCGAGGGAAAATAGGCAAGATTTCCGTTACTACATTGCCGTTGCAGAATCCCTTGCAGTTCGGTCGCAATTCCGTCGCAATTTGCAAGGGAAATTGAATCTCTCGCAAGAATCATAAGTCTGTGACAGAAACAGCGAGGGAAAAAATTGGCGACGGAAGTTCCCTCGCAAAATTTAGGATAAATTGCAACTGAAATTTCACAATTTCCCTCACAAATTCCCTCGCAAATTGCGAGGGAATATATTCCCTCCCAAATTGCGAGGGAAAGAGGGAATATATTCCCTCACAAAATTCAAAAATAATATATAAATCAAATTTAAAAGGGACAAAGGCATAAATTGGTCGCCGCATCATGCGTATGAGAAAAATCATTAAATATGTCGCCGCATCCTTTATGGCAGACATTGAGTGCATGTAGTGACAGTAGTGCCTATGTCAGCTAGTCATAGGAAATATAAGACTCTGTTGATATTTAAGGTGTGTGTAAAAGTTGTTCAATAATGAGAAGCAGAGAAAAATGTCTGAAAGATTCTTGTTCCAACCATCCTCGTCGTCATCACTATACAAATTAAATAAAAAGTGACACATGCTTTCGATGTCACCAAAAAGGGCATTGGTCTTTGTAGTTGGGCTTTAACCACTTAATTAAAGTCAAGTCCAGCCCAATAAAGAAAGCTAGGGTTCCCAATTCAAGATGTTCAGCAGCTTTTGAATGTGCATGAATAGCGTTTTGAAGATAAGGGAATATGAAAATCAGTCACTATAAGAGAAAATAGAGAGATCCATTTCAGAAACTTCACAGAAGAATTGAAGAAGGAGTAATCTTTGATCATTCTACGATATATCTTTCATCTATCGTTCGGTCCAGCTGAGATTCTGTTAGTAGCATCACCAGAAATTCCAAACCAACACTACTATGTGTGTACGATTCTACTGCAAGCAACAATCTTGAGAGAATGTTTTTTTTCTTAAGTTCACTGTTGGATCGTGCTGAAATACTTTAAGCAAGAGTTACACTCATTATACTTCATATCTAACGGTCAGTTTGTCGATTGGAGCTCACACATACACACACAGATATAACTTTGAATGTGCGTGAGTAGCATTTTACTGACAAGAAACTACAAGCAAAATCAAGCAGCTTGTATGCATATAGGGTGTAACCCTTGCTTAAAGTATTTCGTCACCACTTTGAATGTGCGTGAGTAGCATTTTACCAAAATCTGGCCGGGTTTTGGGGGTCGGAGGGGTCGATGTGCATATAGGGTTCAACTTGTGACTCCAACCCTCACAGGGAAGGGGTCAGGGTTGACCCGGGGAGCTGGGTGAGATTTTAAAACACTGCTCAATATGGTGAGAAGGAAACATAAAACACATGAATATATTCTTAATTTCTATTTTCTCTTCATATGGCCCCATATTTTCATATCAGTATACGTGATCAAATTATCTTGTACAATATGAATAATATTAACCTCACACACACACATATAATTTTAAATTTTGGCAATCCTATGTTTACCAAAAAAAAGTTGGCCAAATTTTTAAGAGTAAATACCCTTTTGGGTCCCTAACAAAAAACACGGTCCCCACTTTAATCCCTTACAAAAATAAATTAGTCAGTTAGTCCCTAACAAATTCAAAGTGGACCCATTTTAGTACTTTGGAGGGACTAATATATCTTTTTTGAAATTGTGAGGGACCACGATTTCAACTAAATGGGTCCACTTTGAATTTGTTAGGGACTAACTGATTAATTTATTTTTGTAAGGGACTAAAGTGGGAACCGTATTTTTTGTCAAGGACACAAAAGGGTATTTACTCAATTTTTAAATTTAGAAATTTCATAGTCATTTGCGAGGGAAAGTAATTAAGTTTCAAGATTTCTTATAACTATTGTGAGTGTAAGACTCACAAGATGAAATGATATTTTCTTTGATTTCTGCTACAGAATATTATGATTGTTCGTTTTTATTTAACTATATTAATATTTTTCTATTTCACTATACTTGTGAATTTTATTAATAGAATAATTTTTATTATTTAATTTTCTATTTTTGATATTCTTTCTCAAGATTTTTGATATTTATATTCTATTGAATATATATATATATATATATATATATATATATGCTTTTTTGTAGTCTTTATTTTTATTATTTTTGATTATTATTATTATTAATATTATATCCTATGTATTCTATTTTTTAATTTAATATTTTTATTTTTGTTTATGTATTGTGTAAATTTTTTTACTTTTTTATATTCTATTCTATGTTTTAGGATACAGGTGTTAGGTTAAAAAATTCATCTCTTTTCCCTTTAGCTCTCTCTTTCACTGGTCTCATTTCACTGCCTCCTGGGCAAATTTTTTCCTCCCACTCACATTTCCCTCTAATATTATAGTTCCCTCCTTTCACTTGGTCTCTCCTGCCTTCAAGTGGGTCTCTTGGTGGTCTCCTTCTGGTTGCCCTGGCTCGATATCTTCTTCTTCACATAGGCGGCTCGTTCGATAGCTCTTCTGATTTATTCGTTCTTCTCCTTGTTCTTCTTCTTCTTTATAGAGGTATGCTTTCTTTCACAAATGTTTTTTTCTTCGTCTTTGTCGCAACCTGTGACTCATTGAGGAAATCGAGGCCGCTTCTTATCTATGTGGTCGTTGATAAAAATGGCTTCAACCTTTTATGTGTTAAATTTCATCTGGGTATGTTGTTTCGTTTTTCCTTCAATTTGTGTTTTGGTTCGCTGTGCTTATATTTCCCTTACGAGACTGAACTTCTTGTGCCTATGAATTTTTTTTTCTCTTTGTGTTCTTTGGGGTTTTTTTTGTGTGTGTATCTGGGTTATTGGCTTTTCTCATTGAAGTTTCGATTTTTGAGTGTGGGAATTGGGATATGTGTTGGTCCAGATCGTTAATTTTGTGTTCTGGGTTCTTTCGATTTTTTTCTTTTGGGTTTGGTTGCCATTTAAGAATGAGATTTCCTTTTGAACTTGGGATATGTGCCTTGCCTATTTATCTGGATTTTATTGGATGATTTGTTTTGGTAGTCTTCCGATGAAGGGGTTCAAAAGAATTATATGAATCTTGCATGCCCTGTCAGTGGATAATTGGCACCTATGTTTTGGTAGTACATCCATGAGAATGAAGATAATACAAATTATCAGATTGATTTCAGCTGACCTGTCTAGTATAACCATGTTGCCTTTAGCTTCATGGCTGATTTTACTGCAACTGCCCTAGGTGAAGATCCTGTAGTCGTTTCTATCCGAAATTCAACCTGAAAATATGATGTGCTATGTTTCATATCATAAGCTATAAAAATAGTGAAGTGTGAGAAAATATAGGTTTGTAAGTTTCTTCTTTGGTTCTCTGATAATGAGTACTTGTTTTGACTTAAACAGATGCATGGTATGGTAGCAGGTTAGTGGAATAAATAAATAAAAACAACTTAAATCATTAAATGACTTTCATATATTGTGCTATTTATTAAATGTTAATTGACTATAATATTTTCCGGAGAGTCTATTTTGCCATAGATACCTGTGTCAGTATCTATTCATTAATGATAATGGAGCCAGTAATAAAATGACCCATGCCTTTGCTTCTTAGTTCTTACTTTTGAAGATTGCACTTTCTTACTTCTGATCTGCAAGATTTTGGAGGAACACTTGTTGGTTTGCTGCCTGCAAGTTGTAAAAGTGTGCTGTCTATTTTCTATTTGTGATTATAACTTATTTGTCATAACCATAATATTGCCAACACTATAATGGTATTTTGCTAATGCTAGGGGTGGAGGGATTCTTATAATTGGGATATTTGTTGGTCCAGATCGGATACTGAAGGTGGTGAGCACTTTACAATAGTGAAATATGCATGATTTGTCAATTGTTTTGTTTGTATCATCTAGCTAGCTATGTAAAAGGGGGCCTAACCTTTATCAGGGATACTTAGCATCATCATCATCACCATCAATCTGTCAAACCTGCATATTAATCTTCTTTTTAGTGGAGGTTGGAATTAATAACCTGGTTTTGAAAGTAAATTCTACGAATTGCCCTGTTAACGAATACTGCTAAATTTTATACTTCTGTTATATTATAAGCTATGTAAAAATTTATTCTGTGATTTTTGTGAAGCTAGAGGTTTGTAATATAACTTTTGTTTTCCAACTTTTGGTATCCTTATTTATGGCTTATGCCAAGGTATCCGATCAATGAAATTTGGAACTGTTAATTTTCATGTAGCTTTCTTATTAGTGGATTTTTTTTTACGCCAATTACTTTACCCATTTTTCATTGAATAGTACAGTAATAAATAGGTTCAAAATTTTATTGGTAATGATGATTTTATAAAAATTGATATGGTATAGGATAATTTTACTTGAATTTATATAGTCTTTTCGGTTACAATACCGGCAAAGAGAGATTCTATTCTTTCTCCAAAATATGGGATTTAAAAAAGAAAAACGTGCTGAGAAGTTACAATTTTGTTTTCCACGAAATCATGATTTTTTAATTATTTTTATTGCTTACAGTTGTTTAAACTACGAACTTTACACCTGAAGTTTTGTGATTATAATTATCAGGTAGGTGGGGTTAGTCTCCCAACGGTGTGTTCCCATTGTCAATTATTATTATTTATTGTTTGGTGCAGTTGGAGACATTTCGCCATATATTCTCTTGTGCACATTTGCATCGACCGTTCGCTGAGATTTTTTACTTCAGGTCTTTCAGGTAACAAACTTTGAATGAAAAATAATTGCATGCTTGTATTGTGATGACATAACTGTATATATGTAATGCCCCATGTTGCATAGTATGTCCCCCTTATCTTGTGTACTTTCCCATTCTTTGTTTGCTCCCCCTAAATGCATGTCCCCATTTTCTGGTGTACTACCCTCATTCTCTGGTTGCTTGCTGGAATTGTTGAATGCATGTGTTTGTTTGCCACTTACTGCAGTAAGTTGCATAATATATGTGGCAATTACTCGGTGTTTGCTGGTATTTGAATTCCACACTTACTATATAATCAGGAGTATGGAAGACGATCATGATAGGAGTTGGATCTACAATCGCCTAACTGATAGAAGACAACTAACTCGAGCATTCTTGGAGGGTTTGGAAACGTTCATCCAATATGCTCTGGAGCAAATAGGTACATCAAGTGACGCTATAAGTTGTCCGTGTGTGAAATGTAAGTGTTTTAAATTTCGAACGTCGGACCAAGTCAGGGAGCATTTGTGTAGATGGGGCTTCATGCCGGACTATGAATGTTGGCATATCCATGGGGAAATTCGGCAGGCACATGCTATTCCAGGAGGTTATTATGGGGAAACTAGTCAGCGACACAACCTCAACGAATATGAACAGTTGGTTATGGATGCTGCAGGACCGTCGATTGGGCAAAATTTTGAACCTGATACTCATGCCGAACCATCCTACATGGCAGAGGATCCTAATCCAGAAGCAGAAAGGTTTTACAACATGCTTCAAGATGCTCAACGTCCATTATGGGAAGGTTGTGAACATATTCAACATACTGAACATACAACGCTATCAGCAACCCTAGCAACACTACAGTTGAAGAGTGATCACCATATGAGTGAGTCTGCTTACAACGGCTGGATGCAGCTCATGCGTCAGGTTGTTCCTAAAGACAATAATTTGGCGAAGGATTTTTACCAAGCAAAAAGAAAGGTCAAAGAGCTTGGGCTCGGATGCACAAAGATTCATTGCTTCCCCAAAGGATGTATGCTATATTACGGTGATTACATTGAGCGCACCAAATGTGAGTTTTGTAAGCATGACAGGTACAAAGTTGTAAGGGACGGAAGGAAAACGACACGTGAAGCCTATAGCAAGATGTGGTACTTTCTTCTTGTGCCCAGACTTAAAAGATTGTATGCTTCCGAACAAACAACTTGTCACATGAGATGGCACCGTGAGCATTGTAGGGATGAAAAATATGTGACGCATCCATCAGATGCCGAAGCTTGGGTTCATTTTGATAAGGCGAATCCTTCGTTTGCAGCGGAGCCACGTAATGTGCATATTGGTTTATGTTCGGATGGGTTTTCTCCTTTCAATCAGACAGGTAGGAATTATTCTTGTTGGCCCATCATTGTGACGCCGTATAATCTCCCACATTGGATGTGCATGAGAAGAGAGTTCTTGTTTTTAACAGCATTAATTCCTGGACCTTCCAATCCAAAAAATAAGATAGATGTATACCTCAGGCCTCTGATAGACCAGCTGAACATGTTATGGAGTGCAGGGGTTCTGACATATGATGTATCGTTGAGGCAGAATTTCACCATACGGGCTGCCTTGATGTGGACAATAAATGATTTTCCAGCATATGGGATGTTGAGCGGATGGCAGACATCGGGGAAGCTTGCATGTCCGGTATGTTTGGAACAAAATAAGGGTTTTAGCTTGCAACACAGTCACAAGGTGTGTTGGTTTGACACTCATCGACGATTCCTGCCACTCGATCACCCGTACAGGGGAAATAAAAAAGACTTCAGGAGATGTGTTGTCGAAAGGGCAGACGCACCTCGTCGGTTAAGTGGCCAAGAAATATGGGAGAAGGTGAAGTACATTCCAAGTGTTGAAGAGAGGCCTGCTTCTGACGACCCTGAGGGATATGGCGATGATCACCATTGGAACAAACGTAGCATCTTTTGGGATCTACCATATTGGAAAGATCAATTGTTAAGACACAACCTTGATTTTATGCATATAGAGAGGAATGTGTTTTGCAATATTTTATATACTGTGATGGACACCAAGGGAAAGACGAAGGACACTGTAAATGCAAGACTGGACGTGAAGGCGATTTGCAGAAGACCTGGTTTAAATTTGGTTGAAACTCCAACCGGGCAGACTTTGAAACCTCAAGCGCCGTACACACTGAATAAAGTCCAGAATTTAGAAATGTTGCGCTGGGTTAAGGATCTTAAATTCCCAGATGGTTATGCATCCAAGTTGTCGGGGTGTGTTGACATGAACGGGGCAAAGTTATTCGGTATGAAGAGTCATGATTGTCATGTTTTCTTTCAGAAATTGTTGCCGTGGGCTTTCAAAGCATTACTGAAGAATGTGTGGAGTGTATTGACCGAACTTTCAATGTTCTTTAGAGAAATTTGTGCTTCTCAACTTAATGCTGAAAGGTTAAGACATCTGGAGTCGAGCGTGCCAGCACTACTATGCAAATTAGAGATGGTGTTTCCTCCTACATTTTTTGACACAATGGAACATTTTCCTGTTCACTTGGCCTATGAAGCAAGGGTAGGAGGTCCACAACAATATAGATGGATGTATCCATTTGAGAGGTTAATTTTTTATCCGAACATTTAATTGCGTCACACAATGCTACAAATTATAAGAACCCTAATATCTATTCATAGGTTTGTACGCACACTGAAGATGAAGGTCAGTAACTTGAGACATGTTGAAGGATCTATCGCCGAAGCGTATCTCGTTGAAGAGACTAGTAAATTTGCATCGTACTATTATCCTCCTGAATTTATATCAACTTGGAGAGGAGTCCCTCAAAATGATGATGGCGGTGATACAAGTGGTCAGATATCACTATTTAATTATCCAGGTCGATTCGTGGGAAGGCAAAGGGCATCAATTCTAGAGGGACGGGATAAGAACGTTGCAGAGTGGTACATTCTAAACAACTCACCAGAGGCCGCTCCGTACATAGAGTAAGATTTCATTTTTGAACTTAGAGATGTTTCCATTACGCGACTATATTCGGTTTATGGGTAGTTATCCTCATGAGTTTTATAATATTTTTTTCCTTACAGAAACTTTTCCAAATGGACACGTTCGAATAATCCTTTATGGTCAGATTCCGAAGTTGATCAACACGTTACATCTGAACTTCCTCAATGGTTTGAGGAGTACTTCATACAAAACCAATCGGCTGTCCATGATGTTGCATATATTTTATCAAGTGGAGCTGCAAGATTTGTCACCCGATTCAGAAAATATATAGTCAATAGATATAGATTTGCAACTGTAGAAGCGAATCAAAATATGTCATGTTGTAATTATGGTGTATGTTGTCGAGGTGGGCAAGTCGACGGTGCTGAGGGCGATTACTACGGGAAGTTAATTGATATCATTCTTTTGGATTACAAGTTGGGCAAATCGGTCACTCTCTTTAAATGTGATTGGTTTGATAACACCTCACGTGAGACAAAAGTTGACCAGTATGGAAATGTTGAGGTCAATTGGTCAAGGAGTTATGCACTTGGCTACAACCCATTTATACTTGCTCAACAAGCGGAACAAGTTATTTACACATTATACCCTACTTCCCAACATGGGTGGAGAGGAGTTATCAAAACCAAAGCCCGGAATATTATCCCTAAGTCGATGGAGTCAGACTCAAATGATGTGACTGATCCATTTCAGGATGATGGGGAACATGAACTGCCTGTAAATGTTGCAGAGGATGATGTGCCAAGCAATCTTTTTGATTCCGCTGGAGAGTTAGAGTTAATTCCTGTTATATTGGACAATGAGGAATCAGACGATGACGAACAAGATATTTATTCAGATAGTGAGCCTGAATTCGATGATTATGAGAGTCCAGAGGAAGGTGGGCAAGAAGAATTCGAAGAACAAGAATCGTCCGATTGATTTCAGTTATTCTTTCTTTAAGCTTATCTGTTGTACTAAATAAATAATTTTTATTCACAGGCCACATGTTATATGTATTATACAATTATGTTTTATATTTTTTATCTTTTAGGATCTCTGTATGGTGTATGCATCCATTAGTGACAAATGGATGGCCATAGTGGTAGACATCGTATTACATACTTATTATATTTATATATATTTTTGCATTATGTTTATAAGTTTTCACAGATGGTTCATACGGATGGGCGTACTGGTAGTGATGGTAATGTCGGTAGAGGTCGAGTTACAAGCCGTTGTGGCAGAGGAGGTAGGACGACATCATCTACCCCCTATGGTAGAGGTCGTACAACTTCCTCATCCCTCTCTCTACTAACTTTTTTAATGCTTAACATTTTTTCCCTTTTGCAGGCTGCATCCCCTGCAAGCGAGGTAGGAGATGCTGCTTCGGCACTTCAGCCAGAGTGGGGGAGGTGTGACCACAGACTAAACGTATATGGGTTCGTCCTTTAGACACCACAGAGTAAGTTGTAATTGTTACTAATGATGTAATATTGTGGCTTCTAGCATTGCTCAATCGTTATAATCAAATAAATTAATCTAACATTGTCAGGTTCGAACCTTATGATGAGATCATGAAATTCATTGATAATCAAATATTCCGTAATTTTAAACATGTATGGAGCACCTGGGGAGACGTTCCTAAAGAAACTCGAGATGGTTGGATGAATGAATTCCTGGTAAGTTATGTATATCTCGTTAATGCTAATGTTTTATTACAAAAATGTATACTAACTACACATTTGTCACCAATTTATGCGCTAATCGAAAAAATTGGCAATTTACAGGATCATTATAGGTGGTTGCCCGAGGATCGCCATAACTTGGCAAGAGCTTGGCATCACAAAGCCACCACAATGTTCGTAGATAAAATGGATAAAGTAAGACATGACAAGGGCAAAAATGCATGGTGTAGTGAATCATTAAAAATCCAATTGAAATAAAAATGGAAAAACTGTCCTAAGTTTCAAAAGAGATCTGCTCAAAATAAGGAAAATAGGGCCAAGCAGGATACACCCACATATGCTGGAGGGTCGATTCCAATCAGCAAGCATCGACAAAGGATAGTAAGTATAAATTGTTTTCTAGTTCGGTATTCAACAATTTGTACTTGCAACTAATGAATTAATGATTTTCATTTGTATTTCCAGGAGGCTTCTGGAGAAGTGCCGCCTGAAAAGGTTGATTGGGCTACCTTCGAGCGAACTCATTCCCAGCAGCCTGAAGCTGATCAAAGGCGGTGGTTAGGTCGCCCCAAAGCGAAGCTAATAGCGGTTTGATCATTTATTATTTGACGTTTGTTTTTTCTATGATGGTTTATGTCATGTTTTATATGTCCATATGTGTGCTGGTTTTTCTTTACTTGCAGGAAAATTATCAAAAACTTGAAGAGGAAAGGTCCGCATAGGCGGCGACAGACGGTTAATCCAGCTCCTCCTATTTCGATAATGGGAACATGTTGGTTACAGCTGCAGGTTGATTCAACAAGAAAAGGAAGGATGGTCGGGCTGGGAGGATATGCTAGCCGACTGAAGCCTAGTAAGCGGCCCTCTACCCAGGTTGACAGTGTTTCTGCAGGTAAACTCAATGCATAGTTAATTCTTTTATATTTTCAATCTCTATTCTATTAATATTTTATTTTAAACATTTAACTTACTGTTTTATAATAATGTATTTGCAGATGAGCTTAAAAGGATGAGGGTGTCCCACTCCCAGATTCAGGAGCAATTGCATGCTACGACAGAGAAGCTAACTCAGCAAGCGGACTTTGTGAAGCAGCAAGCTGACATTATGAAACAAATGCAGGAACAACTCCGGCTTTTAATGCAGGACAAGGAAGCCAACTGCAACAAGTCGAAGGGACCGACGCCGGATGATGACCCTGATGATGATGATGACTTTGCTAGGACTTTAGAGGCATACTAGTTGTTGTTTGTATGTTTTACTTCTTTTAGGACTTCAGAGATATATCAGATATTTTTTGTATATTTTATTTTGTTTACAACTTTAAAGACATTTTAGTTGTAGATTTGATGGTTGTTGTTGTTCACTTTTGTTGATATACTATTTAATTTTAATTTAATTGTTTGTCTAGTATTTTTTTGGATTTCTGTTGCTCAATTTATGTATTTATGTTAATTTGGAATCCTTGTTGTTTACAGGAAAAATAACAAAAGTTTAATACATTTTTTTATTTTTTTATTTTAATTCCAGAATTTGTGGCAGAAATTTTCAAAATTCCCTTGCAAAATTCGTTGCCTTTTGCGAGGGAAAATCAAAATTCCCTTGCAAAATTCGTAGCATTTTGTGAGGGAAAATCAAAATGTTCCCTTGCAAATTTTGCAACGGAAATTTAATACACCCATTGCAAATTCTGCTACTGAAATTTGCGAGGGAAATTATACTAAATTTCTGTCGCAATCTGCGAGGGAAAAACACTGTAGATAGGTCTGTTGTTAGCGAGGGAAATTTACTTTTTTGCAAGGGAACTTTTCCGTAGCAATTTGCGAGGGAGTTGTCATATGACAAATTTTCCTTGCAAATCTATTTGCGACGAGGGTTTTAGCGAGAGACCGTGTTCCCTCGCAAATTCCGTTGCTGACAGGTTTTGCAAGGGAATTTTGCTGTTTTGCAAGGGAATTTTTCCATTGCTGATTGTAAATTTTCTAGTAGTGATTCAATCTATTCTTGGAAACGTTGGACTCGATCGAATTTTAAGGAAGGAAGTTTTCAGTTTGTGGTTCCTTCATCAGGAAGGTTGGTTGAAGCTGGATGTTGCGAAATCGGCAAGTATACCGTTCGTTTCAAGTAATAAAAGTGATAAGTAAAGATCGTTCCCTCGAGGATTAACGCACCAAGTATTAATTTAGCTATTCCCCTTTAAGTTGGAAAAGAAAATTTGTTTGATTTGTGAAAGTGATTGATTGTTGGAATTTTCAAAACAGAATTTTAAAAACAATAATATTAAAACGCATGCAAGAAAAGATCAAGAACGTCAAGAAATTATGAGATTGATTAAAAATTGTAAAAAGACTGTAGCCAGGATGCACTTCACCTCCGATCCTCCCTTATATTCCTATATTGTATTTTATAATTAACTAATTGGTTTGCGCAGACAATTCATTATTTCCCTATAAATTAGTTGAACCCTAATGTCTTAGTGATTTCAACCCTTTAACCCAATTAGAATCTTAGTGTCCTAGTAATCCCTCTTGAATTAAGCATTAAGCAAATGAATTAAAAGTCTGCAATCTATGTAAGCCTAGGTCTAGGCCATGCACAAATTGTTATTCTACCCTTGTCCAGACTAAAACCCCAATATGTCTATTGTGAGTCCTAACCCTCAAAGCCTTATAACTAGAGTGGCCAATTTTAATCAGGATATGGAAAAATTCACACAGGAAGAATAAGACAAACTAACTAATTAACTTATAAAAACAATACAGGAAATATAAAGGATTCACATCGGGTCCGTGATCCCAACTACAAAAAGAAATTAGCAGACATATTCATGTATGACTTAAATAAATTCAAATAATAAAAATTGTTCATAAACGAAAAAGAAAAGAAAAAGAAGAAGTAAGCTCAATGGTTTTCAGTCTTCAACTCCGGTGGAATACTGATCTCCAGCGCGAATCTCCAATAATTCTCTCAATTCTTTGATCCTCATAATTCGCTCCAGACAAAGATGTCTGTCTTTTGGGGTCTGAGTCTCTATTTATAGACTTTGTGCCCTTGCTTAGAAATCTTGATCGAATCTTTATCGTATATCTTGGATCCAATCTCTTCTGATACAGCCTGAGATATGTTTAAAAATTTCTCACGTACCTCCCGCGCTACTAGCGCCAGTTTGACGCTGATAGCGTGGGAGTGTTGTTCAGCATACTGCATGTTCACGTTACTAGTGTGGTTGGCTTGAATGGCTGGCACTACTAGCGCCAGTGCCACACTAGTAGCATGGTGGTTCTGGATCAAAAGGTTTTTCTGGCGCTACTAGCGCCAATTAATTCCACACAAATAGCGCGGAGCTTCAGATTTGTTCTTCCAATTTGGGCTTCTTTTTGTCCTGTTTTCCTACAAAATTAGAAGAAAATCAGTGACAAGATATCTGATTGAAATTTATCAATTAAATAACAATTCTAGCCCTTTTATCCAAGATTGATCAAGATTCTTTCTCTTTTTTTGGCTTAAAATCATATATATGCTGGAGGCATATCACTGAACTCGGATGGCTCCTCTTTAATGAATGGATTGCGTGCTTCTTGTGGTGGTGTCCTCAGAGATTACTCTAGAAGGTGGCTTGTGGGGAATTTTGTTGGGCCTTGACCTTGTTTGGAATCGTGGGTCTCAAAGGATTTGGTTAGAGAGTGATTCATCTATAAAAATTCACTTAATCACTGGTGTTTACCAGCTAAAAAGTGCTCTGTTCATAGCAAAGGGAATGAGGTAGCTGATGCTCTAGCTTCTATGGCTGAGCCCCTTGACTGGAATTTGCATATTCTTGATAATGTTCCTCTTCCCAGCTTTGAGGCTGTGCATAAGGATGTTCAGGGTGTTATTGCAAAATAGTACATAACTATCTCTGAATTATAGAATTAAAAATTCCAATTCTAGTGTTGGAACACAAACATAATTTTAGAAAAGGAGAATTACTAGAATAAAGAAGAGCAGATCAATATCAACAAAGAAATATTAAATTACATTCCGGCATAGATCTATGGGCTTGTTTGGATATGCTTTTTTCAACCAAAAGTTACAATTTTTTTTTTCAAAAAAAACACTTCTATTGTAAAGTGCATTTGGGTGCTTGCTTTAAAAAAAAACCGAAGTCGTAAAAAAAGTTAAAAATTCATTTTTTTCAGAAGCTAAAAATTTTAGCTTCTCAAAAAAATAAAAGTTAAAAGCCGATTTTTTTTTTCAAAAAATAAATATTTTTTTAAAAATTTAAATAATCTTAACTTTTATAAAAAAGCACTTTTAAAATAAACAGGACATAACATCCAAACACAATCAATTTCAAAGATCAATATTCGAGCAAAACATGCTTTTTCTCTTTCTAGATTGCAATTATACGCATATCTTGACGGAATAGGTAGTGAGACTCGGGTAATATTAATCACAAGAGAATGGATAGAATAAATATAATGAAATAAATTTTTTCTTTTCCAACTTTAACCAATAATATACTGAACCTTGGATATTATGGGAGTACCCAAATATTTTCATACGTTTGGGTCATGAGTTTATATTATCTCTTTCGTAGCACAATTCCACAATAATATAATACTAGAGTCATGCATGTATATGATATAAATAGATGAAAATTAAAAAGTGATGCGGATGTCTCTTTTATTTATTTTTACGGATTCCAAAGTGATGATAATCTTTTTTGTCATGCATGTATATGATATAAATAGATGAAAATTAAAAAGCGATGAGGATGTCTCTTTTAATTGTTTTTTACTATTTCCAAAGTGCATGATGATAATCTTTGTTGCAAGCAAATTCAATAAAAAATTGCTTAGACCAAAAGTGATCCTTTGAAATACTGTACATACACATATTTAGTAGCAACAGCAGCACGGAGCAAGCAAACCCCATTCCTTAAGACCAAAATGATGGTCCAAGCTTTGTCCTTAGTCAACCAGTCAGCGCAGATCTATATATTCCCCTTCCCCCTGCTGCTGTGCCAAATACAGATAATTTATTGCTATGATACCTTTATGAATATAGTATTCAGGGGACTTGTTAAATATTTATCAAATAATAAATGAGTTCGCTTTTTTCTACATTCAATGTACATAACTTATTTATATTGAGCCCAAAACAACGTTGTTTGAGACGAAAATCAAAGTATTTTTGTAATTATAATTTATTATAGGGTTATAATAGTCATTTTCATTATAATTTTTTAATTTTTTAACTCAAAACGACGTCGTTTTAGAAACAAATATAGATAACTTATCTACATTCACTGTAGAACTATTAAAGTCATAATAAATTTATAATAGATATTTTAATATCTATAAAGCATAAATAGCTATGAATGCATCAAACTAAAAAAAAAAGGGGTCCAGGTAACATCCCTGTGGCTGATGAGGGCGGAGAGTGATTGCCGGTACAAAGAGACACGGACCAGTAACGACTCTTGGCAAAACTTTCAGCGGGGATACATGAATGAATCAAATACACACCCGAAAGAGAAGGATTTCATAGACTCTACAAATATAGGACTCTACAGTTGGGGATAACTTATAAGAATTAATTGGTATTACCTAGACTAACAAGATGCATCTACATTTTGGAAGCGCAGAACGAAAGAACTCCATAATTAAACGTGCTTAATTTGGAATAATTCTGAGATGAGTGACCTCCTAGGTAATTTTCCCAGGAAGTGTGTGAGCAAGGACAAAGCACGCTGAAAGTCTCGTGTTATTTTATGAGGACAACCATTGATTCTTGAAGTGGCCGGACGTTACAAACAATGCCTAATTTCTTGGAGTGATGCTATAAACGTGCTTATTTATTTATTAGATTTCTCCACCGATTAATTGATTAATCAACTAATTCGATTAAACTCGGATATGACTACAAGAATACTAAACTCTTTTTGCCAAAATTTTAATACATCTGCATATATACCTAGATTCGAACTCGAGACCACTAATTAAGTAGAAATAATTTTTTACTTTGATCCACGTGCTAATTAACTATCGCCCGATATGATTTGCAATTCCTTACACCCTTTGTTGATCAATATCTCATGTGGATCCTAAATTGTTTTGTTTTAATTGGTAAGTCTTAGAGAATAATATAAACCATTAAAAAGGTCCTCATCCAACACCTTAAAACTTTTGGTTGAGATGGTTCTTTACATGGTATCAGAGCTTCAATAACTATAAGATCACGGGTTCACTTCTCTCCGCCCCCCACTTGTGGAATTAAATAAGTGTAAGATAAACAAAAAATTGGGCCTATGCAATAATATAAACGATTAAAAAGACTCTCAGTCAATACCTTAAAATTTTGGGTTGAGATGATTCTTTACGCAATAATATAAACCATTAAAAAGACTATCAGTGAACACCTTAAAATTTAATTTTGAGTTGAGATGATTCTTTTTACAGTAAGCCGCCTAAGAGATATTTCGACAAGTTCGATCTATTTTAATTTACCTATCTGACTAATTTTCATTTTGTTATAGGAGTACAATGCAAACTTAAAATTTGAGCACGCATTCTCATCTCACGGGTCCAGCTGGTTGCTTTGCACATAGAACCACTGAGTTCCTAAACTTTATTTTGTTATGAAATGAGCATATACTATACACACAAAAATTATATTTGGTGTTTTCTTCACGTAAACTAACATTACGAAAATCATGCAATCCCCCCATTTTTTGTCACATCTACCACATCCTCATCGTAAAAACACTAATCCATCGTACACTTTCCATTCCTTGTTTGATCTATTCGTGAGAACCATAGCTTGTAATTATACACCTCCATATGTAGCTTAACCAGTCAAAGTTTTAATTCAAGTCATGCAGTGTGTCTCTTCTATATAGGACGTTCAACGCGATAACCCTTGTTTATTTTACACTCAGTATATACCCTGTCACCTTTGAAGATGTGATAGCCCACACTTTCTTGTCACTACGTGCAGGCAATGTAGACAAAGACAAGATAACTGTGAGAAATAAAAAAAACAAAGAACAGAACAAAATTCGAGGACCAGATACTGTCATGTAAGAGAGATAGAAAAATGTATTAAGAGCATTGAATATATTAATGGCTGCAATTGGGGCACCCCTGTGAACTTTGAAGTGAGAGGGTGTGACATTTCAATGATATGGGCGGCTACTAAATTCTCAGATACCACTGTTTGCTTTGTCCGAGTTTCCTTTCTCGTACAAGAACAACAAATTGGCAAAACTTATCTTTGTCTTTCCCTCATTCAAATCCCTCTTATACCAATTTCACAAAGCAAACTCATGCATTAGCTACAGTTCCTTTCTGTACTTGTTTGGCCCATGTCATTCAATCCATGTCTTATATATAGAATCCAAAGCCCTCTATATGCAACTGTTGCAAATCCTGCTCTAGTTTAAGATTCTCAATTTTAAAAAAGCCTTTAAGGCATTTAGCTCATATAGGATTTCAGTGGGGCTCAATAGGCAAAGCAAAAATTCGTGCTGATCCTAGTTCCTAGTAAATGGTTTGGAGCTTTTTTCTCACGTGGGGTTTGAAAAGAAATATCATCTTTTTTAATATAGTTGCCAACTTGTGTGTCGTGTGTTTCTCTTTTTTTCTTCCTTTTCACCTAGGCGTATATATCCAAATTGCTAAACATCTTCATTAGTTAACAAAATGAAGCAAGTTATCCACTAGGATTAACCTAGTACTGGTGTGGGGTGTGTGTTAGGTGTATGTAGTGTAGAGGTGTGTGTTCAATTCCCATGTAATGCAAAAAAAAACATGAAGCAAGTTAATTTGCATGGACATGTGTGTTTTCACATCAGTCTTGATTTTTTAATTCCAGAGGATGTTCTCATGTCCCTCTTTCATTCAATCGTTGACGGTTGATCTGTCTGGGAAAATGTTATTTCCACTGCAGGTTATGTAAGGACAAAGTTCATTGAGGCCAGTTATGCTGTCACTGTGTTTAGCATGGTTCAGAGGCTCTGTAGTAATCTGTCTTCCATGTGAATACATGATACTTTTGTTTCGAACTTTAATGTTTAAGTCGTACTATGAAGAACCAATTTGACTTGTCTACTTATAAGGTATATACTTTTTTTTTTTTTTTTTCATGCTTATCTTACTTACTCATCTTTTTTTAATACTGTTAGATCAGAATCTTTACCAACTTTCACTCTTCTTTTGAGATTCTTATACAATAATATTGGAGATGAGTAGGTAAAGTAGACATGAAAAAATATAGACATAATATCATATCCCTGCTTATATATATATATATATATATATATATATATATATATGTTAGATATTCAAGTGTGATGAGTCCCACATTGATTAATAATGAGCTAAGTGAAGAGTATATAAGTAGAGAGACCCATGAACCCAATGCCTTAAGGTTTTGAGTTGAGATGTGATGTCAGACTCACCCATTGGTGGTGGTCCCCCGTCACGGGCTTTCCCCTGGACCCCACTGACAGTGATATGTGGTATCATAGCCGGGTTAGGCTCGAGCTAGCCTGATGATTGGTGATGATCCTCCGATATAACAGTAGCTATATATCACAATCATACTTTGTCCTAGCTAGTTGTGGTTCAACTCAATAGTTTTTTTCTCATCATTTTTCTGCCATTGACAAAAACAATAGCCACGAGAGTAACTTTTGCCATGCATCTACAATTTAAGATAGAAAGAGTGTGGGTATTACTATGAAGAAGCAGAGTAAGCTAAAATTGAGATTAAAGCATTGTAGATTCAATAATATATAATATCATGATTAATTTCGTATTTAAATCTACGATGTAAAAATGCAAATGCTTAGTCACAGGATTAATTCGGGGTGTAATAAAAGCAATTAACAGGCACCCAGATCACGATTCTATGTCCATGAGAAACTCCAATGTATAACTTTTGACTTAGTAATATGTAATTTAATTGATTAGTAAACTTGATTATCTTATTTTACAGCTTCGTTTCTGTTAATTATTATTTTCAACTCTGATTATATTTTAAAAATATATACTTGTCAAACAACTTGATTTCACATGCAATATTATAAAGTTAAACTAAAGGGATTTTAATATTTCAATAATGTTATTTATACAATCGTTTTAATTTGTTTTATAAATTATACATAACTAATTCTCATTGCGCAAAATGTCATTTTTTTTTCCATCAAATTAAATTACAGCAATAATGGGTAGATAATATAAAGTACTTTTGGGTTAAGGAACCGTTACTTTCTTTTAACAGTTTGGCGAGCCTCTAGTTAATTCCATAGGTATAAGTTTCACCGATCGAATAGGTATTTCTAATAGACATTAAACAACTAGAACAGTTGTGAGTGGAAATTTCAGTGTAACATCAAATCAGCTACATGCAAAAATAGAAACCTAAAAGTGATAGGTGATATATCCAAAAATCACGGCTATCAATTGATGCGGATATTTCAATAGTCATGTGTTTAACACCCTGTATTAGTAAATTATGTAATGTGGTTTCTTATTCTTATTAAGCAACAAGAAAGTGTAGGAAAGTCGAAACTGAATATAAGCCATTGATAAAATAGCCTAGAGAGCCCTACAAAGAAACTAGGCATAATGGAGGTGACCTAGATGAACATGAACTACTCAAAGTGGAAGTTCTACCTGACCTTTTACTAGCCCTTTTGGTGGACTCTCTTAAAGAAAGATGCTTATTGATGGGATGGGTGTGACAGTCAATCAAAAGTTTCAAGTTTTGGGCTATGTCCAATCAAAGATATGGCCCACACTAGCCCTTTGTTTCGGCCCATTAATGTTGTCTCCCTTTACTCTGTTGTTCGAGGTGAAAAGTACTAAACTGTTCACGTAGTGTGCTTGAAATTAATGAATTGAGTAGGCAAGACAAAGAATCATCCCATATTTCTCTGACTTTTTGCCCAACATTGAGAATTTCTCCATTTGTATACCGTGATGCTACTTTTCCAAAGATTCCCAGTGGTTTCAAAGATTACAATAACTAATATCCAAGGTAGGGTTATGTCATGTATGTGGACTTAGCAAAATATGAAAGTAAAGTTAATTACGTAGGAGTGCAAACACGTGAACTATTCAGCAGGGTTATTATTATTTTTTTAAAAGAAAAATATCAAAAGAGTATATTACTCAAATAACTTGAAAAATTAAAGTAAAACTCACGTATTTAAAATTATTGGAAGAACAAATATTGCAGAAAAATTGTTATGTTATAGAAATAATTAATTTAAGATCCACCATTTTAAAAATAAATTATAGTTATTGATGAGTCAGTTGAAAAAGTGAAATTTGACATACACAATGAGCCCAGTTGGATTTTTTTCTTTAAAAGTTGCTTTTTTTAAGAAAAAAAAGCACTTCTAGAAAAAAGTTTGTTTGGATACCTGCTTTTAAAAAAAGCAGAAATCATAAAAAAAGTCAAAAATCTACATTTTCAGAAGTTAAAAATTTTAGCTTCTAAAAAAACAGAAGTCAAAAGCCAATTATTTTTTTTCAAAAATAAAATATTTTTTTTTTAAAATCTAAATAGTTGAAACTTTTATAGAAAGTACTTTTAAAATAAGAAAGTAAAAAAAATAACTTTCTTAAAAAGCCAATACAAACGAGCTCATTGTCCTAAAATTATATCAACTGTTCTTTTTGCATATGCATGTTATAAATTTTTCTATCGTCACTTTAGATAAGGTTATCTACAATTACCACAAAAATTATGTCATTTTGATTGATGAAGGGTGTTTCTATAATTTTAAATGAATTAATAAAAAGTGTTTTCTTAACTTTATTTATTTTTTATTATATACGTTTTACTGAAACACCATTCATTAATTCACCTAAAATTATAGAAACACCCTTCATCAATCAAAATGACGTAATTTTTGGAGTAACTGTAGATAATCTTATCTAAAGTTGCTGTCGAAATATTTTTTTTTATATATATAAGTAAAATCATTTCTACCGCCGCTTTACGCACAACAACAACATATATATGGTTATGATTCCCCGCATTTAATGTTTTCAAGTATATATATGACTAATATTTGACTGCTACACATAGTAGCTGTAGAAATGTAAATCCCATATATATATATATATATATATATATATATATATATAGGGATAGTATCCGTTTACAATATTTTTTTGCAAATTATATTAAGTACAACCGGTCGTACACTACATGATCAAAGTATGACCGGTCGTACTTAGTGTAGTTTATAAGAGTCTGTAAACAAAAAAATTTGTAAATATAATCTACCCTATATATATATATATATATATATATATATATATATATATATAAGAGTCGTAAACACACAATGCGATTGGTTTACATGTTAATTACACAGTGCAACTATCACTTCAGTTGCATTAGCATCACCATCACGATCACCGACAGCGTCACTATCACTATCCCTTTTGGTAATAACAAAGTGGGGAGAGAGAAACACACGCCTCCCCCTCTACAGTTCTCCATGTCTACTTCCTGCGTTCATATATTATCATTCACTATCACTTTTTATTTCTCTGTAATTGAAAGGGACTGTGCCATCGCCCACTCACTCTCACTTTTTAGTGTGTCTATGTATCTGTGACTGTGTGTATTAGATAGAGATAAGAGATAGAGAGATAGAGAGAGTAAATGCGGGCAGAAGAAAAATCAGAAAACCAATATGAAGATTAAGTAGCTCAAATGCCAAGCATATGGTTTAGTGCATAGAGCTTGAATTGGTTGTTTGTGTGATATAATAATTATGAGCTCAAATTAAATAGTAAAAAAATAGTTTTTTAGTCAGATATCTGTACTCTATGTAGTTTGAATATAGAGTCATCATTATAATATAGTTTCAATTTGAGTCTGGACATTTTTTTAATTTTAATTTGTTTATATTATAATGTATTTAAATTATGTTAAACACAAAGCACCTGAGCAGACAACATAAGAAAAGTTATAATTTTATTTAATTTTTTTATACAAGTAAGAATTGAACACATAACCTAATACAACTTATCCAATCTCTTACAAAATATATTTTAATTTTTAGATAGGGCCAAATACAAATTTTAACCCAGCAAAATTATAATTTTAACCTGAATAAAATTATATATAATTAATTATATATAATAAGTACAATTTATTAAAATTTAGTCCGGACCGATATCACCCCAACTATTATGTGCAATTTGGTCATGACTGGTTCTGTGTAATTTTTTATCTCTTTCTTCACCTGCATTATTAAATAGGTGGGATTCAATTATTGACTGATCATGTGCAATTTTAACATGAGAGGATTCATTCCCAAATGATATTGAAATTGATAAAATATTACCAAATGTTCAAAACCCTTTGCCAATGGTATATCTATCAACGAGGCAAGTTTGTTGATAACATATCTCAACCTAATATTTTAAATTTTTGGTAATTATATAATCCTCATTTGTTATGTCTAATTAAAGTGGGACTTTACACCACTGGTACTTAAATATTTCCAACAAGACTAAGTGCCCTATATGAATCGGAGAATGCTTAAATTGGATCAATTCTCTGTATGAGTAGTTGAAAGTGCTGGAATTGGACTAATTAAATTTTGATGAACCACTTGAGGGAATATAAAAAAAATGGAGTGTGTTGAATGAGAGAGAGAGAGAGAAGTGAAGAGGGAGTGCAACTGGTACTGCTATAGTGTCGTATTGGTGCGCTAATCCATGCGTTGCATCCTCTCCTTGCCCTCATTGCCTCTCTAACCCTTCCCTCCTTTGCCGGTGCTATGTCTCCTCCATTTCCAAACACGCCAAGACGAACCATATCATCATCAATTTTCCTTCATTTCACGTGCGCACACACACATATACACATGCCTCCCTATCCATGCTACCACCCTCTTTCTCCCATTCTCTCTGTTCCATAACACTCTCTATACTGCACGCACACAACATTAAGGGACTCAAATAAATCCTTAACATAATGTCACGCTCAAAATACACTTTTATATATATTTTTTTAAAAAAAATAGTTTTATACATGTTAATTATCAATGTTGGTTTAAATGTTGAATCTCAAAAGCCAAAAGCCAATTAAAACATCCACAAGATTTGTTTATTTATATTGGCTTTCTCGTCCCCACTTACCATCTCAGAAACTATCACACCCCTCAAAAACTCTCTTTCACTCCCTCACTCTACACTCTCTCCTAGCTGCTGCTGCTACACTACTACTACTAGTACTACTACTACCTTCTCATCATATAATATTACACCATATTCTATTAACCCCACATCATTCTCACCATGCAAACTCACTCTTTCTCCTCATACATATCCTCTTGTGAGAGTAGTGCCTTCTTAGAACATGATGACGAGGTTGTTGATGAAGCCTCCATTTCACTCTCCCTTGGCCTTCCTGGCCAATACAACAACCCCAAAGTCCCTTCCTCAAATAACCACTCTGCTACTACTCTGCATCATCATCATCATCATCATAGACAGCAACAAAACCCTACCTCTGATGAACAACAGAGTGGTGTAACAGTTGCACTTCACATTGGCCTTCCCACAACTTCATCACCAAACACCACCCCTACTAGCAAACCGGATCATTTGGCTTCTGCTCCGGTTCAGGGTCAATATTGGATCCCTTCTCCTGCTCAAATACTCATTGGACCAACACAGTTCTCTTGCACAGTCTGCAAAAAAATGTTCAATCGTTTCAACAACATGCAGGTTAGTCAACAACAGCTGAAACTGATTATTCATAAGCATTTATTAGAGACTTCAATTCGAAAGAAACACCACTTGCTTTCTTTAATTTCTATCCAAGATTTAAATATACAAGTACAAGTAACAGTTACCCACTCTAGTAAAGGTCTACTTTGACACTACTTATTAACTCCATCTCCGAATGCCTTTTATTTTTGTATGATTGAAAAATTACGGGTTCGAAATCCAAAAACAGTGTTTTTTAAGGCTTGAGATTGCATTTAATGTTGTTTTAAGGGGGAGTGATGGAGAACAAAAATCTTGTAAATTTTTTGTACTTTATTATTTATTTTTTTCATACATGAATTTCACTAATGCAATGTTACATGACAGATGCATATGTGGGGACATGGGTCACAATATAGGAAAGGACCTGAATCATTGAGAGGAGCAAAACCAGCTTCTTCAATGTTGAGGCTTCCCTGTTATTGTTGTGCTGAGGGTTGCAAGAACAACATAGATCATCCAAGGTCAAGGCCACTCAAGGATTTCAGGACCCTTCAAACACACTACAAAAGGAAGCATGGAGCGAAGCCATTTGGGTGCAGAAAGTGTGGGAAGCCATTTGCAGTGAGAGGTGATTGGAGGACACACGAGAAAAATTGTGGGAAGCTTTGGTTCTGCATTTGTGGTTCTGATTTCAAGCACAAGAGGTCCCTTAAAGACCATGTTCGTGCCTTTGGTGATGGCCACGCTCCACACACTGTGGAGAGTTGTGATCAGTTGGGGGAAGAAGAACTATTAGGTGATGATCAAGATGATGAGGAATTAGAAGACGAAGAAGAAGAAGAATATGATGATGATGATAATAACAACAACAACAACAACAATGAAGTGGTTTTTGCTTTTAATTAATTAATACAAATTAAGTAGGTGTTTGTTAACTTTGTTAAGATTTTCCTTGTAACTAAATTAAGGTTTGGATTAATCAATTAGTGTTCTGTATCTTTGTCTGATGTCTCAGAGAGAGAGAGGGTGCGAGAAGATGGAGACAAACAGTGAAATGAAAGCTAAGGTTCTTGCATTTAATGCCAGAAGTGGCAGTCTTATCTAATTAAAGGACGTTTTCTTTTTCATGCTGCTTTTTCCTGTGATAATGAGAGAGAGAGAGAGAGAGAGAGAGAGTTAGCTAGGAAGGTAGTCAAGAGTATTCAGTGACTGCAGATGAGAGACAGACATGCAGACAAGGGCAGTCACAGATTCTACTGTTCATCTTTGCATTTGCTTGCCATAGATATTGAGCAGAGAAAGAGACAGATATAATAGAGAAAGAGAAAGAGAGAGTTAAATTTGTTTGAGGCTCAGTGATACTGAGCTTGGAGTGGCACTGTTAACACTTTGATGGATTGCTACTGTCAGTGTGGGTAACAATGGACCACTTATGTGTAGCTGTTTTTGGGGTTTCACCCAAAGTGTTGCCTTTTGCCTTTTCAGAACAACTACAAACTGATACTATACCCATCCATTTTCAGCACCTTTGTTGTCTTATTATTTTTTACCCTCCTCACTCTATTTTTAACCCCCTCATCAGTATATAACTATATACTAATAAATCTGCAACAATGTCAATTATTCATGTTCATAATATATATAATAAAAAAAATGATAGTAATAATAATAATAATCAGAAGCAATCATTCATAAATAACACTTATATTTAATGCATGTGCATGGCCCTTATATACTGATCATTGTTCTTTGCTCGAGGCTTTCTTTGTGCCATGTACGTTCAATCTTGCCCCCACTTTTTCTTCCCGCTTTCTTCTTTTGTTAAATGGAAAGCAGATTGAAAAATGAAACCCGGTAGAACAAAATGGAAAGATTGGGAAATAAAAAAGAAGAAGGAATAAATTAATACTGTGCATGCATGCTTGGACCTTCAAATTGAAACTCTTAATTATATTGTTTTTATTTCATTGGTTTAAGTAACTTTCGTTAATTGATGTTTGTCTGGTTAATAGGGATAAACAATTCTCAAAAGCATTAACAACAGAAAACACTAGCTAGGGATAGGGAGCCTAGGATGACAGTGAAGTAGTATTAGGGACATAAGTTTAAGATCCGAGGCAAAAGACTCAATTCAGACTAACAGCTACTTTAGCCTTTGAATTCCTTAGTTCCCCGTTAAGTAGGCAATTTTACTGTTACCTTCATTTATTTACTTCTTGCATGGCACATAAACTAAACATCAAGCATCCTTGGTGTAACAAATAGCACAATTTTTAATATATATATATATATATATATATATATATATTAAAATCATTTCGCTACCAAATTTGTATAATACATTAGTCGAACAACACCTCAAGATAACCTCATAACAATTATTTATCATAAACCCTAATTCTAGTTACACTTATATCTCTCAAATAAAGCTCTCACCACATACAACTAATGCAAAATTATTAATGTATACCAAATGATGGTAGCTCAGTTGGCACATGGGAGCTAAGTAGGTGGGGGTGAGAGTAGGGATGTAAATAGGCTAGGCCGGCCTACAGGGGCCTACAGCCTGACCTATGTTAGGCCCGGCCTGGCCCAGCCTATTTAATAATTAGAGCGGGCCTAGGCTTATGGAAAAGCCTTTTAAATAAATAGGTCGTAGGCCTCCAACACAAAGCCCAGCCTACAAAGCCTATAGGCCGGCCTGTTTATTTAAATTTTTTTTATTATACTTAATATATATTCAAAAAGTGGAAGTGTATCAAAGTAGGAGAAAGAGAAGAAGACACATTAGAAGATTGTCAAAGCTGAAAAAAAAAAACAATCTTTGTTGTCATGAATATTATTTAAAAATTTGTGTGTTCTTGTTAAAAAACATTTGAGAATTTTTATAATTTGGATCTTTGTTGATTGTTGTCATGAATATTATTTAAAAATTTGTGTGTTCTTGTTAAAAAATATTTGAGAATTTTATAATTTGGATCTTGGTTGAACATTATTTTATAATGAATGAGATTTTTTTTTTTATTTTAGTTTAATTTACAACTTCGTAGGCCTAAAAGGCCTCATGGGCCATGGTAGGCTTTTAATTTTTTAACAATAGGCCGGACTTAGCCTACAAACTAAGCTTTTGATAGGCTGATAGGCCAGATAGGCTCAATATGTTTTTACGTAGGCTTGGGTCGCCAAAGCCAAAGCCCAGCCCGGCCCAGCCCATTTACATCCCTAGGTGAGAGCATGTGTTTAAATCTCTCCAGTACCATCTTTGGGAGAAATTTAAAGCCGTAATTCTGAACTCATCCCGAATCGAATTAGTTGCAAAGCAATGAACCGATTGGAATATTTCTAAAATTTTTAATGTTTTACTTCAACTGTTACACACAATTTTAGGGATTAATCTTTTATTTCGTCAACTCTAAATTTTTGGTATCTATACTATATATTAAGTCAAGAGCTGAATTGTAGGAATACTGATGATGCATGATGAATCCACGTTTGAATAGGTAAAATATTTTATGTGTCCAAATGCGGGAATCATATATAGTACAATCTTATAAATGTATGGACATAGGTGTTGACCTCTTCTCGTATCTAAAAATATGGATTGACTTACTCATGTATAAAAGCCCAGAGACTCACCATAATATATAACTAATAATAAAGGTAGTTATGAAGTCCAAAACACAAAAAATCAATATTTAAGACAAACAATAATATAACATCTAATTATCTGAATTTCATATTAAAGAATAATATATGTGATGTAAAACAACACACTGCAATTAGCCGCAAAAATATCACGTCACATCGATGCCTGCATCTTATTTTCCTTTTCTCTTGGTTTAAAGAACCTTCACGAATAATCGATGCGGCTAACAATTCTTCTTAACCAATAGCCACACATGAGTACACATACAACGAAAATGCAACTGTGCCTTACCAATTCTTATTTTTCAACCAATCTTTTGTTTTTTTATTGTCAACCTCAAACACGGACCTTACCAAGCATCGTCAGCAATATAAAAACTTCCACAAACAAGACAACATCTAAAAATTTATCTCTCTTATGCAATTCATGTAAAGAAGTCATTTATACCTTTCGTTTAATCATTTTTGGCATTTATGAATGTAAATATATAGTAGTCAGTGAGTGCTAACATGTTGTATCCATTGGAAATTCAAGTGTTATTAGGAAGTCACAAGAGATCATTATGGATAGCTAAGTCGTAATCTATCATAATAAATGAGTTTGATACCACATTTTAACCTTAGACTTTAAGTAACGAGTTCATGCATCCCTTTCATTCATATATTAAAGTTGGGATATATTTTTCTTATGTTGTAGGAAAAGAATTACCTCATGTTGTAGAAATAAAGCTATAAGTGGGACCCACATGTAAGAGGAGAGAGAAAAAAAAAGTGGTGGGACCCAACTCCTTTTTGTGTGTGTAGGAGAGATGTTTATCTCATGTAAAATGAGATAAACATAACCCATTAAAGTTTTAAGTTAAGATATAGTGTCAAATTCATTTATTTTAATTTGTGGCATAGCTCATTAATGGTGGCCTAGCTACCTACATTAAGGCTCTTGCTAACCACCTACCGGTGTAGAAGAGCTAATAGTTTGATTGGTTCGAGTATAGGAGATAATGATTATATTGGTGTTTGGGTTTGTTATTCCTCCCAAACCCATGGTGTGGAGACAAAGTGTGACTCTTGGTTAGTAACTATTAATATTCCAGAAAAAACTTCAGCTTGAGGAGAGCATATTAATGTTTGGTCTCAGAGGGGGAGTTAATGTTAAGAATTAAATGTGTGTGAAGTCTAATTGGTTAAGAATATAATAAGTAAGAAAGGACCCTTGTATTTATTGTCTTAAGATTTTAAGTTAAATTAGGGTGTCGAACTTATTTATTGTAGTGAATTTTTAGTTAATCCATTGATAATGATCTCCTTTACCTTCCCTATCCCTAATCTTAACAACCATCGTGGTGACAAAACGGATAACTCACCCCACTTTTGAAGATGGGTTGGAAAATTCGACTCATTAGACCAAACCCGTTTTAAAAATAAAAGTTAAAAAAAAAAAAAAAGTTAGGCGGGTTGAAATATATGACGGGGCAGGTCGGCCTTGTTTTGCCACCAATTTTGTGAAGAAACATTACCCTTTCCTTATTTTATTTATTTTGGACCCAGCTATATATTAACTAAAAGAAAACAGATGCGAGATGAATGTAATGAAATACATTAATTATATTGATTTTTCTATTATTATTTTCTAATATCATAGCTGCATCTCTCTCTCTCAACTTTAATTTTGTATTATATATGTGTAATGGCACATGCTAGTCTGAACTAGCTGAAACTGTCATATATAATATGGAAATCATTTTTTTCATTTAAAGGAGAAAATATTTCTCCTACTAGAGTGACTCATAGTATAAGTGGGGTCTACAAAATAGTGGAGAGAAAAAAATTCAAGGTGAGACCCACTTACACTACTAAAAAAGTCTTTTTTTTCGACGAAAAAATTCTGTCGAAAATGATGAAAATTCCATCGAAAATAAACTTTTCAACGGAATTATCAACGGAAATGAAGTCGTTGAATTTCTCTTTGTTGATAACAGATCACGATTATATATGCTGTTGCTGCTTCATTCTACTCAGATCACGATTATATATGCTGATAATTGCATATCACTCATGTTGCCTTTATTTTTGTTGATTGCATTTTTTGTATCGTTTAAGTTTACTATTGAGAGCTTTCCAGCAAGTCTGCGCTTAGGAGGTCTTGTCCCTCATCGGGCTTTGGCGTGTGTGCCATTTACGCGATCAAGTATGTCAAGGCCTGAGTACTTTTCTTTTGTTTGAAGCTTATTCCAATCAAGATTATAAAGATTTGTTAGCAACATATTTACTCATAACTTCACCTGCTTCTTCAACACTTCTTGTTGTGGATAGTCACTACATGCATTCTCATGTGAATGTTTCAATGTATGTATAACACCATAAACAATTATAAATAACAGAAATCTTGCATAACAGACATTTACGATTTTTTATAATGCTTGGGAATACTTAAGTAGTAAGACTTAGGTGAAAAATTCAGTCAAAATTATCAATGGAAAAAAATTGTTGTTGAAATTTTCAAAGGAAAAAAATTTCTGTTGAAATCTTCAACGGAAAAAAACTCCGTTGCAATTTTTGACCGAAAAAAGACCAAAATTCCGTTGCAATTTTTGACGGAAAATATTCCGTTGAAACTTTCAACGAAAAAAATCTGTTTCATATTTTGACGGAAAAAATTCTATTTGAATTTTCAACGGAATCATTTCCGTTGCAATTTTCAACGGAATTTGTTGTCCGTCGATAATTTTTGATTAAAACAAATTGGGTTTATTGTTTGTCCTTCAAAAGGATGGTCTTTTTAGATAAATGAAGTGTGTTTTTTCAAATTTCAAATTATAAATTTTTCCCTCCACTCTCTCTTCTCCAAAATTGTTTATTTATCTCTCCTAAAAGGATACACACTCTTCCCAAACAAATTATATCAAAAACTTTCAACAGAATTTAATTTTCGTCAAAAGTTTTGACGGAATTTTTTTTCCATCAAAAATTTTTGTCTCTAACTTCAACGGAAATTTTTGCCGTCTCTATTTCTAACGGAATTTAATTTCCATAAAAAATTCCGTTACTTTTTGTGACGGAATAAATTCCGTTGATAAATTCCGTCGATAATAGAACTTTTTCTAGTAGTGTTATACTATGTGTCATTAGTAGGAGAAAATTTTTCTACTTTAAAAAGAGAAAATATTTTCCCATATATTATGTGATTGTATAAGTTATGTAAAGATATGCAATTGGCAAAGGCCGCCAGAAAATCTTTTCATTGTTCAAATATCAATTTATTTGCTTTCATTGGGGAAGTGATCATTCATACGAAGTACCAAGAAAATTTGAACAAAGTTCGGCCTAGTGTACGCATACGGAACAATTTAAAATTCTATTTTAATATTAAAAAATACACATTTTTCCTTTTCTTATAAATTTGTAGCTATTTCTTGAGTTTTTAATATTCAACTCAATTATGTTTCAACTTTCAAGTTTCAAGAAATACTTATATGAAACAAAAATTAATTAAACTAATATTCTTTGTTTTAGTTTAGTAATGTGTAAGTCATTATAGTTAAACAAAAATGAACGTTATAGTTTCATGGATTTTAAAATAAGTTCCTATAATTTAAAAGTTTTTAACAAAGTAATCATCCTTGTAAAATATTTTAAATGGGTTTTAATTAACTCGCTAAGTACTGTCAACTTTTATTAAATTATAGGGATTTATTTAGAAACACAGATAAAGTATAATAACATATTTAATTGATCTATTTGTCCAGTGGGTCCCTATAATTTGCTTTTGTTTTCTAATAGGTGATTTGCTTTTGTTTTGAAATATGTGCTTATAGTTTAAAAAGAGGAATGCTATACTTTTTTTATTTTGGACTTATTATTTTTATTATCTAATTGGTTATCGTTAGATCATTTTAAAATCAATGGTTAAAAAATAAGAAAAATTAATTATTGTTGATTTCAAATTAATCCAATAATAACCAATTAGGTAGTAAGAAAATAAGTATAGAATGATAATAAGTATAATTGTCCCGTTTAAAAAATAGAATCTGAATTCATGTTAGATGTAAGAACCTGCATCGTTAAATTAGGAATTTTTAATAATTTAAATATGAGTTTAAGAAATAATTCCATAATTAACCTTGAATAAATATGGTAAGGTTAGAATAATTATCACGAGGGTTTAATAACACTTAAAGTCACGAAAAGTGCGGATACCGATTCTACTTCACGGTATAAGTGCGTACTGATGAAGTATCCCGAAAAATTATAATAAGTGTATGAATATTCCTAGAATAATATCTAGGACTGGTATATCAAATTTGGAGTCAAAATAATGAGAACTGATATCAGAACGTATACCGACTACGTAAAAATGAGTCTCGGTAAAGTGTTGCGAAAATTATAATAAAAATATGACAAATCCTAGAAAAATGGCTAGGTTTAGAATATGAAGTTTAAGAGTAAAATGATTAGCGGAGCTATTAATGCTAATATAGTGGGATTAAACTTAATGAGACTATATGTATATATATATATATATATATATATATATATATATATATATATATATGAGGGCACAAGTTTCTAGGTTAGATTCTACCCTTCTACGTGCCTCCATTTCTGAAGCTTTGTGCAGCCACCTTGTCACCCTCATTCTTCTTCAAGAAGGAGCCCAAGTGATCACCTTTCTTTATATTTTCTTCATCAAAACACCATAGCTAGGTGTGAGTAAGCCTTGGAAGGTGGTAGAGCACCACATTCTGAGTTGTGTGTAGCCTCTGTTTTGAGTGTGTGAGGGCTGACTTCTTGAGTGTTGAGGTGTGAGCCATTTCCTTGATGTGTGATGGTACAAGAAGCCATTTTGTGTAGTAAGGAACCAATCTTGTGAACCATTTTAGTGGTCTCTTGGTAGCAGTATTGTAGAGTGCATAAGAAGCTTCAAGCCACTACCTTTTTTTTTTGTTTTGAGCCTCTGGGTAAGCATCACCACCTTTGCTCTTGATTTTCTATAGAAAGGATGAACCTTGATGCATATAATAAGTGAAAGTTGATAACTTAAGGGTTGGTAAGGCATAACACACCTAAATATGCATGATTGAACGTCTGGAAACTTGAAAAATGATGTCTTGGAAGGATATCTTCGCGAAATGCAAACTGCATTCTGTCGCGAAATATCCGGATATGATATCCGGATATTGATATACGGATATGGGGTTTTGATATCCGAATATGGATATCCGGATATGCCCTCGTGAAATATTTGTATATTCTGGGAAAATTCATAGTGTGGGCTGTTCTGTCCAAACAGAAACGTGGGTTTGGTTTATGGACCCTATATTGGATAGAATGAACCTCTGTCATGATGTAAGTAAGTCAGAACCTAAAGTATTGAAGACTTATGGATTTTGGAGAAGCCTAAGGTCATTGAATGAAAAAGGAAACGTTGTCGTAATGTAATGAACTTCTAGATAACGTATACTGATAATATTCCTGGTATAAACAGACGGTGATTGTGCTGTTTTGTGACTGTGGGCTGGTGTGGACTCTTGATTGGATTGTAGCTTGAGAGGTAAGCTTTCATGTCCTCGGTTTTGCCCATTGTTGGTTCCACCATATCTCATGGAGGGATGGTGATATGCATGATGTGTTTTTATGAAAATAAATGATGATTCGTGATATGCTATTGAGTTGTTGTATTGAGTGCAAGTGTCATATGATATGTATGTGGTGCACCACTTAGACGGTAATCCCTGAGTATGTGGAGACATTCAAGATGGTAACTCCGTGGGTGAGGTGCAAGCGGTGTTCCTTGTACTGTAGGTTGTAGACATATGTAATCTCTACCTTTTAATTCTCTGGCCAGTAGGATGCTTACACACATGACATGGATATATGCTGCATTGCACAGATTTTAGAAATTATACAGTTGTTACTGTTTTGGAACTTATATTGCACATGTAAGTGAGTTTGGGGTCGAGAGATACTTGAGGACCCCTTGTCTTACTGAGATTTCTTTTTAGAGATCTCACCCCGTGTTGCGGCACATTTTCATGTACAGGTACCTCGAGGGTTGATACCTCTAGTGGCAGGAGGCTAGAGTTGAGTTGATTATGCATGCTTATTGCTGATATGCCTAGATGTTGATCATGTTTTACTTTCAGTATCTTGTTATTTGATTTGAGACTTTGTTGCCTTATTTGGTGAGCATGAGGGTTGTCCATACCACACTGATATCTGTTACATTTATTTAGTCTTAAGTTGTATAATGTATCAGGATATTATCTGATTTACGTGTTGTAGCTTCGTGACTAGATACACATATATTGAATGAGGTTATTTAGTTAGTTATTCATTGTAATTTACATACAGGAGTTATTTTGAAAAGAATAAGTAAGTCAACTTGGTTAATATAATATGATCATAATTAGAAAGAAAAAGTTAGCTTCCGCATTTAATTAGTTGCGCTATTACCATTTGTATGTTAATACACCGGATACACACGGGATGTTACATTAGAGGTGAAAGACTTATTTAAAGATTTTGAAAAAAAAGTCAAAAAATATGAGAATCTTTTTAAATACTTTTAAATTATTAAAACCTATTTAAAATTTTAATAAAATTACAGGGACTTACGAAGTAATTTAACTTATATTTTACCAATTTTTGGTCCGAAGAATGGGATTCCTAATGATAGTAGGTTGTATAAGTATTCATCATTTTCGTATATGTCTTGATTTTTTTTTTTTTGAAACTGATTCTAATTATCTCTTTGAGGCGAATCAGAACCCCCGGTATCTCCACAGGTTTGACTCTTTGAGCCGCCTATGTGACTAATCCAGAGTTCGGGTGCGAGTCCAAAGATTACGGTACTTATGCCCTCCCCAGATGAATGTCTTGAATTTATTTATACGAAAATATATTTTTGAATATAATCATATTGAGATGTATATCTCCGCGGTCGTTTTCTTGTTCAAGGATACCCCTTGACTGAAATATGTACATATTATTTACGGGAACGGATCCACTTATTATCAAAAAAAAGTTTATCACTTTTACAACCAATTTAATCACCCTTGATTTCCGTTAATCTAACGGTTATAATTTATTAGAAATTAATAATATTTATTGTATCACACTTATTAATTAATTATTAATTTCCAATAAATTATAACCGTTAGATTGATTAAAATCAACAATGATTAAATTAGTTGTAAAAGTGATAAAAAATTTTTTGGTGATAAACGAACATTGCCCCATTATTTACGGAAAGAAAAAGAAGAAGAACATATACACATTAGGCGCCGAAAAGCCCTACAAATCAAACCAATTCATTCAGCATTGGTACTTCGCAGTAATAATGATCACTTTGAAGATTTAAATCAAAGCAATTCATTCAGCATATTAAATAAAGGGAATTTTATTTACCATAATACATAAATAATTTATCTTATGCAATATATAAAAGGAAAAAAGAAGTATAATGTTGTAGGAAAATGTTTAGGTAATGTTATAGAGATAGAGATGGTGGGACCCACGCTTGTTTTCAAAAACCAAAAAAATAAACAAGTGTGGGTCCCACCATCTCTATCTCTATAACATTACCTAAACATTTTCCTACAACATTATACTTCTATTTCCCTATATAAAAATATGGAGGAAACTTATTAAGAAAAAGAGGGAAAAAAAAAAGCAGATCACATCATTTCTTTATATGTTGCATGAGATAAATTATTTCATACAACATGAGAAATAATATTTTTTTAAATAAATTAATTGAATTGCAATAATTAAAATTTTATATTAAAATGACCCATTTCACTTTAAAACTTAGCGGGCAAACTCAAACCCAAATTCTTGTTCATCTACAGACACATTGTTTTTCCTTGCTCTTTAATTTCGTAGTTTCTTCCATTAATTGGTGGTGCTGCTTGAATAATTCCATCGTATAGACAATATTAACAGCAAAAATAATAATAATAATAAAAAATCAAGGTAACAATTTGATATTATTTTGAAGAAAAAAAATGTTTGTTATTTTAAATGATATAAAATTATGTCATTTTAAGATAGAGATAGACATAAAATAATTTTTTTTATTTAAAATTTAAATTAAAAAAACCATTCATTTTCTTTTATCCATAATTTTTTATTTTTTGTATTTATCTTTTTTCTAAAATGACATAATTAATCTTATTCAAAATGATAAACGCCAAACTCTATTTTAAATGATCGGTTAACCAATAGCAGAGCTACACTTCTAAGAGGTGGGCCCACTTGAATGTCACAGGAATCTATCCATCTACAAAGACCCAATTCGCAATTTTGTGCTGACCCATGAGGTAGAAAAATACGGTCCTTTAGTTTGAAACCCTAGGTTCTTGTGCCAAAAAAGAAACCTAAAAATCATATTTTGACATATTTGGCAAAAAAAAATTACCAGATTGTCACGTTAATAGTAAATTTTATCAAAATGTCACGCGGCATATTTCGCTACACTATATAGCGAAATATGTTTGCATATAATTCGCTACACTGTGTAGCGAAATATGCCATGTCAGGCTGCATAGTCAGCAAAAATGACACGTGTCAAGCAGGTAGAAATTCGCTACACTGTATAGCGAATTATGCTTGAATTCTGCTTGCTTGACACGTGTCATTTTTGCTGACTGTACAGTCTGACATGGCATATTTCGCTACACAGTGTAGCGAAGTATGCCGCGTGGCATTTTGGCAAAATTTACTGTTAGCTTGGCAGTCTGATAAATTTTTTTGTCAGACGTGACAAAATGGTCACTGTTCCCTCATTGTTACCAGCGCGGCCAGGTCGATAGCGAAATAGTTATATAATTGATTTGGATGGATTAGTGGATCAGTCGTGCATTGAATCTAGTATGACCCAGTCGATTTTGATAGAAATTATCGACCCAATCGGTTAATAGATGACTCGGATCGGTTTATTTAATTTTTTTTTCAAAAGATAAATAAATTATAATGTATATATTTAAGTGATTCATTGCTTATTGAATTATATATATTATATATTTACAATATTAATATTGTCATAGTTATGCACTATGTTGAGAATTTTAATTTGATTTATAATTAGAGATATCATTTACTAAACTTGAAATACCAGTATCACAAGCATTATATATTTGTTTGATCCTTTATTGAATAATAATGTGTAATTAATTTTTTTCTATATTAAAATATTTAGAATTTATATTATTTTTTTTGTTATTTGAATATATTTATAATTTTTTTAATATAATTTATAAATTTATATATAATCACCGAATTATATGATTTGATTTAATAATTCAGTCCTGGACCGAATTAAGGAACATGCCGATTTTAATAATTTTGGGAGAGGCTTAGCATGACAAGTACCTAGAAAATAAAACAAGTTGGCCCTTAAAATGGTCAAGGATCAACGATGAAGTAATGATGCAATGTATATAAATAATACAAGTCCAACCCAATAAAATCACTAACATAAATAGATTTTTAAAACATGAATAATCCTAATATTCTAACAATAATCTTACTTTTAAAGAAGCATTTATGACTTAAAAGATTGGGAGAACCATAATTGTGAACATGGTCTCTATGTATGGACCTACGACTACAATGCTGGTTTGGGTGTATATATGCCTATGATAGATGGGGCATGCTACGAAAGCTAAAGCATCTATTTAAAGGATTGGAATTTAAAGACTTATTGTATGCATTTTCAGGAGGGAAAAGGAAAAAAATTAAAAATTAAATAAAAAGGATATTTGTGAAGAAATAGAGAAATTGGGAATCGCGATTAAAAATAATAATAATCAGATAACCAATGAGCCGTTGGATATACCAAAATAAAAAAATTTCTGAAACTCTTATTAAACAATTTTAATTAGTTAATTAATATAACAATTGATTTGCTGGTAAAATTATTTTTGGAAGCTTTAAAACCTATGGCAAAAAAGACCACAATTTGTTAGGATGTTAGTGCATATATTGATGTGATAGTCAATTTTCTGATGTGACAATTTCTATGAAAACCTATATTAATGTCGATCTCGATTAGGGATTTTTTTAAAATGGACCCAGTCCATCATTTATTGGATGGTCTTTTTTTCAAAAAAGAAAAATTCTCTTCTACTTATACCCTTATCTTTCTTTAAAATTCTTTCTCAGTCTTTTTTGTTTTTTATTTTTGGACAAGTCCCACAAGGGTCGGGACTGCAAAAAATGAGCTCCTCGATTAGACAATAATGTCATTAAAAGTGAGTTAATGGTGATTAAGGATGTGCAAAATAACCAAAAAATTAAACCGAATCATAAATCAAACTGAACTGCACTTAAAATAATTGGTTTTTAAAAACCAGTTCATGACTCGAACCGGTTTAAGAACCGAACCGTTTTCAAACCGAATCGAACCAAATTGATTTTTATTAACTTTATTTTTTAATTATTTTAATTTTTTTGTCTTTCAAAATAGGGTCGACCCGAACCGATTCCAACCGAACTGAACCACTTCTGAATCGAACCAGTTTTGAACCGAACCGAACCATTTAAACTAATTCGGTTCGATTTTTCAAAAAATTCGATTCGGTTTGACCCATTCACATCATTAATGGTGAATGCTAAGAAGTTTTAATTTCGAATTTGCATGCCAACAAAATATAATATAGGCTTTGTCTTAGTGCAAAAGGAATATAGGTTTTTTTTATTTTTTAACCAAACTAATTGAATTAAGGAAAACATGTTTTTCATGAAAAAAAAAATACATGAGACCCGTTAAAAAGAAAAGAGAAAAAGTAAAAAAGTGAGTTCCATTCACTTTTTTGTGTATTACATAAGTTAAATTATCTCATACAATATGAAAAATACTTTCCCCTTGAATTAATTATAGTTTTCAATAGTTAGAATAAAAAATTATTGCGCTGTAATAATCACAAAGAGTTAAGGCATACATGATACATTGGAACAACGATGGTGGAGCTGATGCTTATCATTGGACAAGAGTGGACATTTAAGTATTGTATTGCTGCAATAGGGTTATTGGTGACTTGGTCGTGAGACTGGCTCAACATCTGGGCCTAGAGGACAAATATAAGACTTGGCCCTAGACTTCTTAGGCCCGTTTGAACGGACTATTTTTAAAAAAGTTTTCTTTTTTCTTTTCTAAAAAAATTGCCTCTCAGCTTTACATGCGTATACCAAATTTTTTTTAATAAAAAAAAGCCAGAAAAAGTTAAAATAAATATTTTTTTACATAAAAATATTTTTTAAATATTAATCCAAACTTAAAATAGCTCGAAATTTTTATAAAGGATAATTAAAAATTAATAAATAATTTTGTTTTTCAAAAATACATCCGAACAAGCTCTTATCAATTTAGTTAGGATATGCATGTCATTGTTCTCAATTTTTTTTTATTTTTAATCAAGGGAAAAAATTGATAAAATTAATTTATTTTTCTATTTCAAAGAATCAACCAGTTAACTAGGAATACAAATGAATAGAAATAACGTGTTATTAGGATAAAATATATACTATTTATTAAATATATGTTCTCTCTTTGTGGGAATAGAAATAAATTGTGTTATCAAACACGGTTATTTTCATCCAAAAGTTCTTTCTAAGCACATAAATAAAAAAATATTTTGTTTTCTAAAATCAGAGAACAACATAGTTATCATGCATAACTTAAAATTCAGTGGGAAAAAAAAATGCTCCGTATAATAAAAACCACTTAGACTAACTCCTAGTAATGACAATCACCACCGGTAAAAAAGAAACATAAAAAATCGGTGCCGAGTTTAAGCTTCTATTGATCATTTATAGATCTATTGGATATGCTTTAAATAATATACAATTTGTAACAGCATGAATGTCCATATAAAATAGGTGGCGGCTCAACTTCTTGTAAGATCAAGTTACTCTTAATCAAACTATAAAATGGTTTTTAAATCTGTCAATATGACCTACACACTTGAATGAGATATATATATATTTTTTTTCTAGCATTTACAGTAGCTATCAACTAAAGAGTGAAATGTTTTTTTATTCCAATAATATGCATAAATAAGTTCATCCCACGAGGGCCATATGAAGACAAATGAAGCATTTGATTAATTTAATCATATTCAGGTTTGAAAAATCAATGATCTGCTCAGATGTGTTCCCCATATTAGATCTAGAATCAGCTAAAGAAAAAGTGGTGTGAAATTGATTCTCCAGAAGCACAAAATGTAATTCCAATTCACTTCTAGTCCAGCACAAGCAAAAGAAGATTGAATAATATAGCAAATAGGCAAACAACCAGAGTTTGTTTATTTTGAGTTCAAAAACTAAAAAACTTTCAGAAAGGAAGCAAAGTTGCAGCATCAGTTTGTGAAGTTTGGTAAAGAGGCATTAGGCTCAGTAGCCTTAGCAGCTGGAGAAGGCTCAACTTTAGGTGATGGTTCAACAGGCTTCCCTAGTAGCTCAGGTGGCAAATCAGGAATACCCTTCAAGTAGAAAGTGTAGAACAACTTGACTGGGAATACAAGTTGCTGAAGTTTCACTTGTCCATACACACCTTCAAAGATCCCAGAGCCTCCAGTTACAGCCAGATATGTGTCTTGGTATGTCAGATAAGGTCCTTGAACTGATATGTGACCATAGTCTCCAAAGTAGAAGCTGTAAATGGCCTCATATCTGTCACCCTTTTTCTCAGGTACATGCTGTATGAGAACACATAAGCCTGAAGTTATCCCTAACCTCTTTTCTAAGTTTCCAGAGTAGAGCTTGTTGCTGAATGGCACTAAATCTCCAAGAGAGTTGACAGATTTTTGACTTAGCCTAAGGTATGCAGGACTGCCTCTGTCACCTTCATTGATCTCATAGACAGAGAGTTCTTGAACTTTGGCTAGACAAATGAAACAGATAAATGAATGAGGAAAGCTAGCTCTACAAACTATATGGTTAAAAAAATGCTATACTCAAGAGGTTAAATTACTATATTATGAGGAAAGTTGTAATTTTTGACATGAAGGAAAGCTTATTGAAAAGTGGGTTTTGTTTAAATTATCTAGCAAAGGGATCTGAGAAGCACTTACCTGGCTTTGAAGAATCTTGATGCTGCTTTGGGTTATTGAAGAAGAATGCAGTGGTTGTGATGTTCTTGGAAGAACTTCTTCTGGTTGTTGATACATGCTGGGTAGTTGAGAAATTTAAACTTTTGGTTGGGAAGGACTGAAAGAAACTAGAACCTACATGGTTTTGGGTTTGAGGATTAATAGGGATAGATCTTGGGTGGGAAATTCTGAGGGAAGAAGTCATTTTCAGAGAACTTATGGAGGCCATGGATGGATGGTGAATTGAGAAACTGGCAGAAGGATGGTTTGTTAAGGGAGCTTTATAAATGGAAAAATTGTAGAATATTTGTATTATAACACGTGGATGCATTTTATAAACGAAAGTTGACGGTAAGGTTAGCAAATGAGGACTGCTAGTGCTCTCTTTTTCAGTTTTTCCACATCGAAACTTCTGTTTCTTTATTTTTATTTTTTACCCCATCTTTAATGATTTTTTTTTTTTCATGCTCCCTTGTCTAGTTGTCTCTCATGTATAAATAAAAAGTAGGCATCTGAGTAAGGCTTTATTCAAGATTCCAATAAAACTAGATTATATATGTGCACGTGGATGCATCTACTAGTCAATTTAAAATAAAATTATCAGGACACATGACACGATTAGCGAAAATTTCTTTGTTCTTCTGAGGGGCTGCTACTCTTTATATAATATATATAATTTCATACATAAAACATCACACGGCACTTCCTCCCATTTTTTTATTTTTTGTCTCCCTAGGAATTAAAAGACACCACGGGAAAAACAAACCCTTCTACCACCGAGTGATTTTATGTTAAATTATGTACAAGCAACAGAATTCCAACTTAAATCCTCCTTGTTTGAGGATTGAAAGGTTTACTACAAGATCACTTTTATTTGTTAGACATAATATTCATAATTTTTTAAAATCTAATTGAACCACTAACTCAGTAACCCAATATCTTGATCGAATCGATGACGATTCAAGTTTTAAAACATTGCTTCTAGCAAACACCATAAAAAAATATGCCACTCTTTTTCTTTTTCTTTTTAAATAGTCCCACACTTGTTGTATTTATGACAGGATATAAAAAAATTTCTATAACATGAAACTTCTTTTTCCCTTAAACTAATGTGCAAAACATCATAAAAGATAGGAATTATTTTTCAACCTCATTAATGAACATTAAACGAAGAGATGCAACTTCAAATAGAAATCAATTGAACCTTTTCCCAACCTAATCCCATGTGATAAGTTAATAGAATAACAACATATTCTTTAGGCAAGCATGCATATTCCTTTTGGCTGGGGCCCGGGATTATCCGTGTATTGAGCTTTTAATGATTCCAACAGTCATTATGTCCACGACCTTAAATTTAACTTTAGACAGGTCATCCAGTTCAACTTTATCAAGATTTTCCATGGCTTATCTCCACCACTTTATATCAATTCTTAAATCTCAGCTTAACTCTTTACCATAACTTCGAAGTATCAAATTAGACAATTCCAAAGAACAAGAACCAAACTATACTTACAACCTAAATTAGACTACCAATTCAGCTTTCAATTGGACAATTATCCGAGCAGGCCTCTCTGAATGCATTGTTGTAATAGTTTCCACAAGATGTTTAGTAGCAACTTTGTATTTGATGATATAGAAACACGTATTGCTCAATCTCTGTGCATTTCTATATCTGGTTCGAGTTCCTTCACATAAATTCTGTGCACAAGAGAATATGGTATATAGCTCCTCAAGGCAATCTTTACCTGCCCGTGCAGAATCCACCAAAAGCAAATTGAAGGCAGATATTTTCAGCTCAGATACGAACACTATTCAGATTTCATGGCATGATCATTATAGATTCAAAAAAAATAAATAAAAAATACCACATCAACATGTAGTCAAAATTTCGGCTCCAGTCCTAGTTATCAAAATGGTATGTTCAAACTGTGCAGCTGGACTACCATCAGCTGTTAACGTTGTCCAGTTGTCTTGCCAAGTAATGGAATCAATGCTTCCCATAGTAAGAATAGGCTCTGCATTTTAAGTAGAATTTTAAGGGATCATTCAATTTCAAGACTAAATACCCAGCTTGACCAATACAGAGAGCAATCAACTCATATAAAAATCCACTTCCAAAGTGGGTGCAGGTCTCTGTATTTTTGTTCAGTGAATTAGGCTAGTTGTAAAACGTAGTGCAATATAGTACAGAGGATATAAATACCCTCCTCCACACACTAATTATGTGCATAATACAGTTCATTCTCAAAACTTTAAACCTAGCGTGTCTTTCTAGCCAAAGGTACCATCACACCGAAAACTAGGTGCAATACCGAAGGAAACTTCCCTCGTTATCCAAAACAAGGAGACAATTTAAATTACTACATAGATGGTGGGGAAGCCACCACTCCGATGAATGTTCTAGATACACCACAAAGCAATATGCTAAGCAGTATGGCACAGAAAAGGTAGCATATTAACAATGCACTTACCAATTGTAAATGTTTGACCTTCAACCATGCAACCTGTCTTGTCATTGCCTGTCAAGCAATGATATAAAATTAGAAGTCCATTTCAAAAATATAGTACTATAAGACAATTCCTCCAACCTCCAAAACCCTCTCCCCAAAACATAAAGTTAAGGAAAACAAGAGGGAGCAGGGGAGTGCAGGTAAGCCACACAGAAGGATTTTATTTTCTTTATTAGCCCAGCTATCTGAAAAGCTAAAGTTATTGGGTCAAAGCACATGAATTGTTTTATATTTGACACATCTCCTCATACAAGAGCCCTTTATGATGGCAGCATGCGCTATGCATATGGACACCCTAACTTGTGTTGAAATTTAACTTTTTATTTAAAAGCAAGGACAATAACATGGATTGAGCTGTAGACCACATGGTCAACGAAGCTTTGATACAATTGTCAAAAATTTACTATCCCAGTAGCTCAAGTCATTGAGTAAAGACACATGAATAATTTTTATATACATTTTATAAGCATTTGCACAATTCCAGGCCGAATGTGGCAGTTAGGTAAAGCCCTTTCCAAAGTAGCAATTTTAGGGTTCTAACCCATGACAATGCAGGGAAGAAGGGTCGCAATCTACTTCCACTAAGACCAACCACTGGTGGGTAAAAATGAAAAAAACATTGTTAATTATCAGTTAATTGCCAAACACAACCAATTGCTAATTTGCCAGCCTTTCAGCTTTTTCAAACATGTAAAGAACCAATTCAACCCAAAAGCTTAAGCTGTTGGGTGAGGCTACATTAATGATTTTATATATCTCAACACGCCCCCTCACACGAGAGCCCACTGGGCTTGAAAAGTAGACAATGCACAGGCTCACCTACCTGTGCGAAGAAAGAAATTCCACTATAGAGAAAGTGGGGGGCAGTGAGGATCGAACCCGGGTAATGAGGCTCTGATACCATGTAAGAATGCATTTTTGATATCAAGCTGTAGAAGGGGCCATTGATGAATGGCAGCAAGTGCAAGAAATAGGCGAACAGATGCCATCTTGGCAACAGGAGAAAAAGTACCCCATAATCAAGACCAAATATCTGAGTGTATCCCTTGGCCACCAAACGAGCTTTGAGGCGGTCAACAGTGCCATCAAGACCAACTTTGACAGTGGATACCCATCGACAACCGACTACTGACTTTCCGGGAGGAGCATGAACAAGATCCCATGTACCATTGGAGTGAAGTGCTTGCATTTCATCAATCATCTCCTGACGCCAACCCGGATGAGATAGTGCTTCCCCTGTGGTTTTGGAAATAGAAATAGACGAAATACTAGAAACAAAAGTAAAATGTGGTGAAGAAAGTCTATCATAACTCAAGAAACTATAAAGTGGACGAGAGTTGCGAGTGGATCGAATACATTTGCGAAGGGCAATGGGAGTAATCTCTGATGGAGGACTCGGAGGGGAAGAGTCGACCGGAGGAGGCGGTGAGTCAATAAGGGTCAAATCCGCTGGAGGCGCAGGCTGACGATGCTGATAGGTGAGAAAAGGACGGTCCTCAGGGATGGAGGCAAAGGGTAGCTCCTCCGGGATAGAGTCACCTGCAACTGGTAAAGACAAAGCAAGACAAGGAACATGAAGAACATGATCAACTTGTGTTATCTGAGACGGGATAGACTGAAAAGAATGTTGATTAAGGAAAGTGACATCAGCCGAAACAATATAATGCTTGAGATCAGGAGAGTAGCAACGATACCCCTTTGAAAACGAGTATATCCAAGGAAAACACACTTGAAAGCTTTGGATGTTAACTTATCTTTTCCTGGAGTAAGGTCATGAACAAAGCAGGTACTTCCAAATACATGTGGAGGTAGAGGATAGGAAGGTGCTCCTGGGAATAAAACACTATATGGAACTTCATTATTAAGTACGGAAGAGGGCATGCGATTGATGAGAAAGCAAGAGGTGATTATAGCATCTGCCCAAAAACAGAGTGGAACATTCATATGAATTAGTAGGGTACGTGCAGTTTCAACCAGATGTCTATTTTTACGTTCGGGCACTCCATTTTGTTGTGGAGTGTGTGGGCAAGTGGTCTGGTGTAACGTCCCACGTTTCTCCAAAAAATTAGAAAATTCAAGAGACACATATTCTTTTGCATTATCACTGTGCAAGATTTGAATAGAAGCACCAAATTGAGTATTTATTTCAGCACAAATTTTTTGATAAATTAAAAATAATTCAGATCGATTTTTCATTAAATAAACCCAAGTACAACGAGAGAAATCATCAATAAAGGTGACAAAATACTGAAAACCCAAAACAAACATTGTTTGACTCGGGCCCCAAATGTCAGAATGAACAATAGAAAAGGGAGCATCAGCTCTTTTGTTGACTCTAATAACAAAGGAGGAGTGAGTGTGCTTTCCTTGCTGACAAGACTGACAATTTAAAGACTTAAGCCTGGATAAAAAAGGAACCATATGCTGAAGCTTGGAGAGGCTTGGATGACCCAGACGACTGTGAATTAGCTCAGGAGACTCTGTGAGAGAACATACTACTGGAGAAGGTGGTGCAATCAGATAGTAGAGACCTCGTGACTCAATGCCCGCTCCAATCGTCTTCCCCATACGCGGATCCTGCATAGAAAAGGATTGTTTAGAGAAGGTAACGGTACATGAAAGAGAATGAATCAACTGGCTAACAAAGATTAATTTAAAAGCAATGCCAGGTATATAATAAACAGAGTTCAAAGCTAAAAAGGGAGTTGGGTTGGCTTCCCCAATTCCACGAACAGGAGCCTTAGTGCCATCAGCAAGAGTAACAGAGGGTAAGTTATTAGAATAAAAAAGTGAAGTGAAAAGATCCTTATTACCACAAAGGTGATGAGTAGCACCTGAATCTATTATCCAGGGCCCAAGAGATGATTGAAAAAGGCAAGCAACATGATTACCAGTGTCTTGAGTAAGATGCTGAGAGGAAACCTTCTTGAGAAGTGCCTCATAGTCGGCACTTGAAAGAGTTACTGATCCAGTAGAAAGTGGTGTAACATCAGTTTGAGCAAAGTTGGCAGTCGGTGGTTTCAAGTGAGGGTACTTCCTGTAGCAGCGTTCTTCAAAATGTCCAAGATTCTGGCAATAATTGCAACGAGGCCTCTGTCCGCGGCCACCCTGTCCACGGCCACATCCACGTTCACTGTTCCAATTGGAATCATTGGAACGAGAAAAGAATGCAGTGGAATCGGTAGCTGGCACATGTTTTTCTGTTGATTTATCCTTAAGATTCAGAAGGCGCTGGAAAGCGTGTGACAGGCTAGGAGTCTCAGCACTGGTTAGAATATTCTCACGAACACTTTCTAACTCCTCAGAAAGACCGGAGAGGGTTACGACTATAAAGAAGCGCTCCACCTGCTTATTGTACGCAGAGGCATCTGCAGCATGAGGTAACATAGCTAAGAATTCTTGCATAAAAGAACGAATCTTACCAATATAAGTTTCCATTCGAGACTCTGGAGATTTGCGCAATTCCATTATCTGAGACACAATTGAATAAAGCTGCTGAATGTCATTGGTGTAAAGGATTTTAGCTTCCTCCCATACGTCATAGCAGGTCTCAAAGGAGATGAAAATGTCTATAATTGTCGGATCAATGGACTGCCAAAGGATACTTACCAGTTGAGCATCAATCTTGTCCCATTCAGATGTCTGATCCTTTGAAATATCGGCAGACTTAGTTGTGAGATGTTGACCGTACTCCTGACCAGTAAACCAGATCTTAACTGAGGTAGACCAGGTCTTGTAAGTAGCAGATTCGGTCAGTTTTATTGTTGTAATGGATGGGGTAGTACTGGAGATGACACCAGCAAAGTTTTTGGATGCGCCCTCCATCAAAATTAAATAAAGATGACCAGAAAAACAGATAAAGATTTGCAAGAAATCACGCAAAATTAAATAAAGATGTCCAGTACTACGAACAATGAACGGAGAGCAAAGAATCATTGATATCTTCTGAACGGACGAGACCCACAATGAATGCAGACCAGATCTGGAAAGAGGAGAGGAAGGAGAGTTGTTCTGTCCTGGAATGGCCGGAAAAAGTCACCAGAACAGTGCTCACGCGTCGGTGAGAGGTGGGGCGTGAGCACCACGCGCAGAGGAGGTTACCTGCGCGTGAGGGCGCGTGAGAAGGCCACCGGTGATGGGCCTTCCACAAAGACGGTCGCCGGAGGAAGGAGAGCCTGATCGCAGGTTTTTCGGTTGAAAACGTCTCCGGAAAAGTTCTCCGGTGACCGTGAACAGTAGCAGATGGCGGTTCTGGCGGCAAACGGAGGCTGATTTTAGACTATTCAAGGTTGAGGAGGCTGGTTTCTGACTATTTAAGGCTGAGGATAAATATTTGGTGACTAATTAAGGGTTAGGGCTAAAAAAGGGTTGCCGGTATGATGCACGGCGAGATAAAGATTTTATGCGGAAGCGAGAGGTTTCCCAGAACATAAGCTATGGTACCAACTTGAAAGTAAGAATGTATATTCCTCACCCAACACCTTAAGCTTTTGGGTGAGGCTACATTAATGATTTTATATATCTCAGCACGCCCCCTCACACGAGAGCCCACTGGGCTTGAAGAGTGGACAATGCACAGGCCCACCTACCTGTGCGAAGAAAGAAATTCCACTATACAGAAAGTGGGGGGCAGTGAGGATCGAACCCGGGTAATGAGGCTCTGATACCATGTAAAGAACCAATTCAACCCAAAAGCTTAAGCTGTTGGGTGATGCTACATTAATGATTTTATATATCTCAACAAAACAGAAAAACTTCAAATGAATCTGATACTGTCAACATAAAAAATCAAAAGGTCTTCCAAGTTTAAGGTGAAAATTTAGCACTACCAAGCAACTAAGGTACCAGGTAAAACACAATATTATGAATAATCCAGTTTAAGTAGTCATTGTTAGCATTTAATCTTAAGCAAACCAAGCTATAAATGTGCAGTTTAACAGGTCTTGTTTCGCATTTTAGACAAAGTTAAGATAGAAAAAGCAATATGATGAAGTTATACAAGTTGATACGTCACTTACGGTAATGTAAAATAATTGGCTCAGAATGAAACACTGTTCCCACACCATGCCCAACAAAACGCTCCACTACACCATAGCCATACTTTTTAGCATGCTCACTGAGATAATGTATCAAAAGCAAAGGCAAGGCTTAAAAATCTATATAAGAAAGCTATCAAAACAGCTGTTTTAGTGCTTTTCTAAGAAGCTAAAAATAGTAGCTTCTGAAAAATGCTATATCATATAGCACTCTTTAAAAAGCTTTAACAAACGGATCCATAACAGAATTGCATAATATTCATTTTATGACCACAAACCAGGCAACTTTTAGATATTTGGATTCCTCTCAGAGGGTTGTGTAGAGAGGTAGACAGTAGACTTACATTTAAGGTAGCCTTCTTTGAATGAACACCACATGAAAATTGACAGGTTGAGAAGAAAGTAAATCAAGATTGTGAGCTGTTGCTGCATTGTAAGTGATTTAGACTCGGTGATTATTACTTCTTTATTGCCCTGTGCCTAGGAATATTTATTCCTGGTTGTTTCTCTAATAAGGGTCTGCTGAGTAATGCATACAATAAAATTTAATCCGTTGTTGTACTTGGAGCTTGTTTCAGAACAGTGTTTGACAATTTAAAAGATGGCTCCTGAATGTTAATACAGCACATAAATCTTCTCTTGCAGCTTGTTGCAAGAAGAATACCTTGTTATACATATTATATTAATGGGTTCATTCAGTAGGAAAGCTAAGTCCAGTTCTACAAATTAAAGGAAATGAAGTTTCAATAGCAATTCATGAACAATGCTGGCATTAGTAAATTTACGAACAGCTATGTTTTTTTCAGTACGATATAACAAAAATTTACCTGATCTTCTTTCCAATTTTCCTAAAAGTAGCTCCATCCTTGCAAACAGCTATTCCTTTCTCCAAGCACTCTTCAGTTACCTTCCAATGATAAAGCATTTGCTAAATGAATAATCTAAATAATTGCACAACTGACATTGCTTAATGAGGAATCAAATTTGATGTATGAGTATGACAGAAAATGCAAATATATAGAGTAGTATGCTTTCAACAAAGTACAGCCCATTCTATAATCTAAACAATAAAAATACGTAAGTTTCTTTTTCCCCACAAATATCAGCAGACAATTATTTACCTTAACAAGGTTTTTCATTGCATCACTGACTTCCCCACAAAAAAATGTCTTTGATGTGTCTCCATGATATCCCTAACACCACATATAGAAGGGCATACGATCACTTGGTCATTAACACTAAAAACAATAAAAATAATTAATGAAATAAAGATGCAATTTGGTTCGTTGAAGCAATAACTGAAGTAACCCTACTAATTTAGGGTCCGGATCTAATTAATGAAATAAAGATACAGTCTGGCCGTTGATTTGAAATCGAAATCTTCAGCCACACTAATGATTTGAACGATGCTTAAGTCTTGTGTCGAATCTCCCCGCTTTGCTTGAGTAGATAAGTCCTGAAAGTTATTCAGGCCTTCCTTGAACTGTTTGGCCCTACGTTGTGTGATTCGGGACACGACAAAAGAGAGGAAAAGTGGTATTTTCACCCCAGATGGAAGCAGTGACCATGACGCCGCAATTTCAAGCATGATGGCCACTCCATCAAAATGGGATATGATGCACTTCAAATCATGGGGAGGCCACGTGACACAACGCAGCACCAAATGTCATAATTGATATGTATGCTAGTAATTACTTAAACACTTAACACTAAATTATATTCCTTAACACACAACAAGAATGCCTGGTGAAAATATAGTTGGAGATGATTTTTATGAAGTTTAGCAGATATACAGCAAGTGCATAGAGTGTGTCAAAATGCCATACAAACAACGGATTTATAGGGATAAAGGGAAATGATAAAACATCTCAGAAATGTATCATTATAATACAGAAATAAAGTAGACATACAAACACTGTTGTAATTTGTAGAAGACATTAATTTAAGCCGGAAATTGTTGTACCCACTTAAAACTAAATAAAATTTCAGTAAGAAGTGAGAAGCATACATTAAGGTAGACTGTCACATCAATGTTAATAATATCACCATTCTGCAAAAGAGATAATTGTCATCAATTATGCGTAATATGCATACCGAGGATAAATCATACATTAAGGCTTGCAAAACCTGTAACTGCCGAGAATCAGGTATTCCATGGCACATGCACTCATTAACTGATGTGCACACACTTTTTGGAAATCCACCATAGCCAAGGGGTGAGGGATAAGCACCAGCGTCAATTATCATCTGGTGCACTGCTTTATCAATTTCATTAGTTGTTACAGACGGCTGGCAAAACCATAGTTCAGTCAGATAAAAAAGCACGGCAAAGTAAATTATTATACCAAACCCAAAGAACAAAATGATGGCATTTGGGTTATCAAATAACATTCAAACAAGGTTATGGACATAAAACTCCAAATGTTATTGGTTGTAACTTGCAAGCTCTTAAACATTCACTATCAAAAAATGTTCTTAACTCATCAAACTTTTCATATATCTGGTTTGCATAATGCAACTAATTATTGCATCCTACTGTTAAAAAGAGTGCAAAGTTTCCTCACTTCCCTCAACACCCCAAAGTAAAGGCATATTACTCCACAAGTTTGAGGATAAGGGACCAGACCACCAAAGTTTTAACATCTTCAGATATTTATCTAATACTTTTACAATTGCAAATTTCGTGTTTCATCTAACAACAATAAGGATAAGTTGTCACATCTGAGTTTTGCCACTACACCACCACTAATTTAAATAGCTAGATAGGTGAAATTCAGTACGGTTGCAAAGGAGTTTGGGTTGACACCAAATGAAATTGATCATTCAATCTTCTATTGACATACTTCATCTAGTGGATGTGTTTATCTAATAATTTATGTTGATTAGTTATTAGAGGTAATACATGATGAAATTGTTGGGACGGGGTCCCTTAAATAGTTCACACGGAAGCAGTTTACCGATTGGCAATACAGGCTTACCTCTCAGCACGCTGATGTTCTTACCAGTCCGCCAACATCAGCGTGATGTTGTTACCACGCTGATGATTTTGTCTTTAATGATATCTAATTATAGACATTAATGTGATTCATAAATTGCAGACACCACATCATCTTTTATTTGACTATCATATTGACATAATGTGACTTTAGTTTAACTCCCTTTTTACCATGTTTGGTTGAGTAGAGAATAAGGGAATGACCAAGAGAAGGAAAATTTGGATACTTTATAGTTCAACATGCCTGTTACTCGCATCAGGCTCCATTGAACTGTAAATAATGATTGCTTGTGAATGTTTTGGGGCCAATTAATGACAGTAATTTGGGGGAGTTTGCTAATAAGAATCCTCTTAATTTTAGCCATCTCAAAATTATTTGCAAAAATTTGTTCAATAGAGTAAGGAATCAAAATTCTATTTCCAAAAATAATTTTTAAATTTTCAGAATAAAAAAATATGAGAATTCTACTTGGTAGACTTGACCACTTATTTATAGATGGGTTATCAGGAAGTGTTGAGTTCTAATCCTTTTAGGATTGTTGGGAAGACTTATCCTTCATCTCCCTCCATGTGATAGGAGAAGGTTGTTGTCCTTATCTATTCCTAATTATTCATGGTTAGCATAAAGATACAAAGTATATTTTCATTCTTAAAGTCGATTAAAATTTAGTAACATATACATTATTCTTTCATATTGCAAAAACTATATTTTAATTCTTAAAGAATTACGTATGTCCAACATATTAATCCTTTTTTAAAATTAATATACTCGGTGCTTAAAGACAGATGTAATTAATATGAAACTATATATTAATTCTTAAAGAATTATGTCCAACATGCTAACGTAGCAACACATAATTATGATGATCGAGGCTGATTTATATTAATATATTAATATGAAACCTATGGTTTGTAATTACTGATTCCAGCAAAAAAGGAAAAAAATAAAATAATTATGATGATTAGCACTTGTGCGGAGTACAAGAAGAAATCCTTGCCCTTCATATCAAATATAATAAAAAAAAACACCACCATAAGGCACCATACAAAGAAAATTGTCGAGCAGTGCTAAATTATGAAGAAATAATCACTAAAAAAATGATAATGACCTTTATCTTGCAAGAGGAGAACATCAGATAAAATAAAATAATTATGATGATTAGCACTTGTGCGGAGTACAAGAAGAAATCCTTGCCCTTCATATCAAATATAATAAAAAAAAACACCACCATAAGGCACCATACAAAGAAAATTGTCGAGCAGTGCTAAATTATGAAGAAATAATCACTAAAAAAATGATAATGACCTTTATCTTGCAAGAGGAGAACATCAGATAAATAAATGACATAAGAAGTATGCTAGAAGGAGGAAATCTTACCCTAACCAAAGTCCCTGCATAGTTTAAGACACGTGCTGCAAGCTCACATGCAGCTCTCATTTTAGCTATACCTTCAGAATCATGAATTTGATACTCATTTGCAATTTCCGGCAGTATATTTGAACCTACATAAGGAGGCCTTGGTATGTGATCAGGGACAGGGAGATATTGTGATACTCTCCCACGCCTTAATGGGGGCCTACTTTTATCCTTTTTCACAACTTCAAGTTCACGTTCTCTTCATATGACCAGACATTTGGTAAGAATCTTTCTAAAAGTTGCATAAACACTTTCTACTTCTAAATAAAAAATAAACCTTTATTTGGAGAATAGAAAGCAAATGCAAGAGTAATGAAGTTAGCTGAGTATATATTTTCTGAAGCAAGCACATTGATATTGCTTGGCAAAGAAGATAGGAAAGGAGGGAGGGATAAATAGATGATTTGTTATCTATCCCCTATATTCCAATATCTAAATGATAAGACACCTACATGTTGTCAAACAGATAAGGAGAAAACAAAAGAAGAAAAAATGTGCAATACTGAGATCTCAAATATTTTGATAAAAGAAGAAAGATCTTTCAAACATTTTATTACCCATGTACTGCACATGCAATTACAATTCAACATCTAATAGATAAACTACAAATTTAGATTATCAGGTGCATGTAACTGGAAAACTTCTAAAGCCTACTTACACTTGTACATATGTTGTAAATAAAGAATGTATAATTGTGTAATTATTATTGATTTATTTTCCCTTTTATTAGACAGATTATAGGTCTAGTTTACTAATGATTTGTTTCACTGGAATTAGCTCTTTATTAGGAAAGTAATTATTAACATTAGTCTATATATTGTAAACCTATGTACAGGATTATTCAAGCAACAATATTCACAGTGCATCATAATTCAATTGTATGTATAAATTGAGAACCCAGAAAGATCTATCAAATACTTTATTACCCACGTACAGCACGCCATGCAATTACAAGTCAGCATCTAGCATATAAAATACAAATTCAGAATATCAGATATACGGGTGTTCGTTGGGTTGGGAAAACCTTCAAACCCATGAGTTTTTTTGACTGAACCCCGACCCACAGATGGCCGTTAGATTTAAAAAACTCAATGTTAGGTTCAGTGAAACCTAAGGAAGGAACAGAACAGAAGGAATGAATTGAAACAGAGAATTGGTATCGAATTTTTATTGAATGAATTGCAATCTGGTTTCCACAATGTTATATACATGTTTCCACTCTATTAAACGTGCTACCTACTTAACCACATGACATCTAACTAACTTCCCACCTCACGAATACATGCAACCATATACACATGTAAACTAACCGTTTAACCACCTCCTAACTACATGCAACTAATACTGAAACAATTCAATGGTTTCTTCAAGCAACAAAATCAGCTAGTTTGGTAGAATGCTTTTTGTCCCTATTCGATCTTCTCAGCCTAACATTCCCCTCTCCTTCAACAATGACCTTGTCCTCAAGGTCGAGAGATGGATAACAGTGACGCAATTCCTGTTCTTTCTCCCACGAGGCATCTTCAGGAACCGTATTCGACCATTGAACCAAAACTCACGCTGTTGTTGCCCTTGGCATGACACAGGACGCATGCCTAAGATGGCTACTGGCACTTGAACAGGTCGGTTATCAACAGCTGAAGAAGGCAGTGGATTTGGTACAATTGGCAAAGGTCCCAAATAAGGTTTCAACTGTGATACATGAAACACGGGATGAATTTGACTCCTTGAAGGCAGCTTCAATTCATATGTAGTGGCTCCCAACCTCCTAAGAACTTCAAAAGGACCAAAGAATCTCTTAGCAAGTTTATGATTGGCTCTTCTCTCAACTGTCACTTGCCGATACGGTTGTAAACGGGCCCAGACTTGATCTCCTACATTGAAGGAACGCTGCTTGTGGTGCTTATCAAACTGAACCTTCATACGGTTCTGAGCCCTCTGTAGGTGGAGCTTGAGTTGAGCTAAAACTTCATTTCTCTGTTGCAGCATTGTATCAATAGCTTCTAACTTAATCATTCCCCTCGGATAGAAGGGTATCATGATCGGAGGTTTCCCAAAAACAGCCTGATAAGGAGACATGCCAATAGAAGAGTGAATGACTAAATTGTAATGGTATTGGGCCCAACACAAAAAGTTGCACTAGGAACGTGGTTGTTCATAGCAAAATGAACGCAAATATTGTTCAAGGTATCTGTTGGTCACTTCTGTTTGACCATCAGATTGTGGATGGTATGAAGAAGTTGTCCTTAAAGTAGTACCACTTAACTTGAATAAATGGCTCCAAAATTTGCTTAAGAAGATGCGATCTCTATCAGTCAAAATCGATCGAGGGAAACCATGAATGCGTACCACCAATTCACAAAACAATTTGCAACTGTAAAAGCTGTATAAGAATTTGGCAAGGCACCAAAATAAGCGAACTTAGACAATCTGTCAACAACAACTAGGACAGTTGTGAAGCCTTTTTTGATGGAGGTAATCCAGAAATGAAGTCCATGGAAAGTTCTTCAAAAACACCTTCTGGAATTGGAAGAGGCTACAACAACCCTGCCACCTTAGATGTTTCATATTTCACTTGTTGACAAATGTGACAATTTTGGACAAATTGCTTAACATCTCTTCTCATAGACGACCAATGGAATGTAGCTGACAACCTCAAGTAGGTCCTTAATACACCCACATGCCCCCCAATTAATGAAGAATGGGCCTCTATGATTAAGACAGGAATTAATGATGAAGAAGAACTAAGAAGGTATTTACCTTTGTACAGAAGTACTCCCTCTCGATGCAACATATCAGGATCACTATTAGGATGATCTCTTAACTTTTGGTGAATCTGTAATAATTGAAGATCATGTAAATTCTGATGTTTGATTTCAGAAAGGAGGTCAAACTCAGGTTCAGAGATGGAGACTCGCAAGGCAGCATCCTCATCAAATACACGGGATAAAGCATCAGCTACTGTATTGGTATGGCCTGGTTTATATTCAATGTGAAAGGAATAACCCATCAGTTTGCACAAGTACTTCTGTTGCTCAGCTGTATGGATAGTTTGAGTGAGAAGTTCCTTGATACTTCTATGATCCGTTCTGATTATAAATTTGGAGCCCAACAAATATTGGCGCCAACGTTTAACAGCTGTAGTAATAGCATACAACTCTCTAATATAAGTGGAAGCACTTGCTAGTCTCGGACCTAGCTTTTTGCAGAAATATGATATAGGGTGCTCACCTTAAAGCAACACAGCCCCTACTCCCTGATTCGAGGCATCAGTATCCAAGACAAACATTTCCTCAAAATTTGGTAACCTCAACACTGGTGTTTGAGACATAGCCTGCTTAAGTTTCAAGAAGGCTTCATCAGCTTCTGGAGGCCACTTGAACACAGCAGATCCCTTTAATAAGTTGGTTAAAGGAAGAGCCAAGGAAGCATATCCTTTGACAAATCGTCTATAATATCCATTAAGGCCAAGGAAACCCCTTAATTGTTTAATATTCCTGGGAATAGGCCATTGAAGCATGGCTGAGATCTTCTTTGGATCAGCACACACACCACTTGCATCTACCACATGGCCCAAATACTCAATAGTTGTCTGACCAAAAGCACATTTATTGAGCTTAACAAAGAACTCATATTGCTGTAAGGATTTTAGAGTCAACTCCAAATGCTGAGCATGTTCATCAATATTTTTACTGAAAACCAATATGTCATCGAAGAAGACTAATAAATCTTCTCAAATAAGGTTTGAACAGATGATTCATGACATCTTGGAATGTTGCAGGGGCATTTGTCAAGCCAAAAGGCATGACTAAAAATTTATAATGCCCCTCATGTGTTCTAAAGGCAGTCTTGTGAGCATCGGTTGGAAGCAATCTGATTTGGTAATAACCAGCTCTTAAGTCCAACTTTGAAAAAATGGTTGAACCCCCTAATTCGTCCAACAACTCATTAATCGTGGGAATAGGAAATCTGTCCTTGATTGTGACTGCATTAAGGGCCCTATAATCAATGCAAAGTCTCCATGAGTTGTCTTGCTTCCTAACTAGCAGAACTGGAGAAGAGAAGGGACTATGTGAATGTTGGATGAACCCTACTGCCAATAAATCAGATACTTGTCTCTCAATCACAGATTTTTGGCTATGACCATAACGATAAGGTCTAACATTGATAGGTTTGGTGCCTGCCTCCAAATGAATTGAGTGGTCCAATCCTCTGAATGGGGGTAAACCACTAGGTAAGGAAAACACTGTCTGGAATTTCAGCAAAATTGACCACAAGAAAGGATGAATATCTGTCTTCAACTCTGTCAACTCAGGTATGCTTGTGACCTGCAATTTGGAATCATGTTGTACATGCAGAGAATTGCACATTGCCCACTCATTTGGGAGAAATGCATTCATGTTAGCAGCAACAGAATTATCATTATGGCCTTGCAAGGAAATTGAATTACCCTCCCATACAAACTCCATTGATTTCTGTATATAATCATGAGTCACCTTACCTAACCGTTCCAGCCAAGGCATGCCCAGGATAATGTCAATATCAGATAAATCCAAAACCCAAAGATCAATACAAACAAATTACCCTGAATCAACAATGGTAACTTGAGACATTTCTTTTCAGAATACATCACATCACAATTCCCCAAAAACACCGTAATTCTGTGTGTATGTGACATAGGCAAGGACAGGTTAACAGCTAGTTGTTTCTGGATGAAGTTGTGAGTGCTGCCAGAATCAACTAAAATAGAAAAATTCATACCTCTCAAAGCAAAATTGAATACCAAGGCACGAAAATGATTTTTGTCACTTAAGGTATGTAGAGATGCATCCTTTGATTCTCCACTTGAGTTGTCAACCTGCCAAACTATCTCTTCCTCCTCCAGATCTTCATGTAATTCCTCCTATTCTCCCACCAGTAGCATCAATTTATTCTTACATAAATGTTTCGAAGACCATATTTCATCACAAGTATAGCATAAGCCCAACTCTCTCCTCTTATGTAAATCAGCATTGGACACCCTTTTCAACTGATTAGATGCTGGTAAAGCCAACCTTGGTGGATTGGATATTGATTGTGAAGTCCCATGAGGAACTGTAGCAGTGTTGGAAACCCCTGAAGTAACCTCAGTCACCTGAACAGGTTTTGGAAAAAATTTCTTTGGAGCACCTTGAAATGAATTCTTTAAATCACTAAAGTGATCATCATAAGCCATGGCAAGTTGAATGGCTTGATGCAAGGATATAGGTTCCCTCAATTGGACAGCACTTCGGAGCTCAGATTGAAGACCCGAAACAAAGAAATTCATGAGAAGATCATCATCTAAATCTGGAACTTGATTAACCAAAGCCTCAAATTGTTGAATATAAAAACAAAGAGATGAAGATTGGGTCAGTTTTGATAATGCTCCCTTTAAATTGGTAAAACCAGACATACCAAAACGTTGACGAAGAGCAGAAGTGAATTCACACCAGGCACGAGCTTTACCTGTATTAAAGGTCCATTGAATCCATGAAGCAGCATTCCCTTCCATTTTCAACCCAGCCAAAGCCACCTTTGTATCATCTGGAATCATTTGAAGAGTGAAGAAAAGCTCAGCTTTAAAGATCCAATTATTAGGATCATGACCATTGAAGACTGGGATCTCCATGTGAACGCCTTTAAGCAAAGAACGATGCTCCATAGTTTCTGGTCGATGTGAATTGTGAGAAGGAGAAGAAGTATTGATATTGGAAGAGTCATGCCTCTGTGCTTGATTAGCGATTACAGATTCATGTAATTGTTGCATCTGATTGACCAACAACAAAATCTGATTTCTGGTCTCAGCAGCTTGTCGTGTTGCTTGCAGACGAAGTTCTTCAAAATTTGTCTCCACTTGCTATTGAAAGGAATGCAACTCCTCTGATAGTTCTTGAACCCTCGTCATTGAATCAAGAACGTGAGAAAGGAATGAAAGCACCAATGTTAGGTTCAGTGAAACCTAAGGAAGGAACAGAACAGAAGGAACGAATTGAAACAGAGAATTGGTATCGAATTTTTATTGAATGAATTGCAATCTGGTTTCCACAATGTTATATACATGTTTCCACTCTATTAAACGTGCTACCTACTTAACCACGTGTCATCTAATTAACTTCCCACTTCACGAATACATGCAACCATATACACATGTAAACTAACCGTTTAACCACCTCCTAACTACATGCAACTAATAACAATTCAATGGTTTCTTCAAGCAACAAAATCAGCTAATTTGGTAGAATGCTTTTTGTCCCTATTCGATCTTCTCAACCTAACACTCAACCTGCAAAGAATGGTTTGGGTTGCAGGTTGAAACTTTCTCAACCCGCACAACCTAATCCAATCCACATATTATTTTATTTTATTTTTTTAAATCATGCTTCCCACTCACTTTTGTGTGCTGCCAATTAAAAGTGAAGTTATTGTAGTCATGTTGAGAATGTGACCAAAGAAAATAGAAATGAGAAGTTAATAAAAGCATCATAGAGACCATGGTGATGAGAGAATTACGAATTCCTTAAATGACAACAAGTTTCTAGAAAAATTAAACAAAGAAATCAATGATTACAGCAACCCTTAAGCTAATAAAGCTAACACTGTAACATAGATAACACATTCCAAATACTCTTAGAAATATATAAAACTATTAATGTAGCCTCACCGACTAGCTTAAGCTTTTAGATTAAATTGATTCTTTACATTTAAAATGATATCATAGCCTTAGTGTCACGGGTTCGATCGTCATCGCTCACATTCTAATAATTAAATATTGTAGAATTTCTTAGCACAAATAGTTGGGCATATGCATTGTTCACCATTTAAGCCCAATGGGCTCTCGTGGGAGAGGGCGTGTTAGAGATATATAAAAATATTAATATAGCCTCATCCACTAACTTAAGTTAGTTGATTGAATTGGTTCTTTAGAAGCACTAACAACTTAGAATTGATTCTTTACAAGTACTAACAACTTAGAACCTTCCACTGTACTTGAAATCCAGATGGTTATCTTACATTATAAGCTGAAAATTCCAAATTCAATCCACAAGAATACAAAAAACAATAGCTTAACTGTATCACAGATGTAGTACTGGGTACCTTCTAATTTTCATAGCTTCCTCCAATCCCGTCATCTTCCTAGAAAAAACCACAAATTGCTTCCTGGAAAGTGATTGGTTTCCTGGAACATAGAAAATAATGACAAAAGTCTTCGTTTGACTTCATTTATTTATTTATGGTTCTAAAAGTAAAGATGAATGGTCCGAAAACCACAATTGACGAACCAGGAAGAGTAATTGAGCGTGAGAGGGTGAGCGGAGAACCCATAAAAGATGCTGAATATGACGAAGATGGTGAGGCTTCGCCGTTAAAGGAAGATGAGAGTTTCAGAAATGAACAGTGAACTCGGAAAGAAGAGAGCGCCATTCTCAGCAGAGAGAGAGAGAGAGAGAGAGAGAGAGAGAGAGAGAGAGAGAAAGGATAACGGAATGAGAGGGGTTTAGAGGTTTTTGAATGGAAAATTAGAGCAAAGGAGAAATAGACTGGGCCTGTGGGCCTGTGGGCTTTGTTTTATTCAAGAGATGATTGGCCCGTTTGTTTTTTAACCAAGAATTGGCTGGGTTTAGTTTTGACAATGGGCTTAAAAACTAGGATTATAATTTTTTTTATTTAACGGAAAAATGTTTGTCATTTTAAATGATATAAAAAAAAAATTTATTTAAAATTTAAATAAATAAATAAATCATTCACTTTCTCCACTATGATTTTTATTTTTTGTGTCTATCTCTTTCTTAAAATGACATAATTTATATCATTTAAAATGACAAACATCAAACCTTTTATTTAATGCAACAGGTTATACTACTTATCAACTTTATTTTCCTTTGTATATCTAAATCAATAGCTTTCAAACTCTCACTATTTAGAGCCTGTTTGTTTCGGCTTCTCAAAAAAGTAATTTTTATCTCTTTCTTATTTTAGAAGTGCTTTTTATAAAAGTTAAAGCTATTTATATATTTATAAAAATATTTACTTTTTTAAAAAAATATTTGTCTTTTGACTTTTGCTTTTCTTAGAAGTTAAAATTTTTAGCTTCTGAAAAAAGTAGATTTTTAACTTTTTTTTATGACTTTTGCTTTTTTTTTAAAAGCAGACATCCAAACGAACTAAAAACACGGGAAGTGCTTTTTTTCTTGAAAAACAAACAGCTTTTGAAGGAAAAAAAAGTTCATCCGAATGGCCCTTACTCTCTCTTCAAGCCATGGGATTCAGTGTGCTTAGAAGCCATTAATTTGAAAACTCTTCATCAGTATAAAAATAATAATAAAAGTAGGAAGATTAAAGCGCTTTTAAGTAAAGCAATCTTTTGACTTTTTTCACAAGCCAAATATCTTGGCTTTAAAAAAAAAAGCGTCATTTTTTTTTAACTTTTGTTCTTTTTTTCAAAAATTACATCAAAATACACACAGAGTAAAAATCACTTTTATTTTGACAAAAAAAAAAAAAAACTATCTCCCAAAATTAACACCAAAATCGTAACAGGCCAATACATAGAAAAATGGGCCAAGAGAAATGGTTGAATTATTCTCAACCCTGCCCAAGATCAAGCCCACTACCATGGCCAACTGATTTTAAAAACCAGAGGACCCCAAATGAGGCATTTATCTTCTTCATCTTCTCTTTCTCATTGACCGGTCTTGATCAGGAAGCCACCTTACACCTACCTTAGCTCGGTATTCGGGACGCGTGAAACACTACCCAAAAGAATAATATAACAAATAAATTCTGATAGCAAGATGTTAAGTAACATGTGGCAGGATATGAACTGCATACTTAAATCATATTATAAATTCTAATAAAACAATGAGCCATTTGTTAAGGATATGATCATCCCGTGAACTGCTTGTGGAAGCTGCAAGGAAAGTGCATGCTAATTTATCATTCATTACAGTTCAAAGATAAATTTCAACCATATGTACTATAACATTATTATAATCTACTCTCTATGAGAAAATATTTTCGTTGTTCCAAATTATATATAAAATTTGTATCGTTGTCACCATTAACAAATTACGTATTTACTTATATATATATATATATATGTATATAATCTGGGGTTTGACTAAAACATTGTCAACGTTGTTTTTTAAGTAAAAAAACATTGTCAACGATAACCGGCGAAGATGATAGGGTTCCCCCGCCCAAAAAAAAAAAACAAGATTAAGTTTTAGTTTTAATAACTCATATATATGTCAACTGCCATAAATTAAAGTATGGAATGTAAGATAAATGGAACACTTGTAAATTATATCAAAATAATAGTAAATTTTTAGTATTAAATATCTTTTAATAAGCTTGCAATTACGTCTAAATTTTTTTTATTACTTGCATACGTACATAGCAATACATATTTATACAAATTTTGTGGCCTTTGTTAGAACGAAGCACAAAAACAAAGCCTTAAAAAAGAATATATCTTCTACAATTTTATTTATTCTTTCTTCCCGATTTTGCTAGACATTTTACTATTTGTATATTACAGTTTACTTGGAATGTGATTGGCTCAAGGGCAAATAATTGCTTAACTAGGTTTGCAAAATTTTAATCCCGAAGCTTATGCTAATATATAGTTAATTATAAATCTCACATTCAAAGAAGGATTAGTTTCACACCTAAATGATGTGAGAATATTTCGTACAAATAAAAAAAGTAACTAAATCTCAGGTGGTTACATATGCTTCGAAGCCTATAATATTTAATACATAGTCCTACGTTAGTATAACCATAGCTAGCACTTTCTTTATATAATGACATAATACAGTACTTAATGTCTAATAATTCAATAATAGGTTTACCAAAATAAAATTATATAATAATATAGAAAATTAATTTCGTGGCTTTCTTTGACCAATGGTTGAAGCTCTGGATTTTTTTGAAAAGAAACAATGAATGATTAACTATTATTAACGTATCTATACAATCGCAACAACATAATTATGTATATTTAGAGCAGTGTTGACTTTAGTATTTTCAGAAATAAGAAATAGATAACTATTACTATGGTACGTAGGTAGAATTCAATGTGTTTTTTTAATGTGCTTCTGAAACTAAAGTCGTAAGTTGAAAACCATTTGATTGAGAAAAATGATGAAAAAGTTAAAATAAAAATAAATATATTACATTAGAAATACATAATTATAAGTTAGCTATGACTAATTTCACAACCTTAACATCTAGATTTATGCACGATAAAATTTACTCGCGATCTTATGTTTTATTCTGAAAGCACTTTGTCTGAAATGTCAGGAGAATATAAAGAAGAATGAAAAATAAATAAGAACATGTTGGATACCAAAGGAATACGGATAATTAACCTAATTTGCATTGAATTTCAAGTAATACTTAATACTTGACAAAATTGATAAAAATATATTATTATTCTTTACATCAAATTTCAACCTACAATTTGAAATAATATGCAATGCTAATATGAACGGTAGAGCTGAGCATATGCACAGAATTGTGGTTTTCAAAATGATACTGACATTCCCAATAACATGTCTCGGGCAAAATCTGAGTTCGAGATTCTGTAGTAGTGCCGAATGATGCCATAAACAATGCTTCACGTAAAGTTGACCGTTCCAAAAGCAACATACAGGGAAGGTTTTTAAGATTATTAGCGATGAGGGCATGTACAGTGTACGCAACACAATCACCATGCCCACTTGCCAACTAGGCTCTTTCTTTATTGGACAAATGTCTCATTATCAACTTGTTCACACCTTCTTAGCCATGCCCCCTCTGGGTCCCCCCTCTTCCTGTAGCAGGAGCCAGTAGGAGCAACCTATTTTAATTCATAATAATAATCAGAAAAAATGTCTCATTATGAATCAAAACTAATATGGAAATTAATTAGTTTCCCTGAATCACAACCTTGTTTAGCATTATACCTCACATAAAATACTGCTTTTGTTTGTCAACATATACTGATATTTTTGGAAACCATATTGACCATGCCCCATACAATACAACTAAGAAGAAAGAAAACTAATGGAGTACACAAGATTTATCCATAAACATTCATGAACATATACAATTAAACAGTTATCCTTCCCTCTTTTTTTCTTGTACAGTTTTGTTACACCTAATTTCAGCCTCTTCCTTTTTCTTCTAATTAAGTAATATACAATTCACCTTTGCAACTTGAAACTACACCACCATTCTTGTACCTTTCTCCACCTCCCATTCTTTCTTTCATCGGTCACAAAACATATATATATATATAAAAAGAAAAAAAAAAGGCTAATGTAATGTTACAAAGCTCCAATGATCTTAGGTTTTTTGCTACACTCTAACGTAAACAGTTCCATCTCTCTCCTCTTGCCATTGCAACACCCACCAATAGTAGTAGCATTATTATTAGCATTAGCATTAGGATTAGCATCAGACCCGGGTAGTTTCAAAATGTTCACCCCAAAGAGCCGAACCATCTGAACCGGCTCCACAACCGGTCCAACCGGGTTGAACAATCCAACCTCATTAACATTATTCCTGACTTTCCAGTCTATATAGAGCTGCTTATCCGGTCCGGTCGACTTGTGGAAACAAACCGTGTCACCGGCTTTTAGGTTCTTCTCCTTAACGAACCGGCTCCAACCCTTTGTGAGCACGTAGCTCTGGCTACTGTTCCAATACGAGTACCGAAACCGCCACACTTTCCCTCCAACGTCTTCGAAGTTCAACAAAACTCCTTTCGCCGCCGACGCCGACGCTGACGCGGACGCGCTACCGCAACTAACTCCGCTCTGTAACGGAAAGTGCTTCTCCGCGTGCTGTTTCGGTATAACTAACCGATTCAACTTCCCGACGTCGCTGGGCGTAACGGCCTTCTCGAACAGAACCTCACGCGCCTTCCCGCCACACGCGCCAAACAACGGACCGTTACCGGCGGCGTTTCCGACGCACCTGAGTCTCCGGCCGACGAATCCGCGGCTGCGCTTGCTCTGCTCCAGCTCGTCATTGTACGTGTGCTTCCTTAACATGTCGACGATCTCGGATTTCGAATGCGAGTTGAGGAAATCGGCCTCGACGTCGTCGTCGTCATCGGCGGCGGCGCCACCGCCGAGTGGCTTGAAGTTTGTTACAGCGTCCTTGCCGCGGAACCGCTGCGCCGCGATGTCGTAGGCTCTGGCGGCTTCGTCTTCCTCGTTGAAGGTGCCGAGCCAGACGCGCTGGTGCTTCTCGTAAATCTGCGCGCCCCAGCGTCCGTTCGGTTGCGGCACCACGCCTTTGTACTTCGACGACGGAAGCTTCCGGGATTCGGCTTCAGCGCCGCCGCATCCGCCGCCGTCAGGGTCAACGATCGCGCTTGCGCCGCTGCCGACGCGGCAGAGACTATTCACCGGCGGCGGTGGCGAAAGCTTCTTTGACGTGGCCGTCGCCGGAGATAGGGTAATAGAGAGTGATTCAGTTGTGGTGCTTTCAGCTATGTAACTACCTCCATCCATGTTGTTTCCTTTTTTCTTTTTCTTTTCAAAAAAATGCTTTGTTTTGTTGTATGGGTAAAGGATAGAAGATAGAAGAGAGAAGAGTAAGGGTTTGTTGTTGGTTGGTTTGTTTAAGTGTGAAGTAGCAAGAGAGTTTGTGTTTGTGTTTGTGTTTGTGTGGGAATAGGGGCTATTTGAGGAGGGAGTATATATAGAGGGAACCTGTCCCAGGTAAATGTATTATTTTGTTATTATCATAAAATTGAAAAGGAAATATGCTTAGTTGGGACAATTTATAAATGATGAGGTGATAACTAGTTGCTTAGTTTTAGTTTAATATATATTTATTTGCAAGTGTGTGTGTGGGGGGGTGAGATATGGGGATGTGGGTATAGCATGGTATGCTATGGTATGGTGTGGGTCAACTGAAGGTAAGGGACTAGGAAGATTCATGGTGTGAAAGTGGGGACTGTGAGGAATGGAAGCAAGTAAGGGAAGAGGTAAAAAAGGAGAAGAGGAGGGTGGGTCTATGCTCTGTTGTAAGTAGAGAAGGTCATGACTATGAGTTGTGGGCTTTGTGTGTGAGGTAGGACCCATTTATTATTGTCAAGTTGATGGGGTTCACATGAGGAGGGGGCACCTTGATTTTGTGAAGTTCATCCCCCCTGAACTTTGCTGCTATACTATGCACTACCACCCCTCAGCATGGTCTATTCTCTCTTTTTATTTAAACTTTCTTTTTTTTAATAATAAATGTAAATATGTATGATCAAAATCTACTCCTATGATGCATCGACATTTTAAAATACCTGACGTGTCATATCTGACATTTTTTGATACTTCAACACGCATTGCAGAAATTCAAAAAAGAATTTGAAGGTTGTATTGCTTTGTATTTTTAGTTATAACTATTAGATTCGTTAAATTACGATTATCATTCTATTGAGTTTAATATAAATATATGAGATATCTTATGTTTATTTGCAAAATTGATGGATATTATAAGTTTAGCTTCATTTTTTTATTAAATTATTAAATATTAAATATAATATACACTTCATAAATTAAAAATATTATGTAATATTAAAACGTGTCTTAACATGTCAAAATTTAGCATTTTTTAGAATTAATGTGTGAGAGTGTCATGTTCGTGTCATATCATATTTCATGTCCCACGATTGGTATTGATACAACATACATCTACCCTATTATTTGATGTTGCTTTTATTAGGGGCGAATCTTGGTAAACTGAAATATTATTAAGTGACAAAGGGAAGGGGGGGAGGGGAGGGGATGATCTTCCACTTGGATGGGTTGTGGGTCTAGAGTTTTATTGGAGGCATGGATAGGCATTGAAGAAGGGACATGCTCATCCAACAAGAAATTCTTACCCTCCTTCATTTGTCCCCACCTGGCTTCATCTCATTCGTCCTTCCCAAGTTCCAGTTTGTCTTATTGCCCAGGTTCACCAACAAGTATCTTCTCATCAAAATAAAACAAAACAAGAAAAAAAAGTAAAAGAAAAAGAAAATCCAGCCATTTCATAATTCTCCCTTGGCTTGTAATAACATTGACGTTTCATTGCTCAAGTGGGTTTCTCTTGTTTGTTCTGTGCATTCATTGTCCAAAATGAAGCTTCTTAGAATGACTTGGATTGGTTTAAGGTACAGACTGAGACAACCCTTGTGATGCATTATAATATAGACCCTGCCAATAACTATTTACAGCCATTTATTGGTCCAGAGAAAGAGCGCTTCACATACACTTAGTTGGGGTTGGGGCCACGGTTTATGAGTCATGTTATCATTGTAGATGAGGTTTAGGGCATATATATATAAGGATATGTTTGGGAAACGAGTAAATAATGGTAGGATGGGTATAGAAATTGCATGTTTTAGTCTGGATTTTGTGTGGAGGATTAAAGTTGTATTTTCCATTAATAATCTTCTTCAAACAAATCAACAACCCCATACCTTGTACCGCTATAGTATTAAGGATTTTGGAATTCTATGATTTTCACAGATAATGATAAATAGTAATTAAGGAAAGATTATGTTTACCTTCAATTACTTTTATTTTCTAAAAGTAACTGCTCCCACCAAGCCGTTAGTAGATTACAAAATCTTTTTTACAAAAGTTACGTGACCAAAACAAATTATCAATTCGTTTCATTACTAAACCACACGCTTATGAGACATTTTGGAAGGGGCTCCACATGGAATAGTTTATTGAAATAGAGCACACAAGATCATGGAGTTCTTCTGTTGACCTACTGAAAAATTCCCACACAAGTTTTCAAGTATATTTATAGCAGCAGAAAAATTCTTAGATAAATATTTACAATTTTCACTCAAATTAATATATAATATGTGTAAAAGTATCGTATAAAAGATCGATACATTTATAAAAAAATTAATTACGTTACCCATAATTATTAATTTAAGTATTCATAATAGACAATTTAATTCTAAAAAGTTTCAGAATTAGAAAGATGTTGTAATAGTAATTCCAAAGAGTATACTAGATTCTAAAAATACAAATAGGGAACATAATGTTTTGGGAATGGTTTGGCTAAACATGAGAAAAGGTAGAGTGAAACTAAGGGTCTGTTTGAATATGATTTTATTCTTTATTTTTAAAAACTGTTTTGAATATAAATTTGGAAAACTGATTTTGAAAGAAGAAGAATAATAAAATTTGTTTGAATACTGTTGGATTTAAAGTTATAAAAAAAGTTGTATTTGTTTACAAGAATGTCATCAATAAACTTTTATAATTACAAGATTGCCAACGTAAAATAATTTAAAATTAAAAAAAAAATTGAATTTATTTATGAAAGTACGATTAATGAATCTCATGATTATAAGATTGCAAAAATGATAAAACCAAAAAATAATTTTGAGACATGTAACTTGTTCTTTTCTTTTTTTTTTAGTTTTTAAAACTAAAAAATAATTATTGTTTAAGGAATCATTTTATAAAACAATTATTTTCAAACAAGTTTTTTGCTTTTTTATTGTAAAAACTTAAAAAATTTATTTTTTAGAATCAGAAATCAAATAGGTTCCAAGTTTGATTTCTACGAATATCAAAGAAGTATTTGCCTACAAAATCTTTGCTTAAAAAATTGCATCTTCCATGTATAAGATTCAAATATTTGAATGCAGGTAATTCTTTTGAGTTATCCCAGAAAAGTAATGCGCTAAAATTTAGAAAATTAAAAATTTCATTGCAAATGAAATTGTGTATAAGGTTATTTTTTGAACAAGAGCATTGTTGAAAATAGTTTTATGCAGATAATACTTACATTGGATAACACTTGATTATATACAAATTATTATAATTGTTAGAGTATAATATAAATTATTAGAAAGGCCCATCACCTATCAGTTTAAGCTTTTGGGTTGAATTGGTTCTTTATATAGTATTAGAGCCTTAGTATCACGGGTTTGATCCTCATCGCCCTTCATTTAATTAATAATTAATCAAGTCTTGTGGAGTTTTTAAGCATAATTAGTCGTGGACGTATGCATTGTCCACCCTTTAAGCCAGTGAACTCTCATTTGAAGGGGCGTATTAGAGTATAATATAAATTATTAAAAAGGCCCTAACATAATAACTTAAAATTTTGGGTTAAATTGGCTCTTTACATATTAGTAGACTTTCGGTGTCACGAGTTCGATCTTCTCCGCTCCATTTAATTAATAATTAATTAAGTCTTGTAGAGTTTCTTAACACAGGTGAGTGAGCCTTCACTTGTTAAGTCCAATGAGTTTTTGTACGATGGGACATGTTAGAGAAGTATATAATCTATTTGTAGCCCTATTAATAGCTTAAGTTTTTAGGTTGAATTGGTTCTTTATAGTAACTCCGATTAAATATAATTTACTTTTACTTATTGATTGATGGGTTAATCTGATTCTGTATAGTAAGTTTTTATAATTTATACATTGTGAAATTATTACCTCCACTTGAACTAACTTCATAAGGTAGAGTTTTTTTGTTTTTTTGTTTTTAAATCTCCTATGACTAATTTCAACAATTCTATAATATAATATTTCTATGAAGCATAAGAAAACTTAAAGTTATTCATCCAATTGAATAATTTTATTCTTGAAAACCCCTTAATTATACCTTTGATTACTAAAATCTAGTTTCGAGTTAGTCTTGCTTTATTCTTATTTGATATGCCTCCAGCATATTTATGATTTTAAGTCAAAAGAGAAAGAATCTTGATTAATATGGGATAAAAAGGGCTAGAATTGTTATTAAATTGATAAATCTCAATCAGATACCATGTCACTGAATTTCAACTAATTTTGTAGGAAAACAGAAAAAAAAAGAAGCTCAAGTGGAAGAGCAAATCTGAAGCCCCACGCTATTAGCACGGAACTGGCGCTAGTAGCACCAGAAGAACTTTTTGATCCAGAACCACCACGCTACTAGGGTGGCACTGGCGCTGTCAGCGCCAGCCATTCGAGCCAACCGCGCTGTCAGCACGGGAACCACGCTAGTAGCGCAAGCTTGTTGTATGCTGAATAAAACTCCTACGCTATCAGCGCGAAACTGGCGCTAGTAGCGCGGGAGGTGCGTGATAATTCTTAAACATATCTCATGTTGTATCAGAAGAGATTGGATCCAAGATATACGATGAAGATTTTATCAAGATTTCTAAGCAAGGGCACAAAGACTATAAATAGAGACTCATGCCCCAGAAGATAGAATCTTTGGCTGGAGAGAATTGTGAAGATCAGAGAATTGAGAGAATTCTTGGAGACTCGCGTTGGAGATCAATATTCCATCGGAGTTGAAGACTGAAGACCATTGACCTTCCTTCTTCTTCTTCTTTTCTTTTTCGTTTATGAACAATTTTTATTATTCAAATTTGTTTAAGTCAGACATGAATATGTCTGGCTAATTTCTTTTGTAGTTGAGATCACGGACTCGTTGTGAATCCTTTATATTTTCTATAGGTGTTTTTATAATTTAATTAGTTAGTTTGTTTTATTCTGCCTGTGTTAATTTTTTCCATATCCTGATTAGAATTGGTCACTTTAATTATAGGGCTTTGAAGGTTAGGACTCACAATAGACATATTGAAGTTTTAATCTGGACAAGGATAGAATAACAATTTGTGCATGACCTAGACATAGACTTACATAGATTGCAGACTTTTAATTCATTTGCTTAATGCTTAATTCAAGATGGATTACTAGGACACTAGAATTCTAATTGGGTTAAAGGGTTGAAATCACTAAGACATTAGTGTTCAACTAATTTATAGGGAAATAATGAATTGGAGGTGAAGTGCATCCTGGCTATAGTCTTTTTACAATTTTTACTCAATCTCATATTTTCTTGTCATTCTTGATACTCTTGCATGCATTTTAATATTAATTGTTTTTAAAATTCTGTTTTTAAAATTACAACAATCACTTATTTTCACAAATCAAAACAATTTTCTTTTCTAACTTAAGGGGAATAGTTAAATTAATACTTGGTGCATTAATCCTCGAGGGAACAATCTTTACTTATCAATTTTTTTTACTTGAAACAAACGGTATACTTGTCGATTTCGCAACAAGTTTTTGGCACCGTTGTCGGGGATTAATTACGCCAATATTAGTTTTAACTTTCGATCTTTGAGATTGGAATTTTTTTTATTTTTTTATTTTATTTTGTTACTGATCTGATTTCTCTCTTTTATGCGAGGTAAAGCTAACAGCGAACCTTTACAGTTTGATTCAGAAATCAAGAAGACTACAAAGAAGAACCGGAAGCTAACCAAACTAAAGAAGCAAGAGGAATCCTCAAGTTCAGAGCCAAAAGCAGAACCCGAGATGGCCGCTCATAATCCACCGCCATCGAAGGAGGAATTGATGGAGTCAATCCTGGCTCCAATGTTTATAAGGTAAAATTCTAGCATCGTCAGACCACTAATCAACGCTAACAATTTTGATATCCAGCCAACACTGATATCCTTGGTGGAGAAAGATCCATTTGGTGGGGAAGATTATGAAAACCTCCATGATTTCATGAACAGATTTCTGAGAATCAGTGACACTACTAAGCATAACGGGATGTCAGATGATGCAATTAGACTCCGGCTGTTTTCTTTTGCTGTAACAGGGAAAACTCTCAGATGGTTGGATAGACAAGCTCCCAACAGCATCAGAACGTGGGATGATCTGGCAGCCAAATTCTTCGCAGAACACTTCTCTAGGGAGAAATACAACAAGTTGGTGAATGAAATCACCAACTTCACTCAACAGCAAGGAGAGACGTTATGCGCAGCTTAGACCAGATTCCAAGAACTGATCAAAAAGTGTCCCCATTATGATTTTCCAGACGAAAAGAAGGTCAGAGTCTTCTACAATGGAATGACACCAAACACCAGACTCCAGAATGGTAATCAATGGTGCAGCCGGTGGAACCATATGGAAGAAAATAGCAGCTCAAACCTTAGAGCTGATTGACTTCATGGCAAGTAATGAGAATGCATCAATAGCGGTTCAACCAGTTAAAATAGTTCAACCAAAGAGGGGACTTCTGCATTTGGAAAACAATGATGCATCGCTAGCAGAACAAAAGATCCTATCTCAACAGATCGCCAGTTTGAATGCTAAGTTGGACAAGATGCAACTTTCTACAGCTCAAGTTAACTCGATTAACTGTGAGTATTGCAAAGGAGAGCATGATACCAACGAATGTCCAATCTTGGTAGGATCATATGCATTACAAGTTAACGGAGTCTGGTATGAACCAAAATCACTGCAGAACTTCCAGAGAAACCAGAACAATGCTCCAAGGAACAACTTCCAAAGGAGAGTTCAAGGAGGAGGTTTGGATTACAAATCCAACCAATATTTACAACCTCCTTCAATTCCACAGACTCAACCATCTGAATTAGAAAGAGCTCTACTACAGTTGACAAGGACCACTGATGAATTCATGCAAGAGACCAGATCCGCTTTCAAGAATCACGAAGCATCTATAAGGAATCTGGCAGTTGTCA